>NC_143586.1:142044070-142375189 GCF_048544385.1 Mastigoproctus giganteus
GGATAAAGGCAAACTTTTGCACATCTATCCTACAACTGTCTTTCCTCAAATTGAATTTATGCCCTCTCAGGTGATTATTCTGAGCAAGAGGAAGAATCATATCAGCATTGACCATTCAGGGCTTTATACACCTCATTCAGATCACCTCACAGGTGTCTTGTCTCCAGATACTGTAATCTGCAAAACTTAAACTTTTCTTCATAAGAGCAACCATTCGTTCCATTCACTGATCTTGTTGCCCTTCTCTTTACTCATTCCAACAGCTTTACATCCTTCTTAAAATGAGGACTCCAGACCTGTATACAGTACTCAAGGTGTGGTCTGACCATTCCCTTGTACAAGGGGATAATCACCTCCTTATCCCTGCTAGAAAAATTCCTGTATATCATTGACAAGACACCATGAGCTACTCTTGCACACCAACTGCACTGCTCAGAAAACTTCATATCTGCCTGTACAATTACCCCAGGTCCTTTCCATTCTCTACCACTGTCAGTGCAGTATCACAGAGTTGATACATTACTCGGGGGTTACCGCTTCCCGTATGTAGTACTTTACACTTGTCAATGTTAAACTTAATTTGCCACCTCTCAGCCCATCTGCTCAGTTTTTCTAGATCCTGTTGCAGCAGCATACTGTCATTAGTGTCCTTAACAAACCTGCCAACCTTCGGATCATCTGCAAACTTGGACATTAAGCATGATATACCATCATCAGTATCATTTATAAATACAGAAAACAACAATGGACCCTGAGGGACTCCACTAATAACAATCGTCCACGAAGAGCAGTGTTAACTGATTATCACTCTCTGTCTTCTTCCCCTCAACCATCCCTTTTTCCATAGCAGCAATTTACCTCCAATGCCACACTGTTCCAATTTGTGCAGCAGCCTTTAATGTGCAACAGTATCAAAGGCTTTTGCATCATAATATCCAATCAAATTGGTCAGACAAGACTTCCCCTTAACAAACACATGCTGTGTCCAAGCTATAAATGAAGTCTTGTCTAGATGATCCTGCAGTGCTTCTTTAACGTGCCTCAATTAGTTTCCCTGGAACAGAAGTTAAACTAACAGGTCTGTAATTACTTGTGTCACCCTTTGATCCTCCTTTGTGAAAAGGGGTCACATTTGCACATCTACAGTCCATGGGTACCTCCCCTGAGTCCAAGGAAGCTCTCATAATTATGGCTAAGGGTTTGCTTACTTCCTTTGCTGCTTCCTTTAATATAACTGGATAGATCCCATCAACCGAGGGTGCCTTTTTATGTTTATCTTCAACAATTTCTCCTCCACTTTCCTCTCAGTTATTACAAAATCATCCAGCTCCCTGCCAGAGTTTAATTCACCTCTGGCATTCCCCTCCCTGAACAACTCCTGATGTGTGAATGTAGATGCAAAATACTCGTTTAGTTTGTTAGCCACCTGAGCAGGATCATCAACAGTTGAACGATCAATATCCAGTGGACCAATCTGATTCATCCCTTTCCTTCTAGTGTTTACATAGGTAAAGAACTGTTCGCTGTTTTTCTTTGCATCCTTTGCCAAAGATTTCTCATAATCTGCCTTTGCCTGCCTCATCTCCTTTGTGATTTGGGTACAGACTAGCTTATATCTGTCATAGGCTTCCATGTCACCCATTAATTTTTGTATCCCATGCATTTTTATTCTCTGCCACATCTCATTAGTTCATCTAGAATTAAGGGAGGACGAGGTTGCCGGTGCGGACGTGCCTTTCTGCTGCTCTTGAACAGAGAAGTTTTTTCTGATTTATTTTCTGCTTTATTAGTTTAAATTGACATATTAACTTATTTTCTAGAGTAGCTTTATATTCCTATTACGGTACTTAAGTTTAAAGTAACTTAGATAGAGATTTTGTAGGTATTATTTAGTATCGGAAAGGGTATCAAATACACGTGTTTACCGTTCGTAAATATCCGCCATTGTTACGGGAAAATTAATCAGTAAAATCTATTAATCTTGTCGAACTTCATTGGCAATTAAATTGTACTTTTAACTATACGTATAACCACTTAGGTTACGTAACATAAATAATTAGTAAAAATAAATAATTAATACATAACTTGATACGGAAGTTATATAAAGGGATTTCGTAGATAACACTCATTACTGAAACTTAAATATTTCGTAGATAACACTCGTTACTGAAACGTAAATATTTCGTAGATAACACTCGTTACTGAAACGTAAATATTCCGTAGATAACACTCGTTACTGAAACATAAATATAGCGTTATAACTGTGTTTGGATACAAGTTTAGGATTTAATTTTGTACAGAAATTGAAATTTTATTGAAAGTAAATCTAAATCATGACTCAAACCAGAGCAGCAAAGCAAAAGGCTCAAGCTAATGGGAATGCTGTGGCCCAGGGGAGAACTGAGGGGGGCAGTTGTCCTCTGAATCACAGCCTTTTAAGATGCACTATTTGCTTGATGTTTGCAGAGCAGTCAAGTATGGGACATGATACTGCCATGGGGGATGTCTTTGTATGTGTGCGATGCAAATAGTGTAAGGAGATCAGGCGACAACTCAGCGTTGTTATGGGCCTATATGAGAGCTTGAAGGACAGGGTGGATGCCCTCGAAGGATTACAAGTGAGGGGCCCATCAAGCTCTCAGCTGCCCACACCAATGCCAGAGCTTGCACTTGGTCATCACGCAACACAGCGGCAACCCCCAAGGCAGAATGCGCTGGTCCCAAAGGAACTAGTAGTTGTTGGTGACTCTATTGTCAGGGAAACGGGAAACATGCTTTGTAAAAAGGATAGGTGGAACAGGACCAGGGTATGTCTGCCAGGGGCAGAAGTTGATGACGTTGTAGAGCGGATATCATCTTTTAAGGGCACAAAAGGTGATATAGTTGTACACGTTGGCACTAATGATATTAAGAGTAGGAGACCGGCAGAATTACTTGACAAGTACAGGTCACTGATGAAAAAAAGCCGTGAATTAGGGTTGAAATTGAAAGTGTCTGCAATTCTGCCCAGACACGATAGGAGGGAGTATATGATGAGAGCCCTGTCAATCAATTCGGCCCTGGAAAGATTGTGCAGGGCTCAAGGGGTAAAATTTTTTTCAGCCTGGTCTGTACTTGTTAACAGGAGAGACTGCTTCTACAGGGATGGGATACACTTAAATAGAAAGGGTGCAAGAATGTTTGCTGATGCTATCGAGGCAGTGTTAGGCGGGTCGGAAAACTGCTAGATTGGGGGGATACAAGGACTAATAGATTAACAGTAGCCACTGACAGAGGTGAAAGTGATTCTTGCACTGCTTCTATTGGAATGAGCCGCAGCCTGGAAAATAAGATGCAGGATATTTCAGAGACTGCTGGGAATCATTGGGGTACAAGTAAACACATGGGTTGTGTTAGGGTAGCTAAGAAAAAGAACAGGTGCATGTATACTTGCGTGTACACCAATGCTAGGAGTTTAGTAAATAAATTTGATGGATTTGAGGTATTGCTCAAAACATCAAAGGCAGATATTGTGGGGATTTCAGAGACGTGGTGTCACACAGATATAAGGAATGCAGAACTGGAATTTGGGGAGTACAATGTCTACAGAAAGGATAGACAGGATAGGAAGGGAGGAGGGGTTATGCTATTAGTTAAAAAACACATAAAATCCAAGGAAGTGAAGCCAGTCGACATCGCTGGACAGTGCAGTGTCGAGTCAGTTCGGTGTGACATAAGCATTGGGAGATCAAAATTGAGAGTAGGATTGTGCTATAGGCCTAATGACTCTGATGAGTATAATAAGAAACTGTTCGGAGAAATAGAGTGGGCCAGTAAATCAGAGAGTCTTATAATGGAAGATTTTAATTTCCCAGATATTGACTGGAATTTGGGGGCTGGTCACTCACACACTAGCAGGGCTTTTGTGGATTTATTGGATGATTGTTTTCTACATCAGCATGTTTGGGAGGCAACTAGAGGGAGTAATACTCTTGATTTGATTATCAGTAGTGATTCTTCATGCATTAAGAATCTGCAGATAAATGAACCACTAGGTGGCAGTGATCACAGTGTGCTGAAGTGGGAGTTACTCAAAGAGGTAACTACCATTAGGGGTAAAGGGAAGGGGTATTGCTTTTGTAAAGGCGACTACAATGGACTGAGACAGTATTTAAATTCTATACAGTGGGATCAACTGATGATATTGCCAACAGCAAATTCAAAATGGGAAGCATTCAAAGAACTTATGTTGGAAGCTACTAGGCTTTACATACCAACTAAGAAATATTGTTCAAGGTTTAGGCCTAATGGATGTCAGATGAACTAATGAGGCATATGGCAGAGAAGAAAAATTCATGGGATACATACAAATTAACACGTGACACAGGCGCCTATGATAGATACAAGTTGATCTGTAACCAAGTTACAAAGGAGGTTAGGCAGGCGAAGGCAGATTACGAGAGATCCTTGGCAAGGGATGCGAAGAAAAACAGCAAAGAGTTCTTTACTTATGTAAACTCTAGAAGGAAGGGGATGAATCAGATTGGTCCACTTGAGATCGATGGGTCAACTGTTGATGACCCTGCTCAGGTAGCTAACAAACTAAATGAATATTTTGCATCGACATTCACACATGAGGAGTTATTCAGCGAGGGGAATGCCAGAGGTGTATTCAACTCTAGCAGTAAGCTAGAGAATCTTGTAATAACTGAGAGCAAAGTGGAGGAGAAATTGTTGAAGATAAACACAAGAAAGGCACCTGGGGTGGATGGGATCTATCCAGTTATATTAAAGGAGGCAGCAAAGGAAGTAAGCAAACCCTTAGCCATAATTATGAGAGCTTCCTTGGACTCAGGGGAGGTACCCACGGACTGGAGATGTGCAAATGTGACCACAATTCACAAAGGAGGATCAAAGGCTGACACAAGTAATTATAGACCTGTGAGTTTAATTTCTGTTCCCGGAAAATTAATGGAGGCACTGGTTAAAGAAGCACTGCAGGATCATCTAGACAAGATTTCAGTTATAGCTAGGACACAGCATGGTTTTGTTAAGGGTAAGTCTTGCCTGACCAATTTGATTGGATACTATGATGCAGTCACAAAAGAACTGGATGCAGGGAATAACTTTGATATTATATACTTGGATCTTAGAAATGCTTTTGATACTGTTGCACATGGAAGACTGCTGCACAAATTGGAGCAGTGTGGCATTGGAGGCAAATTGCTGCTGTGGATAAAGGGGTGGTTGAGGGGGAGAAGACAGAGAGTGGTAATCAATGGACACTGCTCATTGTGGACTAATGTTATTAGTGGAGTCCCTCAGGGTTCAGTATTGGGTCCTTTATTGTTTTCTGTATTTATAAATGATATTGATGATGGTGTATCAGGCTTAATGTCCAAGTTTGCAGACGATACGAAGGTTGGCAGGGTTGTCAAGGACACTACTGACACTATGCTACTTCAACAGGATTTGGAAAGGTTGAGCAGATGGGCTTCGAGGTGGCAAATGAAGTTTAACATTGACAAATGTAAAGTACTACATATGGGAAACAGCAACCCCAGAGCAACGTATCAACTCTGTGGTACTACACTGACAGTGGTAGAGAATGAAAGGGACCTGGGGGTGGTTGTGCAGGCAGATATGAAGTTCTCTGACAGTGGAGACGGGCTGCAAGAGTAGCTCATGGTGTATTGTCAATGATATATAGGAATTTTTCTAGCAGGGATAAGGAGGTGATTATTCCCTTGTATAAAGCAATGGTCAGGCCACACCTAGAGTACTGTATACAGGCCTGGAGGCCTCATTTCAAGAAGGATGTAGAGCTGCTGGAACGAGTACAGAGAAGGGCAACTAGATTGGTGAATGGGGCAAAGGGGTGCTCTTACGAGGAAAGGCTTAAGTTTTGCGAATTACAGTATCTGGAAACTAGGCACCAGCGAGGTGATCTGATAGAGGTGTACAAAGCCTTGAATGGTTTGAGCATGCTCAATGCTGATGGGATTCTTCCTCTTGCTCAGAATAATCACCTGAGAGGGCATAAATTCAAATTGAGGAAAGACAGATGTAGGATAGATGTGCGGAAATTTGCCTTTAGCCAGCGGGTGGTTGGTAGGTGGAACAGACTTCCATCCCTTGTCGTGGAAGTTGATAGCCTAAATAAGTTTAAGGCTCAGCTGGACAGGTATTTCGAACGAACAGAGGGGTGAAGTGGAAGTGGTTATTTTTATTTATGTTACTTTCTTTTTTTTTTTTTTTTTGGCTGATGCTGCATAAGCTTGCTTTCTTGCATCAAATGCCTCTACTAATGCTAATGCTAATGCTAATCTGCCATCCATTTAGGCCTAAACCTTGAATAGTATTTCTTAGTTGGTATGTAAATCCTAGTAGCTTCCAAGATACTTTGAATGCCTCCCATTTTGAATTTTCTGTTGGTAACATCATCAGTTGGTCCCATCATATAGAATTTAAATACTGTCTCAGACCACCGTAGTCGCCTTTAAGAAAGCACAAAACCCTTCCCTTTACTCCTGATGGTACTTACCTGATTGAATGAATCCCATTCTAGCACACTGTGATCACTGCCACCTAGTGGTTCCTTTATCTGCAGATTCTTAATGCATGAAGAATCACTACTGATAATCAGATCAAGAGTATTACTCCCTCTAGTTGCCTCCTGAACATGCTGTTGTAGAAAACAATCATCCAATAAATCCACAAAAGCCTTGCTAGTGTGCAAGTGACCAGCCCACAAATTCCAGTCAAAAGTTGGGAAATTAAAATCCCCCATTATAAGACTCTCTGATTTACCCCAGGGGCTCACATCTGGTGAGTATGGGCTTAACACACCCAGGGTTCTCGAGTTTTTCTTGGTGATTTCCGTCTTTCTTGGTGATTTCCTTTTACTTTTCTCTCTCTCTCTCTCTCTCTCTCTCTCTCGGTAAATCAATTTTTTTTTTGGCTGGTGCGGTATAAGCCTCAGGCTTCCTTGCACCATATGGCTAATAATAATAATAATAATAATTTACTGGTCCACTCTATTTCCCTGCACAATTTCTTATTATACTCTTCAGAGTCATTAGGCTTATAACACACTCCTACTCTCAATTTTGATTTCCCAGTGCTTATGTCACACCAAACTGACTCGACACTGCACTGTCCAGAGATGTCGACTGGTTGCACTTCACTTCCTTGGATTTTATTTGTTTATTAACTATTAGCATAACCCCTCCTCCCTTCCTGTCTTTCCTGTACGCATTGTACTCCCCATATTCAATTTCCGCATTCCTTATATCTGTGTGACACCACGTCTCTGATATCCCAACAATATCAACCTTTGATGTCTTGACCAATACCTCAAATTAATCAGATTTATTTTCCAAACTCCTAGAATTGGTGTATACGCAAGTATACATGCACCTGTTCCTATTCTTAATTACCCTAACACAACCCACGTGTTTACTTGTACCGCAATGACTCCCAGCAGTCTCTGAAATACCCTGCATCTTGTTTTCCAGGCTGCTGCTCATTCCAATAGAAGCAGTGCAAGAATCACTTTCACCTCTGCCAGAAGCTACTGTTAATCTATTAAAGTTGATAAATGCATGGTACTGCATATGGGCAGCAGTAACCCTAGAATAACATACCAGTTGGTAATATTTCACTCAAGGTGGTGGAGAATGAACAAAGTCTAGGAGTGAATGTATAGGCTGACATTGTTTGTGAATAATGTAAACGGGCTGTTAGGATAGGCCATGGAATTCTATCAATGATATACATGAATTTTGTCAACAAGAAGAAGTAAGTGATTATCCCATTGTATAAAGCTATGGTTTAAGTCACATCTTGAGTACTGCATAAAGGTCGAGAAGCCACTTTTCAAGATATATGTGGATCTGTTGTTACAGATGCAGAGAAGAGCAACCAGATTAGTCAAGACACAGAAGGGTACTCATACTGTTTTTAAAAACTTTAGTTTTGCAAATTGTAGGGTCTAGAAACTAGATACCTGCAAGGAGACCTGGTTGAGGTGTTCTGTCTGAGATAGCGAAATCCTTTCTTTTTCTCAGACAACTTATTATAAGGGGATGTAAACTTAAATTGAAAAAGAATGGCTGCAGAATTGATGTATTACAAAATTGATTTTTGACAGAGAGTAATTAATTGTTAGAATAAACTGCCATCTGGTATTGTAGACATGGGTATTTTGAATAAATTTAAGAGAGAATTAGACAAATTACCAGATGCAATGGAGAGATGAGTTGGGTAGGGTTTTTTTTTTTGGCTGATGCTATGTAATCGTGCCTCCTCACATCATTTGCTAATACTAATACTAACTTCCTGAACCTGAATTACTGCTGCAAAACTCCTTAAACCTCTCACCAATGACATGCTTCTTGGGTATAATCTTTGACAAAAACTCAACTTTTTGAAACATAAAACACATATTTAAACTCTCTGTTTAAAAACCATGAATATACTCATTAAAGTTATTCTGCCATGGCATGGGTTACTGACTGCTGTACTTCGTTTCATTTATATCAAACATTAATCATGTCTTGTTTTGATTTGGTGCCTCTTTTTATGCTCAATCTCTTATAGCTCAATCCTAAACAGCATGCTGATCTCTGAACAGCTCTCGATGCTTTCCAAACATCAATTCAGAGCCTGTACATAGAAGCTAATGAAATTCCACTTTCTCTTAGAAGAAAAATGCTTCTCCTTAGTTACTTCTTAGTTTTTCCATCTCTATCCATTTGGTCATTTCTTTTCAAACCACAGTGGATAAATCATTACAGAAGTAGGCTTGATGAAAACAAACCTACTGGAATCAGATTACAGGAATTAATGTAAGATTGGAATACATACTTCCAACAATGAGAAAAACACCCCTTAGCAAATTAGACTACCCTGCATTTACATGCAGCTCTTATATGTCAGTCAATTCCCAGTTCATCCAAATTCATACCAATGGCTTGCAGCTGCTGACGTAGCAGTCATACTTTCCATCTTATGTGCACTATAGCCATAGCAGCTAATGCGCCAATAAACAACCATATCCCACACACACTTTCCACCTATACACTCTGCATAGAACTTCTGATTGAATGTAGCATATTTACTAAGATATGTGCAACTAAGGTAGTTTGGAAAGCATCATCAGGCTTTCTGAACAGTAGATCATATTTTACACTAGTTGCTTCATTAGTGTAACTGCATTTCACAATAAAAGTTTAGTCATTAATGCTATTTTAAGATAAATAAAGACTCAATTCTAAAAGACTAAAAGAACAGTTACTTTTTTTTTGGTTTAAAGTCATATAGGTATTGCAGAAAATTAACATGCAGACCAAGCAGCAAAACACTCAGCCATCAATGAACGAACACACACACGCGCGCACTCACACATGCACTGACCGGGCTAGCCGGGTGGGTAAAGTGCCTGCCTGGCACTTTACCCACCCGGCACTTTACCCATTCGAACCCAAAGGTCGCGGGTTCGAATCCCGCCTCGGGCTTGGATCAAAGTACTGTAAAAAACTTGGGAGGTGCATTATAGCCACAGAAGTCGATGCGCCAACAACTACCCAAAAAAAAAAAACAGACACATGTCCCATTTATGGACTATAAATTTGTCATAGCCATGGATCGAAACCTGACAAGGCCAAATAAATAATTGTTGTTGTTATTTGGTTTTTAGGAGCATTAGCAACTAAGG
Organism: Mastigoproctus giganteus; assembly: GCF_048544385.1. Classification (NCBI taxonomy): domain Eukaryota; kingdom Metazoa; phylum Arthropoda; class Arachnida; order Uropygi; family Thelyphonidae; genus Mastigoproctus; species Mastigoproctus giganteus. Next base: position 142,053,768 of record NC_143586.1, read on the forward strand.
CCATATTGCTCCGGGGATATGCAGTGGTCATTCCCTGACCTTTCTGCATCCTCCGTATTTGGTGGTCATAGACTCGAACTCCAGTCTAATCAAGAAGCATGTGCTATGCACTGCTGCTCCTGCCCACCTGGCTACGGAGGCGCCAAATAAATAATAAGCTACAACAAAGAACCAGTTATGGAAATCCATCTTTTGTCTGAATAGGTGTGAAGAAGTTGTTCTTGCAAGCATACATATTGGTAACACCAATCTGAGGTATGTTTACCTTCTCAGCTGGCATGATCCTTTTGGTTGTGTTCACTATCAAAATGTTAAATATGTAATTTTCTGCTCTCTTAAACGTTACAGGAACCACTGGCACTTCATCACCTGATCAGGAATAATGCGAATTTAAACATACTTTAATACATACTTATATCACAGAGTCTTTACCAACTCTGTATTTTATATTAAATGGATGTATTTTGGTACAAAGGCACAAAGTAGCCTTTGTGCCATTAAACTGTCATAGCAACAAGCCACATTGGGATCGGGAACATTGACTTGGATGATGCTGCAGCCAAATCAGCCACTTCCCAGGATAACCTGTCAGTTCCATATGCAGACTACATACAAATAAACCACACTCAAACTATATTCCCAGTAGCAAGATTCTTGGCATGGACAGACTTCAAACTAACTAAATCAGATTAAGCTTGTAATTCAAGTATGGCAGTCCAGTCTGTACAGGGTTTGAAGGGAAGTTGTTCTTGTTCTGCTCTGTATAGTCATCTTACTCATTTTTATCTTCTGAGGGGCAGATGACCCTCCTATGTGTGAGTATTGCAGTGTCACCCTGATGGTTTTCATGTTTTAATAGATTGTTCTCATTTTATTCATATATAACATTTACATTTTACCACTTTTAGCCATCTTACTGTGCTCTATACACTGGCAAAGATAATATTTCTGATGTTTTTGAATTTCCACACTCAATTAATTTATATAATTGTATTTCAGTAAGTTATTTTAATTTATAAAACTTTTTAATGAATTAGAATATTATATAAATTAAAATATTGGATAAAATTATAGTTTTTATAAAACTTTTAAGTTCTCTCTATAATTTTATCTGTTATTTTATTTGTATTACATTTTGACATGAAAACCTATTTATAGGTTGTCATGTCAAAATGGTAAACTAAGAATGGCCGTTTTGGTTTAGCCCATTATGACCTAATTTTCTGATGCACCATAAAAAATTGAAAAACCAACTAACTTTGCATCCATTGTCCATTGCTGCTTATTCAAACATATTCTCTTATGATGTAAGCACCATTCCTATCAATTAAAACTATCTTCCTCACTCTATCACAACTACAGGAACCCTTGTTGCTTACCCACATTATAACAATGTGAATCTAAATTAGATTTTTGCACACTTAAACATATATATTTATATTAATTTTTCTGATGCCAAACGAAACCCAAGCATGGTACTAAGTACTATAGGTTCTAATATCTCTCGTGTTTGGGGTTCACATGAAAAAAAAAAAAACTAACCCTTTGTATAGACTATTTTGTAATATTCGAATAGGAACACTTTGACCTAGTTGCTCATGAACTTCTAAAATTCCATGCCATCACCACCACAGCATCTGTATAGTGTTACAATTTAAGACATCCTTTAATCCTCTAGAAAACAACCTGGTATACACAGAAAAAAAAATAGGAAATCTTAAGAAATTTTCAGTTTAAATATCTATTAGAATTACTTCAATGTTAATTACTGTATTCCCCAATATAGTATTTACTTTCAATTTGCATCATTCATTTATTTTTTAATTAGAAAAGTGTATTCATAAAAAAATCCTTAAAATACCTTATTTGCTTTAAAAAATGTGGTATTAGTCCACTCAAATGTTAGTTTTTTTGCAGCGCTTTGCTTTTAACTTTGTGTTCGCTCACTTTGCATTGTGAGACAAATGACACTTTGCATTGAGTGTTGGATATGAGGTAGTTGAATAATAATTTTTTGGATAATAAGGGTATTGTTGTTACAGTTATTATTTTTGTTATTATCCAATATGGTGTTAGAATAAAATTATAGCGCATACCATTTTCAACTGTCTTAACTTTTATCTCAGAAAAGTTAAATATTGTACAAAATGAGTGCTCAGATTTTTTTCCCAAGCCTGCTAGAGCATTAATGGCATTCCTGATAAAACTAAGAATTAAATCTCAGTATGACTTTAGCTCTTAGTTTTCTAAATAATAAAAGTGTCTCATCTCTTGAAATTCTTTAACACTCCCTTCAGAATCAAAACCAAAAAGTGATTTGGTAGTTGGTATTTAAACACTGAACTTAATAAATACACTTGAAACAAAAAATAAATTTCATTTCAGCAGTTGGGGGCTACTGTGTCATGGCTTGTGAATGCATTGTTTATAATTTTCCTAATGATTGTTGTCTATATAATTGCATATATATTGTACTCAGTAAAACAATTGAAATAATTGTTTTACTGAGTACAATATATGCATATTGCAGAAATGATGAGTTGCTCAGATCAGTGATGTTGAAAAGGCAGGTTTCTCTTCCATTTAATACCTGTAGGATTTAGAGCTAAAAAGCCTCAGACTGTAGGATGAGCTTACTGTCATATAAGTTAGTGCATTAGCATCATTTCTATACACAGTAAACCAACTAAAGTTGTGAATTCACAACATGAGATGTTATGTAATTACGAAATATTTACATAACATCTCATGTTGTGAATTCCTTCACAAGTTGTTTATCTCATTATACTTTGAATGAGTAATGCTTCCCTAGTACAAATGATTATTGTTACTTATTCACAGTAGGCACGACCACCCAGATGTCCGTTTCAGGTCATTTTGGCCCCTCATCAGTGAGTGAGGTATAACAGCTGACAATCCAGTTGTGAATTAATTTCACAATATGAGAGATGCCAAGTAGCATGCAGTTTAATATGTGTAGGATTTAGGGCTAAAAAACTTGAGACTTTGGGAAGAGTTTACCGTCATATAGATATGTTTTCTGTCATATATGACAGTAAACTCTTCCTCCTGCAGTCTGAGGCTTTTTTATTCTAAATCCTACACATATGAAACTACACCCCACTTGGCATCCCTCACACTGTGAAATTAATTCACAACTAGGTTGTCAGCAGCAGCACAACTGTAATGATGCCGCTGCACAACATCAGTTGATTTACTCCGTATAGAAGTTCAAAAAGAATTCTGGACAAAGGGACATAAGCAAATTATTATATAGTTATAGACAGATGGATGAATAGAGAGAGAAAAGACACTTTAAAAAGAGTGTATAGCAAGAGAGTAATAAATATTATACAGCTGTAATTATACTGAACTGCTAAGTTTAGAAAACATAAAACTATAGAGTTTTATTAAGTGTTCTGTAAAGTTATAACCTTAGTAATTAATTGATAAGGATATAACTATATTTACCTTTCACTTCTATTAATTAGAAAAAAGAAAAAAAATTTGAACACTTGAAATGTAATATACTGTATATATAAACTAACTTGTTTCCATTTAGAGATAACTACCAGCTAGTTGATATACTGTTACACCGTGATAATAATTCTGGTATAATGATATATTAATTGATAGTTATCTCTAAATGGAAATAATCCACAAAGGAAATGACTCTTTAAAATCATAATTAGGGTGAAATAATTTTTCTTGAAAAATGTCCAAATAGAAATATTAGTATTTTTTAATTTCACAAATTCAGTCCTGAAATGCATGTTTCCGACTGATTTTTTTTTTTTTTAATCTTTTATACTGACATGATAGAAATAATTGTTTTACTGAATACAATATGTTTCTATCATGTTAGCATATTTTCCTTTTCACATTCCTCATAAGCAACTATACAAATACTTGGGAGGGAGAGAAAAGAACCACTTCCTCCTGCTTGTTTCACTCACAAGCTTCACAAAACGCTCAACAGAATGAATGTATTTTGAAACTTGATGAATGGTTTACAGCAAAATTTGTATTTGGGTTATTCAAATAATAATTAAAAGATAAATCAAGTAAGTAAATATGTATTAAACTATTCCCGACCATGTGGATACATTTCTTAAAAAACCTTTGTATTCTGAATATTATATTTATATTGTATATTAATTATTTTAATTACTAATACAATATTAATTATTTTTAATTATTAATACAATATTAATTATTTATACTATGTTAACAATAATTCTGTTGTGAGTTATATTAGTCTACAAGATCTTTGACTTCTGTAATTTGACTGATCATCCTCAAAGATTGGCTTATTCTGATCTATATAAGGCTCAACACAATCAGATGTTTGGCCTTGACATTTGCAGTTATCAAGGTGATAACCAACCACACAGGAATTTTTTTTATATTGAGAGCAAAAGGTAAATCATCCTTCGTATTCTGTATTACCTGCTTCCTCAGTAGTTAAGGTCAAGCAATAATAATCACTTTGTCAATTTGCAAAAAAATAAAATGGATCCACTACATAGGCATCAGTAATACAGCTACTCCATATCAACATCAGAATTGCTGCTTTATTCAGTTTCAATCTTTGTGGTGGTAAGCCAGAAAATGAAAGAAAAGCCAGGTATTCCAGTTAATAGCATAACAGCATCATTGCATCTCCTCTTCTCTTCCTCATTGATTCCTGACTGTTTGTCAGCAACCAGTAAATTTCTTGTTATTATCAGAGATATAATTTTTATTTTACAAGTTACATTTTAAAAACTGTGTAATTACTCTGGAAGCATATTTTAATTAAATCTCATTATTTTTTCTGTTTATGGATCTGTACCAGTACCTAGTATGTGTACATCCCAAAATGGAGGATGTAGCCATTTGTGCCTTATTGCTCCTTTACCTAAAGGCCAAGCATGCAAGTGCCCCACTGGCATAGTTTTAAAACCAGACAAGAGAACTTGTGCTAAAGGTAAGTAATCATACATTTAATAGTTATTTTACCTTGCAAGAAACTATATGGTGTAAATAATAATCTTGTGGCTTCTTCTTAACCTGCATCATTTGAGTAGGAGTGGTGGAATAACTCTGAGTAACAATTATTATATAATTACTTTTACTAATTATACACTCATCTTTTTTGGCGCACTATAGCCATGGATGCCGATGCACCTAAACAATTCCCAAACAAAAAAACAAACTCATCTTTTATGGTTTTAGTACTTTTAATTCTTAATAATCTCCAGTCTTTACGTTTATAGAGTACTTAATAATTTTTTTTTGCTTTTAAATAAATTTAAACAAATTACATCTCTGCATATTAGGTACTCATTAGGGCTAGCACTCAGTAGAGGAATTCTAGCTCTGAATTTAGTTTAAATAGGGTAGTTCTTTTTGTGTGAGGAATCAGATGGAAATATTTTAAAACAGTCATAGTCAATAGTCTCTTGAGCAAATTTTTTAAAATTATCATCATCCCTGAATGAAAGTTACTATTATGAATAATCTGCCTTTATTTTCAAAAAAAAAAAAAAAAAAAGAAAAGAAAAGAAACAAGGAAACTTGGCAAATAAATAAAAAGAAGCAAAAATAGAAAACCATAGAAAGTCTGACATAATGAGCAGTTTCTGGACATCTTTGACCTTTTATTGATGTGAATAGTCTATCCATAACTCAGTTGGATAGACTATTCTTGATCTTGAACATAACTTGATCAACAAACATCATAGCTCTTTCTGTGCAGCTGGTAACCTTCCTCAGTCAGCTAAGCTTTAAATGTAAAATTGGGAGACTCTTCAAGAAAGGCAATAGATTCCTCTATGCATCAAAAACCAGAGATCAGCAGTGACTGACTAATCCTAATTCCGGTCTAATCCAGAAAGTATTTTGAATGAAGCATGTAGAATGTTGTACTTCTAATAGTGTACTGAAAAAGTACATCCAATGTTTTAAATAATTTGTATATGACAGGGAGAGAAGGTAGCTAGCATTGACATTACACTAGCTTAGAATCCAATATCCCACACTTGGAAGAGAATGAAGGCTGCTGCAGAGGGCAGTTAGCCAGCTCAGCAAGCAGCATACAAGAATCCCAACAATGTACAATGAATAATATTTTAGTAAAAAAAAAAGGTAAACTGCAGCCATTATCAATTTAGTGCAGGATGGAAGCCTCCTCAACAATTCACGTTTAGTATAAGGTCTTAAATCCCAACAAAAGCAAATATGTATTGAAAAAGCACAGAGAGCTCAACATCTCACAGTTCTTTGCTATTGGAAGGCCAGATGGTAGTGAAAAATTACTCCAAGTTATTTGATTTCTTCAATCAAAGAAACCAGATACCCATTGACAGATTGCATCCCCACATATATTTTGGCCAGGGAAATGACAGAATACTGCATTGAAAATGTTGATCAGCAAATTCTTTTTTGGCCCTCTGCTTTTCCTAGATTTTATTAATGATATCCCTTCTTTCATCAACATCTAAGATGTTCAAGTCACTCTTTATGCAAATGACCTCAAAATCTGTTCAACTTTCGAAGATATAACCAATTCTTGGTAGCTTCATTACGTCCTTAATAAATTCAATCTGGTTATTATCACTGAATAGTCTCTCAACTAAACATTCTAAATGTCAAGTCATTCCTCTTTCATTCTGCAGATTCTCACAACTAATAAATCTGAAGCACACAATTCAATGGTCATAGAAAGATGCGTCCAAGTCATTGACCTCGGGATAATCTTTTCTAGCAATGCAAAATTTTGCATTGCTAGAAAAAAATCACTGGAAAAGCATTCAGAATGCTTGGATTCATCAAAAGGAATACCTGTAAGTTTAAAACCATATACAATTTGTATATATATATATATATATATATATATACTTTTATTTTATATAAAAGTGCAGTACTGCCAATTCTTGTATTTAGCCTGTATGCAATATTCAAGGCGTGACCTGACTATTGTCTTATACAGAGGGACAATCACCTCCTTTTCCCTGCTAGCAAAATTCCTATATATCATTGACAAAACCCCATGACCTGCCCTGGTAGCCTGTCTGCATTGCTCAGAAAACTTCATATCTGACTGCACAATTACTACCAGGTCTTTTTCATTTTCTACTACCTTAAGTGTAGTACCACACAGTTGGTACATTTCTCTGGGGTTACTTCTACCCATATGCAGTACTTTGCATTTGTCAAGGTTAAACTTCATTTGCCACTTCTCAGCCCAATCTGCTCAAATTATCTAGATTCTGTTGCAGTAGCACACTGCCATTACTGTCATTAACAATGGTGCCAACCTTTATATCATCTGCAAACTTTGACACTAAGCCTATTATAGCTTCATCAATATCATTGATAAATATACAAAACAACAGTGGACCCAACACCGAACCCTGTGGGACTCCACTAATAACATTAGTCCACGAAGAGCAGCACCCATTGATTGCCACCCTCTGTCTTCTCCCACTCAACCATCCTTTTATCCATTGTAGCAACTTACCCTTAATACCATTCTGCTCCAATTTGTACAGTACTCTTCCATGCACAACAGTGTCAAAAGCTTTCCTGAAATCCAAGTATATGAAATCAAAATTATTTTTTGCATCCAGTTCCTTTGTAACCACATCATAATATCCTATCAAATTTGTCAGACAAGACTTTCCCTTAACAAACCCGTGCTGTGTCTGAATTATTGCTGCAGTCTTGTCTAGATGATCCTGCAATGAATCTTTAACCAGTGACTCTATTATTTTACCCGGAACAGAAGTTAAACTAACTGGTCTGTAATTACTCGTGTCACCCTTCGATCCCCCTTTGTGAATTGGGGACACATTTGCACATCTCCAGTCCATGGGGACCTCCCCTGAGTGCAACGATGATATCATAATTATAGCTAAGGGTGATTATTCATGCATTAAGAATTTGCAGATAAAGGAACCACTTGGTGACAGTGATCACAATGAACTGATATGGGAATTACTTAAAGATGTAACTACCATCAAGGCTAAAGGGAAGGGCTTTTGCTTTCGTAAAGGTGACTACAGGGGTATCAGACAGTTTTTAAATTCTGTACAATGGGATCAACTGATGATGTTACCAACGTTGAATTCTAAATGTGAAGCATTCAGGGACTTAATTTTGGAGACTACTAGGCTTTTCATTCCAACTAAGAAATACTGTTCAACGCCTAAATGGATGTCAGATAAATTAATGAGACTTGTGACAGAGAAGAAAAATGTATGGGATGCATATAAATTATCAGGTGACACAGAAGCCTGTGGCAGATATAAACTAGTCTGTAATCAAGTCACAAAGGAGGTTAGTCAGGCGAAGGCAGATTACGAGAAATCTTTGGCAAAGGATGCAAAGAAAAACAGCAAAGAATTCTTTACTTATGTAAACTCTAGAAGGAAAGAGATGAATCATATTGGACCACTTTCTCATCCCACTCATTTGAAACTTTCTATCCTCAGAACATCTTGACTGTTGTGGCAACAAATGAAAATTCTTGAGATGAGTGCAAGCATTACTTTTACCCATATCATCAGATAAGCGTGGATCTGTATTACCCTTCTCCCTTCTAACTAGCAGTTTCCCTGAACCCTTAAGGTATCCTCAAGGATACTGGCTAAAATCCTTGCACTACATTGTTCAAGTGAAAAAAATATGGTGCAAGGATTTTTTTTTATGGAGTTTAATGTTTTTTCAAGATTTTATGGTGGAGGTGGATCATGCTCTTCTGTTTCTGGATGTCTTGGGTTGGTGTATGGGTTCTGAGTTGGTGAACTCAATATATAGAAAGTCAATTAACAAGTGAGAAAGTTCACCAATTATAGGCACAGCACTGCACAAACATTATGTAGTCAACATAATGTCACTATGTTGCTGCAATGTGAATATTCCATTTATCAGTTCACATGCCTGGATTGTGTACTACACTATATTGATGAGATAGATCATAGGCTGTGCAATCATATCTCAGCGCATGATATGCCTACTCATCAGGCCAATTTTGCATATTTTTTCCCTCCCCATTTATATCTTAGTGGGTGTTCATGATCCATTGGTTTGTTATTGCATGTTTTCCTGTTCTCTCTAACATAATGATTATATGCCATACTACTTTTCTTTAAAGTCGATAAAGACGCACATCACATCAAGAGCTTCTTGCATATATATATATATATATATACTGGTTAATTGAATAAATTTTGCTGTATTACTGGTTAATTGATTAAATTGCTTCAGTTTGGTCGATTTTTCATTTACTGGTATTTATCTACTTTCTATCGGAATCAGCAAACTGGTATAGGTGATACAGTTTGCTGATTCTGATTATAAGATTAAAAGTATTTCTAAAATTATAATTAGATTATCTAAAATCAATATAAATAAAGTTTACCAAAATTAATTAATCAAAGATTATCTAAAGTCAATTTATTAAAGATTATCTAAAATCAATTAACTAAAGTTATCCAAACTAAGTAATTAAGCAATTATGTACAAAAATATCACTAAAAAGGCAAAACTGATAAAGGGATAACAGAAACAGGTAGGTATGAGACATTCCTTTAATCTGGCTATCGACCAGCTCAAAGCCCCCGACGAAGTAGCGGGTAGATGACCAGGTAAAAGAATGTTAGTTAACATTGATTTATTTGTTGTTTATTTGATGTTTGTTTGAAATACAAAATATTAACTTCATTTATTATTATTATTATTATTATTATTTACCATTACATGTACAGACCCCCAGGAAGAAGTTAGACTGCACAGGCTAACTGGATCTCCTGTTCCCGATACACCTAAATACCCACATAGATAGTAGATAAATACCAGTAAATGAAAAATCGACCACCGAAGCAATTTAATCAATTAACCAGTAATATAGCCTACCGGGCTAGCTGGGTGGGTGAAGTGCCTGCCTGGCAACCCAAAGGTCACGGGTTCGAATCCCGCCTTGGGCTTGGATCAAAGTACTGCAAAAACCTTGGGAGGTGCATTATGGCCACAGAAGCCGATGCGCCAATAACTACCAAAAAAAAAACCAGTAATATGTCAAGCACGTATAATGTCAAATTGCCACATGACAATAGCATTAACGTAGCAAGTGATAAAAAAGCATTAATCAAATAGGCTCAAATAATAAATAATAATTAAAAAACATAATATATATATATATATTTTTTTCTCCTTTTAATACTTTCATAACTTTTATTATTTATCTGTATATTCTTATTGCTTTCATTTCTTTTCTTCAGCTTCTATTCTATAAAAAGTTTCTGTTATACTGCACTTTATTTATTTTTCACTACATTTTAATAGTTTTATATCTTACATTCCATCAGTAGTTGCAAGATTTATTTCATATTATTTATTTATTAGTACTCAAGATGTGGCTTAACTATTGTCTTATACAGCAGAATAATTACCTCCTTATCACTGCTGTCAAAATTCCTGTATATCATTGACAAAACTCCATGAGCTGCCCTAGCAGTACAGAGAACTCCATGTCTGACTGCACAGTTACTTCAAGTCTTTTCATTCTCTATTACCTTGAGTGTGGTAACAAAGAGTTGGTATCTTATTCTGAGATTGCTTGTACCCATATGCTGTGTCTTTCATTTGTCAGTGTTAAACTTCAACTGCCACCTCTCAGCCCATCTGCCCAATATTTGTAGATCTTGCAGTAACGTACTCTGACAACCTTTGTATCATCTGCAAACTTAGACATTAAGCCTAATATGCCTTCATCAATATCATTAATAATAAGTTTTGAAAATAACAATGGGTGCAGCACTGACTGAACCCTGGGAGGCTCTATTAATAGTATTAGTCCAAGAAGATCAATACTTATTGATAACCACTCTCTATCTTCTCCCACTCAACCATCCCTTTATCCATAGAAGTAACCTGCCCTTAATGCCACACTGCTCCAATTTGTACAGCAGTCTTTCATCTTTTATGTTTAACAGTATCAAAAACTTTTTTTTGAAATCTAAGAAAATGATGTCAAAATTTTTTTTTGCATTCAGTTCCTTTGTTACTGTGTTATAGTATTTGATCAGATTGGATAGACAAAATCGCATGATAACATCCTTGTGTGACTTCTTTATAACTATATTCCTGTCTAAATGGTCCAATATTACTTCTTTAACCAGTGTCTCTATTATTTTTGCCAGACCAGAAGTCAAACTTACAGGTCTGTAATTACTCACTTTATTCGTTGACCCCATTGCTCCATTAGACAAGAATGCTCTTTAATGCATTCATACCTTGACTGCATTATAACTGCATTCCTGTCTAGATGGTCTTGCATTATTTTCCCTGGAACAGAAGTCAAACTTACAGGTCTGTAATTACTCTCTTCACTCTTTAACCCCCCCCCCCCATTTGTGAATTGGACAGTCATTTGCACATCTCCAAACCATAGGAACCTTCCTTGAATCAAGGATGCTCTCATAATTATAACTAAAGGTTTGCTTACTTCTTTTGCTGCATCTCTTAATGTAATGTTATTGGATAGATCCCATCTGTCCCAAGTACCTTTTTTACTTTTAACTTTAATTTGTCTTCCACTTTTCTCTCAGTTATCACAAAATTATTTATCTTCCTCCTAGAATTTGATATTCTTCTGGCATACCCAACCCGAAAAAATTCCTCATGTGTGAGGAATTTACCAGTAAAGCCTACAAAGTTCATTTTAATACAGTGCACTCAGATATATATATATATATATATATACAGATGACTCGAAAATAGACATCAAAGTGGAAGCAGCATTACAGTTTTCAGCCATTCTAATATCCATTCAACTTTCAACAAAAATACAGTATCTTTACCTCAGATATAAAGGCAGCAGTATTAATAATGAATCATACTGTCCAAAATCCCATCTTACTGCATATGGGTAGCAGTAAATGAACTTCTCTGTTCAGTAACTTGAACAGAGAAGTGTACCTTGTGATACTACACTCAGGGTAATGGAGAATGAAAAATACCTGAAGGTAATTGTGCAGTCAGATATGAAGTTTTCTGAGCAGTGCAGACAGGCTGCCAGAGCAGATAATTGGGTCTTCTCAATGATATACAGGAATTTTGCCAGCAGGGATAAGGAGGTGATTATTAGCATTAGCATTAGTAGAGGCATACGATGCAAGAAAGCAAGCTTATGCAGCATCAGCAAAAAAAAAAAAAAAACCCTCCCATTTCACTCCACCATTCATTCCAAATACCTGTCCAGCTCAGCCTTAAATTTATTTAGACCATCGACTTCCACAACAAAAGATGGAAGTCTGTTCCACCAATCAACTACCCACTGGCTAAAGGAAAATTTCCGCACATCTATCCTACAACTGTCTTTCCTCAATTTGAATTTATGACCTCTCAGGTGATTATTCTGAGCAAGAGAAAGAATCCCATCAGCATTGAGCATACTCAAACCATTCAAGGCTTTATACACCTCAATCAGACCACCTCGCAGGTGGCTAGTCTCCAAACACTGTAATCTGCAAAACTAAAGCCTTTCTTCGTAAGAGCAACCCTTCGTTCCATTCACTAATCTTGTTGCCCTTCTCTGTACTCGTTCCAACAGCTCTACATCCTTCTTAAATTGAGGCCTCCAGACCTGTATACAGTACTCAAGGTGTGGCCTGACCATCGCCTTATACATGGGGATAATCACCTCCTTATCCCTGCTAGAAAAATTCCTGTATATCATTGACAAGGCACCATGAGCTACTCTTGCAGACCATCTGCACTGCTCAGAAGACTTCATATCTGCCTGCACAATTACCCCCAGGTCCTTTTCATTCTCTACCACTGTCAGTGTAGGTACCACAGAGTTGATACATAACTCTGGGGTTACTGCTTCCCATGTGTAGTACTTTACATTTGTCAATGTTAAACTTCATTTGCCACCTCTCAGCCCATCTGCTCAACTTTTCTAGATCCTGTTGTAGTGGCATACTGTCATTAGTGTCTGAACAACCCTGTCAACCTTCGTATCATCTCAAACTTGGACATATATACCATCATCAATATCATTTATAAATAGGGAAAACAACATTGGACCCAATGCTGAACTCTGAGGGACTCCACTAATAACATTAGTCCACGAAGAGCAGTGTCCATTGATTACAACTCTCTGTCTTCTCCCATTCAACCATCCCTTTATCCATAGCAGCAATTTGCCTCCAATGCCACACTGCTCCAAATTGTGCAGCAGTCTTCCATGTGCAACAGTATCAAAAGCCTTTCTAAGATCCAAATAGATGATATCAAAGTTACTCCCTGCATCCAGTTGCTTTGTGACCACATCGTAGTAACCAATCAAACTGGTCAGACAAGATTTCCCCGTAACAAACCCATGCTGTGTCTGAACTATAACTGAAGTCCTGTCTAGGTGATCCTGCAGTGCTTCTTTAACCAGTGCCTCCAATAATTTCCTTGGAACAGAAGTTAAACTAACAGGTCTATAATTACTTGTTATTATTATTATTAGCCATATGGTGTAAGGAAGCTTGAGGCTTCCTTACACCATATGGCATAAAATTTCCCGACTTACCCTGAGAGAGAGAGAGAGAGAGAGAGAGTGTCAGAAGTAGAAAGGAATCACCAAGAAAGAGAAGAATGATGATATCCAGCTCAGGACCCTGGGTTTGCCAAGCCCATACTCACCAGATGCAAGCCCTTGGGGTTAAATTGTGTCACCCTTTGATCCTCCTTTGTGAATTGGGGTCATATTTGGTCATCTTCAGTCCATGGGTACCTCCCCTAAGTGCAAGGAAGGTCTCATGATTATGGCTAAGGGTTTGCTTACTTCCTTTGCTGCCTCCGTTAATGTAACTGGATAGGTCTCATCCACCCCAGGTGATGTTTATCTTTTCTTATGTTTATCTTCAACAATTTCTCCTCCACTTTCCTCTCGGTTATTACAAAATCATCTAGTTCACTGCCAGAATTTAGGTGACCTCTAGCATTTCCCTCCCTGAATAATTCCTCATACGTGAATATAGATGCAAAATACTCATTTAGTTTGTTAGCCACCTGAGCAGGATCATCAACAGTTGAACCTTCGATGTCCAGTGGACCAATCTCATCCTCTTCCTTCTAGAGTTTACTTACGTAAAGAACTCTTTGCTGGTTTTTTTTTTTTTTTTTTTTTGCATCCTTTGCCAAAGATTTCTCATAATCTGCCCTTGCCTGCCTAACCTAGGTGCTTCCATAGCCAGGTGGGAAGGAGCAGCAGAGCGTAGCACACACTTCTTGATTAGACCGGGGTTCGAGCCCGTCATCACCAAATAGGGAGGATGCGGAAAGGTCAGGGAATAACCACCGCATATCCCGGAGCAATATGGCCTTAGTTGCTAATGCTCCTAAAAAAAAAAAAAAAAAAAAAACCAAATAACCTGCCTAACCTCTTTTGTAACTTGATTACAGATCAACTTATATCTATCATAGGCTTCCATGTCAACCATTAATTTATATGTATCACATGCATTTTTCTTCTCTGCCATATGTCTCATTAGTTCATCTGACATCCATTTAGGCTGTTAAACTTTTAACAATATTTCTTAGTTGGTATGTAAAACCTAGTAGCTTCCAAGATTAATTCTTTGAATGCTTCCCATTTTGAATTTGCTGTTGGTAACATCATCAGTTGGCCCCACCATATAGAATTTAAATACTGTCTCAGACCTCTGTAGTCGCGTTTTTCAAAAGCAAAAACCCTTCCCTTTACTCTTGATGGTAGTTACCTCTTTGAGTAACTCCCACTTCGGCACACTGTGATCACTGCCACCTAGTGGGTCCTTTATCTGCAGATTCTTAATGCATGAAGAATCACTACTGATAATCAGATCAAGAGTAGGACTCCCTCTAGTTGCCTCCCAAACATTCTGATGTAGAAAACAATCATCTGATAAATCCACAAAAGCCTTGCTAGTGTGTGTGTGACCAACTCACAAATTTTGGTCAATATCCGGGAAATTAAAATCCCCCATTATAAGACTCTCTGATTTACTGGCCCACTCTATTTCCCTGTACAGTTTTTTATTATACTCATCAGAGTCATTAGGCCTATAACACACTCCTACTCTCAATTTTGATTTCCCAGTGCTTATGTAACACCAAACTGACTCAACACTGCACTGTCCAGTGATGTCGACTGGCTGCACTTTCTTGGTTTTTATGTGTTTCTTAACTATTAGCATAACCCCTCCTCCCTTCCTATGCTGTCTATCCTTCAAGTACAATGTGTACACGAATTCCAGTTCTGCATTCCTTATATCTGTGTGACACCAAGACTCTGATATCCCAACAATATCTGCCTTTGATGTTTTGACCAACACCTGAAATTCGTCAAATTTATTTACCAAACTCCTAGCATTGGGGTACACGCAAGTATACATGCACCTGTTGCTATTCTTAGCTACCCTAACACAACCCATGTGTTTCCTTGTAACACAGTGACTCCCAGCACTCTCTGAAATCCCCTGCATCTTGTTTTCCAGGCTGCTGCTCATTCCAATAGTAGGAGTGCAAGAATCACTTTCACCTCTGCCAGAGACTACTGTTAATCTTTTAGTCTGTGTATCCCTCCAAGCTAGCAGTTTTCCAACCCACCTAACACTGCCTCGATGGCATCTGCAAATATTCTTGCACCCCTTCTATTTAAGTGTATCCCATCCCTGTAGAAGCAGTCACTCCTGTTAACAAGCACAGACGAGGCTGAGAAAAATGCTACCCCTTGAGCCTTGGAAAATCTCTCCGTGGCCAAATTGATCCACAAAGCTTTCATCATATACTCCCTCCTATCGTGTCTGCCCAGAATCGCAGACACTTTCAATTTCAACCTTAATTCACGGCTTTTTTTCAACAGTTACCTGTATAAGGCAATGGTCATGCCACACCTTGAGCACCCTAAATCCCTGGCTTAGTGCCGTGAAGGGTTTGTAAAGGTACTGTACCTGCGTGTACCTAGGAACCTTACAATAAAGATCATATATATACTGCTTACTGGTCTGTAGGCCTGATTTTAGGAAGGATGTATAGTTGCTAGAACAAGTATAGAGAAAAGCAGCAAGATTGGTGAGGGGAACAAAGGGGTGCTCTTACCAAGAAAGGCTTAAGTCTGCAAGTTGCAGCATCTGGAGACTAGGCACCAGCGAGGTGATCTGATTAAGATGTATAAGGCCTTGAGTGGTTTGAGCAAGCTCAATGCTTATGGGATTCTTTCTCGTGCTCCGATTAGAAACCTAATGGGGCATAAACTTAAATTGAGGAAAGACAGTTGTAGAATATATGTGCGGAAATTTGACTTTAGCCAGTGGGTAATTGATTGATGGAACAAACTTTCGCCATTGTGGGAGTAAATAGCTTAAACAGATTCAAAGAACTTTACAAATGTTTGGAGCAAATGGATGGTTGAAATGGGAAGTGTTGTTTTGTTTTTTTTGTTTTTTTTGTTGATGCTGTATAAGCTTTTTCTTGCATCATAAGCCTTTACTAATGCTGATGCTAAAATCAGCTTCTAATTGCATAATGTTTATACACACACTAACCTTCTTACAAGTCATAGGAAATGGCATCAATATTTTACACCAGATCCTGTGGAAAGTTAATTTAAAGTTATATTAAAGGAGGTGGCAAAGCAACTAAGCAAACCCTTAGCCATAATTATGAGAGCATCATTGGACTCAGGGGAGGTCCCCACGGACTGGAGATGTGCAAATGTATCCCCAATTCACAAAGGGGGATCGAAGGGTGACACGAGTAATTACAGACCAGTTAGTTTAACTTCTGTTCCTGGTAAAATAATGGAGTCACTGGTTAAAGATGCATTGCAGGATCATCTAGACAAAACTGCAACAGTAATTCAGACACAGCATGGGTTTGTTAAGGGAAAGTCTTGTCTGACATATTTTATAGGATATTACGATGTGGTTACAAAGGAACTGGATGCAAAAAATAATTTTGATATCATATATTTGGATTTCAGGAAAGCTTTTGGCACTGTTGCACATGGAAGACTATTGTACAAATTGGAGCAGAATGGTATTAAGGGTAAGTTGCTACAATGGATAAAAGGATGGTTGAGTGGGAGAAGACAGAGGGTGGTAATCAATGGGTGCTGCTCTTCGTGGACTAATGTTATTAGTGGAATCCCACAGGGTTCGGTGTTGGGTCCTCTGTTGTTTTGTATATTTATCAATGATATTGATGAAGGTATATCAGGCTTAGTGTCGAAGTTTGCAGATGATACAAAGGTTGGCAGGGTTGTTAATGACATAATGGCAGTGTTACTGCAACAGGATCTAGAAAATTTGGGCAGATGGGCTCAGAAGTGTCAACTGAAGTTTAACATTGAAAAATGCAAAGTACTGCATATGGGTAGAAGTAACCCCAGAGAAACGTACCAACTGTGGTACTACACTGAAGGGTAGAAAATGAAAAAGACCTGGGAGTAATTGTGCAGTCAGATATGAAGTTTTCTGAGCAATGCAGACAGGCTGCCAGGGCAGGTCATGGGGTTTTGTCAATGATATATAGGAATTTTGCTAGCAGGGAAAAGGAGGTGATTGTCCCTCTGTATAAGGCAATGGTCAGGCCACGCCTAGAGTACTGCATACAGGTTCTGGAGGCCTCATTTTAGGAAGGATGTAGATTTGCTTGAGGCTTAAGTTCTGCAAATTGCAGTGGCTGGAGACTAGGCACTTGTGTGGTGATCTGATTGAGGTGTATAAGGCCTTGAATGGGTTGAGCACGCTGAATTCTGATGGGATCCTTCCACTTGTTCAGATTACAAACCTAAGGGGGCATAAATTCAAATTAAGAAAATACAAATGTAGAATAGATGTGCGGAAATTTTCCTTTAGCCAGCTGGTGGTTAATTGCTCGAACAATCTTCCATCTGTCATTGTGGAAGTTGATAGGTTAAATAAATTTAAGGAGGAACTGGACAGGCATTTGGAGGGAATGGTGCGATATTTTTTTATTTTTTTTTATGGCTGATGCTGCATAAGCTCATACACTTGCTTTCTTGCATCACATGCCACTACTACTACTACTAAACATGGACAAAACCAAAACATACACTGTTCTGTTGCATCGCAGGATGTGCAGGGATAGCTGTCAAAATACAGTCTGATCAAGCAATAATTACCATTGATACTAATGGACCAATTGATTGACCAGTGAAGGATGTTCTGTTTGCTGATGCATTAATACATCCTTCTAAGTTTGATATACAATACACAGGCAGAAAAAATGGCATCATCAGACCAGTAACAAACTAAACAGACAAATACAGCATGGAAAACCAACCTAGGGTCAAACAGACAAGAAGAGCTAGCTCTAGCTAGATTAAGGATTGACCATATGTACATACTCATTTCCAGGAGTGGCCTGAGGAGTTTCTTCAACAGGGGCCAAAAACCATGAAGCTTTAATCATCTTGTACCATATACAGAATTCACACAACGATCAGACATCCTGCTCAAAATTTTTGAGTGTCTATAACTTTATTCCCATTATAGTTTTTGAACAGTTTATCAATTCAGTCTCTTGGTGTTTTTTGTAATGACATAACAAGATTACAATCACTGAAGAAGCAAAGGAGAAAACATTCATAAAACATACATTTTTTTAGACTTTATTAGTAATAGATTCTCAATAATTTACACAGGTGAAGTGCCTTTATTTCAAGCATTTTTTCATTAGGTTTTTCATTCTGTTGTTTAAACTTCCTTGATATAAGTTTAGGAGGTCTTTTGCTCAGGTTAAAACAGTATAATAAGGGAAGACACATGACATTGTTAAAGAAAAACAAATTTAATGTTATTAGAGATTACAAAAAAGTATTTACTCACATTACAAATATAAAGAAATTCAGATGGATTTCTGATTGGATTCTGCCACCTATCCTCAATGGAACTTATGCATGACTAAAGAAGTAAAAAATCCTAGTATAATGCATCAAACAGCAACCTTGCCTGTGGTTCTTCCCATCATCCCTATTTCTCAATGTTTTTGTTTCTTCAGTCATCTATAAGGTCCACCAAGAATTGCTGTAGGGAGTTTTTTTGAGTAGTGTTGTATGCAGTTTTTCTTTAATGTGGAGCAAATGCTTTCCTTTATTATAGCGACTTTCTTGAACAGATGAGCCATTACAATAAAATATAAAATATCAAAAAACATTACATTGTGAAAGTGGGCCAATTATTACAAATTAATGGCATAAAAAAAATTTGACATAGAAAATTATATACTCATTCCATTAAAATTAATAAATACCCTGTAAGTTCAATACATCATAGCTGCAATAGCTGATGTGCCAGTAATACCCAAAGCAACAAAAAATTTCAACAAAACCAGAAACTAACTATAGAATACTTTTTTACAATTTGCTGACACTATGTAGCCTTGTGGCCTTAGTTTTCTCAGTCCAAATTCTAAAACAGTAAATGAAAAGGAATGCTGAGTGCTCATCTTTACACATGCATTACATAGTAGATGAAGCCAGACAAACATTATTGAGGAGTCCTAAAATAAGCTTGCAGTATCCTTCATAAGACATTAATATGAAAACTCTACTGTTTTGATTTATCAGCATATCTTTACAAGATACAATTATCTCAACCTTTAACTGAAATCAGTAATCACACATTTAGTTTCTGATAGATATGTAAGACTGGAGAAATACAAAGGTAATAGTAGTAATAGAGGCATGTTATGCAAGAAAGCAAGCATATGAGCTTATGTAGCGTCAGCCAAAAAAAAAAAAAAATTCATGCAACCATTCCCTCTAAATGTTTGTCCACTTCCTCCTTGAATTTATTTAAGCTATCAACTTCCACAATGACAGATGGAAATTTGTTCCAGCAATTAACCACCCACTGGCTAAAGGCAAATTTCCTCACATCTATTCTACAACTGTCTTTCCTCAATTTGAATTTATACCCCCTTAGGTTCATAATCTGAGCAAGTGGAAGAATCCAATCAGAATTCAGCGTGCTCAACCCATTCAAGGCCTTATATTCAAGGTTAACTTATAATTAAATATTTACTGTGCTGCATAAGCAAATGGCTGGCTCTAAGTATTCACTACATAGTGTGTACCTTGAAAAGCAAATAAACCAATTAAGATGGAGACACCAGAACAAAATTTAAAATATGCTGAAGGGATTAAATATGAAACTGAGAGAAATTGATGGCTTTCTAAAGACCTAAGCAATCAGGGAACAGTTCACTGACCATTCAATTTTCCAATCTTGGAACACACTGAACAGTGACCTCTGCCTGTGGGATTAACTTAACAGTTGATCACATGTAATCAACCATTAAGTTTATTCCATGAACCCAAATTTCCTGTAAACCATGGAATACTGTAGGATATTATTTTTGTTTAATATCACTGGAACTTGTTGTTCATATCGATATTGATTTTTTTTTTGTAATTCAGAAGTGTATATCCATAGGCTGATTTTCAAGTTGTGCAAGTTAAAAAACCAGGAATAACAGGGGCAAACCCTATGCTTTCTGAGATAAGTTAACTACAACCTTGGTTGAAGAGGACTTTAAAAATTCCTCCAGTCATCAATGAGAATCAAACTCAGACTTCTCCAGCCAAGTGGCAGACAGAAATGTAACATGCTGAACAAGCTGTCCCAGAAGAAAACAGTGTTGGATACCAATTAAAACTCTAAATTATAACTGGATTCAAAGAACTGAAAGACTTCTGAGCTTTCAAAAGGGATGCAATGAGTTTATCAAAATATGCTTAACCTATATGTACAGAGATTTTGAATAAATAATTTGCTAAGCATGTGATGATTGTCTTATTCTCATAAGAAACTAAAATAGTTCAGTGAATAAAAATTTATGGAATAATTATCAATATTTTTTTTTTTATATCTCCTTTCTTATATTAGGAATGAGAAACTTCCTGATAATGGCTAAAAGAACAGATATCAGAAAAATATCTCTAGATGTTCCCTATTTGGCTGATGTTGTGTTGCCCATCAAAAACTTGCAGAATGCCATAGCACTTGATGTTGACAGCAAAAAGGGTAAGGAAAAAACTAAGCATTTTGGGAAACAAACAGAGCATAAATATATTACTATTTCAAACAGAAGGTATTAATATCTAAAGCAGAATACATGAAAACAAAGATTGAATAAATATCTTAAATCCTTTATAGCAAGTCGATAACTAAATTCCCATAAAAACACTTTGGAGGGTATATCAATTTATATCACTATGTTCTGTTACAAATTAATTTTAATTCCCCAAGCTAATTAGCATCAACTATCCATGGAGGAAATGTGCTAACTGAAAGAAAACTTCCTGCAGTCAAGTCTTTAACACTTCCCCCTTAATTTAAATTTATAGCCCTTCTAGCATCATTTATAACTGTTAAAATTACACCTTCATTCATTTTACTGCCTCCTTTCGGAGCCATATACCTTGATTAGATCTGTAGCTCACATATTCCAAGGTTTTTTCATATGCCATATTACCAATGCTACCAAAAGCATTTTTGAACATTTTTAAGAAACTTAGTCTTTTCTGAGGCATATTCTCCTTATCTCGCACCATTCCAAGTGTGCTCTCTCCTCCTGAACTGTTTTTAAATCAACTCCTCCTCCTTTAAAATAACTTATAAAGGAGGAGGAGTTGATTTAAAAACAGTTCAGGAGCCTATCTACAGAGTCCTACCTAAAAAAAAAAAAAAAAAAAGACTGTGCTTCTTCAAAGGATACAAAAGTGCCTGGTGAGATCAGCAAAAGGATGCCATATGTGGAAAAACTTCAGATAGGTGGGTTTACAGAGCTTAGTAACTAGGCACCTTAGAAAAGACATAATTGAGGTGTATAAGGTTCTAAGAGGAGAAATTAAAATAAATGAGGGTGAAATTTTCACTGTTATACATGATTCCAGAACTTGGGGGAGGTAAATTAAAATTACAGGGGAAGAGGGAGGTGTAGGGTGGATTGCACAAAGGTTACTTTTAGTCTGTGAGTTGTTAATTACTGGAATAAGTTGCCTTCAAAGGTAGAAACTTATTCCAGCAATGGAGGCTGACAGTTTGGGCAGATTCTAAAGTCAGCTAGATAGGTACCTACATGAGGCAGGAATTAAAAAGTGAATAGATTTATTTTATTGTGTTTATTTATTTATTTAATTTTTTCTGGCAACTCCAAACATGAAAGGTGTTAGTGAAGTTGAAGGCTAACATTAGACTTTAATTTCTGTAGATTTTAATTATTGGGAAATACATGTGAAGGAAGGTTGTTCTGGAAAACAGAACTAGAAGGGATAAATGAAGAAAACAAAAAGTTAGTTCTGTGATTTTGGAATTTTATAGTAAATGGAGGTTGACTAATTTGGAAGAGAATGTGGGAATTAGAGATGCCAATTCGGAAGAACAATGCCCATAAAAGTATCTATAAAAAAGAAAAACAACAGAAACAGAAAATCTATGAAGCAGTCAATAATTAGTCTGACTACCCTATTTTAAAGCATAAGATAGGTTTGGGGGAGGGCACCATCACAGATATGTGAAAAATGTTCCATGATAAGTTGAATTTGAAAAGTGCCTGCCTGGCAACCCAAAGGTCGCGGGTTCGATTCCCGCCTCGGGCTTGGATCAAAGTACTGCAAAAACCTTGGGAGGTGCATTATGGCCACAGAAGCCTATGTGCCAACAACTACCAAAAAAAAAAAAAAAAAAAAGTGAATTTGAAATTTGCACAGAAAGAGTAGTTGTTTGGTAAAAAAATAATACCAAGAGCAAAAAAGAAATCCTAGTTTTTTTGATGCTGTATTTATATTGTAATTATATTAAGGAAAGATTAGAAATTAAGGTAATCCCTGGTATAGATATGCAATCTTGTCTAGAAGTCTGAGTGTCATTGAAGGTGAGCATAGCAGCAGCAAACTTGCAAAAAATAAGACAGGACTGCAATTCGGAGGGATTAAAGTTAACTAGGTTTTCGTTTCTTCACTGAAGAATTACTTAGAGATCAGCATTTAAGGACTTGTTGGGGGATGTTTTGAGAACTTTTTGTGATGGAGAAGGGTTCTCAAATTGGAAGGTGGAATGAGAGTGCTATCATTAGCAAATCTGAATCGAATTTATGGTCAGAGAAGAACATTAATATACAAGAGGGAAAAGAGCATGAGATAGTGATCCTTGAGGAATATCAGTATTGCTACATTACTGAGTTGGGAGGGAGCCATCTACCATCATTTGCAGTGAGCAGCAAGAGAATATCCATTGGAAAAAACAGTCTGCAATCCATAAAATGAGTGTCTGTTTAGAAGATCTTTATGCCAAACAGAACTTTATGAACAAAAGCCTTAGAAACATCAAGAGCAACTGCATTAGTTTCACCAAACTTTTCCATTGAATTTGTCCAATGATAAGTAACAGAAGCCAGTATATCACCAGTGGATTGACACTGATCAATCTATTTTGCCGATCATTGATCAAATGGAAGGTTGCCATCTAATCAGTGAAAGTTAAGTGAGAGTTGGCAGTTGAGAACAAGTGGAGAAATGCCATCAAGACTTGGTTGCTCTCTTGGTATCAAGATTGTTCAGTTTCCTTCTAATATCCTTGTGACAGAAAACCACAGTAGGCATTGAGTGGGGTGTACTGTTATAGTAGGAAGTGATTTTCTAAGATCATCAATACAAGAGTTAGAATAAAAGTAGGATTCTAATAAGTCAGCTTTATATTTAGCTGTGGATGCAATAGAACCATCATGTTTTGACAGAGGTGGGAGTGTAGGCAAACAGAAGTTGTGGCCAGTAGTTTTGGCAAGAGACAGTGCTCAAATACTGCTTGGACAAGAAGCAAGTTTTCTACTCTTAGCCTGTTCAAAATCAAGTTTGTATTGATTAATAAATGTTTTACAATTGCTGCAAGTTTTATTATAGGCAAAAAAATAAATCTGGACATTTGGATGTAAGTCAGTTTTGATATGGAACATTCTTATCTTGAACAGCATTAGCATATTTATTGATTAACCAAGGTTTAGATAAAGGACTAGATTTTAAGATTCAATATGGAATAATGGTTGTCATTCTTCCAAAAATAATTCCATTGACACAATCTGAGCAAAAATTGGCATCAGAAGATTAAAAACAGTAATCATGCCAAGGAAAAGAAGAATAAATATCTTATAATTCATTCCATTTCACATTGTAATGCCAAATAACATGAGACCCTGAATAACCACAAGAGAGAGAGAAAGAGAGATAGAGAGAGAGGAGGAATTTCCATTGGAAGAGACCAATGGAAGTAAGCAAACCCTTAGCCATAATTGTCACTTCTTGCCATGCTGTGTTAATGTGATTGATGCCCTTTAAGACATCAAATGACGGCCAATATTCTCTGATGGCAATGTTGGACATGTCCAAAGCTTTCACCATTTCTGTAAATGTTTGCCGTAGGTAATAAGCTTTAAAGGTGGCTATTACCCCCTGGTACATGGGTTGCAAAACTGGTGTTGCATTAGGGGGCATGTAGACAACATTAACTTTAAGAGGCATTCTGACTTCACCCAGATTTGTAAGGTGTCCAGGTTCATTGTCCAAAAGAAGAATAGCCTTGGTTGGTAAATTTTTGTCATTGCAGAATTTGAGAACAATAGAGCAAAAATAGTTGGTGTACCAATCCAAGAAGACATCCTGTGTCACCCAAGCCTTCTTGTTTAACTTCCAGTACACAAGCAACGTGGCTTTGTTTAAGCCTTTCATAACACGTGGTGTTTCTGAATTGTACACCAACATTGGCTTCAATTTTAAATTGACTGACACATTTGCTCCCAACAAAAGTGTCAGCCTGTCTTTTGATGCTTTAAATCCATCCGCCAACTTTTATTCATGGGCAATAAAGGTTCTTGATGGCAACTTTTTCAAATAAAGGCCTGTTTCATCAACATTGAAGATGAGATCCAAAGGGTAATCACCCTCCTGTACTACGGCTTGAAACTCTATAGGGAATACGGCAGCTACTTCAACATCGGCACTTGCTGCCTCGCTGGTAATTTTCACACTTCTGCATTTGGTACTTGCTTTAAATTTCATGAACCAGCCCTTGCTGGCCAAAAATATTTCATTGCACTGACTTCCTTCTTTCTTCTTTAAGTCTTCAAAACTTGACTTAGCCTTTTCAATTATTACAGCTTGGGTCAAGGGAATGTTTTTTTTTTTGGTTCAAATCATTGACCCAAAGTGTCAGCAATTGCTCCATTTTTTCCAAAAGCTTACTTCTGTTGTAAATAACTTGTGTAGCACTTTTCTGGTAGCACTTTACATCGATTGTTTTTTTTTTATCAGTATTCTTCATAATTGTAGTAATAATCGATGGAGGCATATTCATAGCCTTGAATGCATTAGGGCAGCTTTCACCAGCTTCCATCCTCTGAATAACCTCTATCTTATTTTCCAATGTGATAGATCGATGTGCCTTTTTCACGCTTTCATTTGCACTAGTATTCATTGAACTTCTTTTATGAGACATGGCATCTCTTTATTCTATTAAATTAAAAATTTTATTGGCAAAAACTGCACACGGCTATCACTATTATTAATTATTATTTAATTTATTAATAGCACAATTAATAAAAAATGTTAGCATAATAAATTTCCAACATGTGTACATGGTGTAAACAACAACAACCAACTGAATGCTTCACTGCATGGACTTTTACCTCCCGCTGCCACAAATAGCTACTTTGGGGGCAGGAAACTTTCTTGTTTCTGATATGGACACGCTAATTGCTGATTAGCTCAGGTTGTTCTTGATCATATGAACAGTGCATGATGCATAGTACAGTATGGCGCCCATAAATTTTGTCTGAAGATTTTAAACTTTCAATTTATAAAAAAATTGCAAAAATAAATAAATAAAAATGGCCTTGCGGTTAGTGACCAGTACTATTGCGAATCAGCGCAAATTGGACCAGCACAAAACGCGAGCTACCTATATATACAGTACATATGTATATATATTTTTAATAATTAATTAATAAAAATTTTATTAATTCATTTTTAATTATTTCTTTTATTCATATTTTGGCTATCTTTGCTTTTGGCTTTTGGCCATTGTGTAATTCATATTTATTACAATATAGAAATATATATACATTTGCATCCTTTGCTGCTGCTTTGCACACTTTGGTGCATTTGACATATCCAATTTATTTATCTTCCCACTATTTGTACAGTTTTAATTCATTGGTATTATATACTATATCTATTTTATATATATATACAGGGTGTCTCAAAAATATTGTTACAAATGTTTAGGGGAGGTAGGTAACATCTAAAGGAATGTGAATCGCATAGGAACCCATAACCGGAAACGTCACCATAAGTCGGTACACGGCGCTGTTCATCAGTTCGCGAGAGGGAAAATTTCTGGTTTACTCATTCAAGCAGTAGTCGCCGTACGAAGAGCATGCATCGATATACGAACTGTGAGCTGGCAGACATGCACCTAGTGTATGGATTAGCAGAGGGCCCACACGGTGTGCGCCCCCATGCGGGGCGCACAACATCGCTTTGCAATAAATATGTGGGCAGGTATGGTCGGTGACTGCTTAGTTGGCCCATACCTGTTACCATCCCGCATGAACTCCACTAAATATCGGATCTTTCTTGAACAAGTTCTACCAGGGTTACTTGACGATGTTCCAGCAAATGTGAGACGTAATATTTGGTTTCAACATGATGGGGCACCTACCCATAATGGAAAGTGTGTTCGTGACCTTTTGTGAACAGGTGTTTTGGGTGTCGATGGATTGGCCCTGGTGGACCCATTGCCTGGCCCCCACGCTCACCTGATTTATCAAGCCTTGATTTCTTTCTGTGTGGGGCCCTCAAATCTATCATGTATGAATCGCCTGCGGAGATGGAAATGGATCCCGTGGCGAGAATCGTCTGCGCTGCTGCTACTGTCAAAGAAACTCCAGGTGTGTTCGACCGTGTCTGCCAATCCATGCTGCGTCAGTGTCACGCATGCATCGTGTCTCATTGGTGAAACCTTCGAACATCTGTTGTAACATCATGAAATGCATCCATCTCATACTCCATTGTTAACATTATGTCAGATAAATGTTTGCCACTAATTACTGTCTTGTGTCATTTCTGCTTCTTGTGTCTCTGCTACTACTTACCCATGATGTTTCCGGTTATGGGTTCCTATGCGATTCACATTCCTTTAGATGTTACCTACCTCCCCTAAACATTTGTACCAATATTTTTGAGACACCCTGTATATATATATATATATATATATATTATGTGAGGTAAAAGTTAGGCAAAAGTAATAAAAATAAATAAATATGGCTATGTAGCTATCATTAGAGGCAGCAA
The DNA here is from genome assembly GCF_048544385.1 of Mastigoproctus giganteus. Classification (NCBI taxonomy): domain Eukaryota; kingdom Metazoa; phylum Arthropoda; class Arachnida; order Uropygi; family Thelyphonidae; genus Mastigoproctus; species Mastigoproctus giganteus. Next base: position 142,081,162 of record NC_143586.1, read on the forward strand.
ATGCACATCCTCCACATGATGCCTAATTATATCTGATAATTAAAATAAATATGATATTTAAAATAAAAACATCAGCCAGTAGTACGGCAATAATGCAGAGCGAAACGAAACGCAAAAAAAAAAATAAAATAAACAAACAGGAAAGGGAAAGTAAAGATAATAGGACAAAAAGGTAGTCGATAATCCCCTGTATAATTTAGTCAATTAAGTCATTAAACCCAATTAATAAAATGATGTAAATTTAAAATAATGCCAATTATAAATAATTTAGCGGTACCCCCCTCGAAGGTACCAATTCCAAAAGACGTGAAATATCACCAAAAAAGGGTTAAAGAAACTACCAAAAACTAAAATATCAAAATGATAGACTGACCATCATGCCCCATATCGACAGAGGACCACGAGGCCAATAATGGTCATGGAATCGCTGCATTTCAATCGTCATACAAATCATCGCAAAGGCAGAAATATCGATGGACCAAACCACCCCTCCATTCCCCGATAGATCAACCAATGCAGAGGATTTGCATGGCGGTGGTCCTTATGCAGCGAAAAATAATCTATAGAACAGACAGCACTCTTGATCAGAGCCACACCACTGACATAATGCAAGCTTAACCAGCTTATATAATTTCGTTTCGCTCTGCATTATTGCCGTACTACTGGCTGATGTTTTTATTTTAAATATCATATTTATTTTAATTATCATATATATATATATATATATATATATATATATGAGGTAAAAGTAATAAATCTGTGTAAAGTAATAAAGTGCGAAGATGGAGTCGTAAATTACACAAAATGCCAAAACTAATAGGAGAAGGATAACAGAAATTGGAGATATTGAAGGCAAGAGAAAGAATATGAATATCCTAAATGATATAATGAATTAAGCAAAATTATAGGCTGAATTGGATAGCCAATTAGAGAGAAGGGAACTGTAAAGCAAAAAGATTAGATTAATATATGGAGTGGTAGCAAGCATCAGATAAGGGTGGGATACTTTGGTTATAAGTCCAAGAAATGAGGGAGAAAAATTATAAAATTAAAATCTGATGTTAGCTAAAAATAAATATTGATATATAATCAGATTTCTTCAGAGGACTGCACCCGATCATGTATCAAAAACTGCATTCCTATACATGTCCATACGTGCATCTTCGATTTCCACTTCTGTCTTTGTTATTATTATTATTTTCTTTTCTTTCATTTTCTCCTTTTTTTTAAATACAGTAGACTCTCAATTTTCTGGGATGGATGGTAAAAGAAAAATCCCAGATAATCGATTTCCCGGTTAATCCAAAAATACAGTAAGTCCCCGACATACGTTCCAGGACTTCTTACACAAGTCGAGTTTTACGTTACTCGGAATGATTAATAAAATATTGTTCCTATATCTGTGATATGCCAAAAGTACAAAAACCACATAATATCTTCAGAAGAATGAAGAAAAATAATTATATATTTTTTATATATTAGTTATATATATAGAAAAATAGTTATATATTTTTAATTAGTTCAGTTAAAAACTTTATCTGGGGACAGCAGTGAAGTTGCTGGAATGGTACATAAGAAAAGAAAACATTAAAGGAAGAAACTGTACAGTAAAAACTGATATGTATTTGGCAGCGTTGGTTATTATAGTTGACTTTATTTGCCAATCCCTTCACCACTTCTCATATTCTGCCTTTCTCCTTTATTATTGTGTTCACTATTGACACTGACAAATTTAAATTCCACGCAATACTTGTTCAAGTTTGAAAATGGTCAAACATCCTTATTTTAATTTTCTGATCCGAATCGATCACTTTCCTTTTTTGTTTTTTTGATAGATTTACTAGTGCTGCTGTCACTTATTCTCTTAGTCGGCACCATAATAATGGTCAAAATGAAATTTTCTGTAAAGAACTTCACAGGATTTAAGGCAAAAACTCACTATTATCACCCCATGTTTTACTAGAGCTCACATTTTACTAAAGCACATTTCTGGGGGTCACTGCCATAAAACAATAAGAACAATTTGTACTTTCCGGGTTATTGGGCTTTTCTGTTAGTGCATATAATTTTAAATGGGTAGTAAACTCAATTCTATTGCATTTGCGTTAATACCGATAGCTGGAATTCTGTGGGATTTTATGTTATTATGGTGAAATGTGTGTCCCCTTCACTGAAATCTTCAGTCATAAAAAAACCTTTAAGAATCTTCTCTTCATTCCTATTTTTAAGCTTATTATCTCGCTTGTGCTCCATATCTTGTTTGTGCAATTTTTATGTGCAGTGATCGTCAGTATTGATTGCTTATTATTATTCTGTTTTAATTTTTACAATCCTAAAAAAAGAAAAAAAACTGAGTGAAAAAAATTAACGTAAGTTCAAAGTTACATAAATCGGGGACTTACTACAGTATATCCAAAAATGTTCAGCAACCTACGTAAAAAATATGGCAATAGATAAACAACTTATCACGCACTACTCGCGTGTACAATACAATGCTTCCCTTTATTTTTTACAATTTCACACGTGGTTTGTGCGAAAATTGTAAAATGTTTGTCACCAACATTATAATGGTTCTTTAGAGATTTAACGGATGCACCGTTTTCAAACTTTTGAATAATTGCAAGTTTTTGTTTAATTGAAAGTGCAACCAGTTTGCATTTACTCATCATTTTCGCGATTTCTAAACAAAGAAAAAATTTTCGTAATCCCCGACATAAATACCGAAACAAAATTTTTCTCTTTGCAGTGCGACGGAACAACAATTGAAGCAACGTAGTAAAACAAACAGCATTTGTTCTCTCTCTCTCTCTCTCTCTTTCTCTTTTTAACAGTGGGGGTTGCAAGATAATAATCTCCCAATGACGACTTTATAATGCCCTGCATGTCGCTTATTTACAACTTGCAAAACATCTGTTTATACCTATTGTAGTTATTACTTGAATTTTATGATTTCTGGTTTGGTTTTTTTTTTTTTTTTTAATTTTATTTGGAGTCTTGAAGTGTCCCAGTTAATCTGCTTCCCGGTTAAACCGATCCCAGTAAATCGAGAGTCTGTATATACTAGGGGGCTTTTCTGTGTAAAATGTAGAGGTATGATGGAGTAAGTCAAATCTTTTCTACGTAAAAAAACAGTCTTTTACGTAGAAAGACACAGTTTTACTACGTAAAAGACAAGATTTGATATTGATCAGTGTCGAAATGCACTGATCGATATCTAATCAGGAAATGACCTATGTAATTACCTGTGCATTTGTAGTGACATAATTGTCCCACCCACTTGCACCACTTGATCCGCATCCCTTTTCTCCCATTGGCTACCCCACCACGTGGCATTCTCAAGGTTGAATAAATATCACTATGTAATTATTTACCTGCATTTACATAGGTCACTTAGGAAAAGGCCTTTTGCTTTGGGTTGCATAATGCATGAGAAATATTATTGCATCCGAAAGAGCAGGACTAAAATATTTACAAATTATACAAATATTTAAAATATCTACAAAATACTAAACTATTTACAAATATACAAACTATATTGGGACGATAGGTTTCTTCATCAGCTGAGATTAATATACAAAAAACATCACAATGGAACATCAGATTATGCCTGGCATGGTCACATATTAGACAGTGAAGCACATGCACAAGGTTAGTGAATGTTATGGAGGCAGTTGTCTTGCGATGCGATGAACATTGGCGTGCATCCCATGTACATGCTCTACATTGTCAATGGCAAGTGTCGGATTCTGCCCAATAACCCATTTGTGTGCCTTCTATTTAACGTTCACCAACCTCGTGCACGCACTTCACTGTCTAATACATGACCATGCCCAGCATCATTTGGTGTTCCCTTGTAACATTTTCTGTGTATTAATGTCAGCTGATGAAGGGACCCATCGTCCCGATATAGTAGATGTATGATTGTAAATAGTTTAGTATTTTATAAATATTTTAGTTTTTTGTAAATATTTGTATAGTTTTGTATTGTATAATGTTATTATTTGTATAATAATAACATTATACTAATATACTAACATTATAATGCACTGATCAAAATCTAATCAGGAAATTACCTATGTAATTATTTATCTGTGCATTTGTAGTGATGTAATTGCCCCACCCTCTTCTCCTATTGGCTCAAATAAATATCACTAGGAGGAAAACTTTTAATGTATAGAGAGATATTGATTCAACATTTTACATCACATATTGTTGAATATTGCTTGCACAGCCATTTCTGTTCGCGTTCATCTTTTTCCTTCTTTTTTTCCTCTTTCTCCTAATTTCATTTTACAGTTTTATATATATCAAGCAATTCTCAAAAATGGAGTACTTCCACAAGCATGGAGCAACTATTTTGTTCAACCAGTCTCTAAAGTTAAGAACACTAAAGGAATCAAGGACTACAGGCCAATTACAATCAGTTGTACTCTAAAACAATATTTTTTAAAAGGCAGTTTTCTTAACCTTGAATCACCTTCTGTTGCTGCACCAACCTCTATATCTACATTCATTTTTACTAGGCTTATCAGCAACAACAACAACTAACCTCCTGCATACTCTCCTATGCATACAGAACACATTAAACAACAAAAAGCAGCCAGACATCATCTTCCTTGACATCTCTGCTCTACACATAATAATATCCCCCTACCAGCACTCATCTTCATCTTGGAGACTATTTTAATATTGAAGGAAACCTACTAGAAAATACATTGCCAAGGAACCTGGAATGTCAGATGACACACGTCAACGTTGCCACCTGACCTCAGAAACATATCACCAGGGGAATGCAAGGTGATCACCTAAACTGAGTACACTAGCAGACGCGACCAGGTAGCCAGAATAATACCTCAGAAGCTAGCAAAGAAATACCAGCTGATCAAAGAAAATATACTGTATTACAAGTACAAACTGCAGGCAGTACTAGAGAACCCAACCCACAATTTGTACTGGGACCACACTATAATATAGGACAAGACAACCCTACACAACAGACCAAACATAACCCTTGTCGATGAGAAGGAAAAGGCTATCTATCTGATTGACATAGCAGTGCCCAACACTGGCAACCTTCTGAAAACCCATGAAGAGAAAATCAGGAAGTACACAAACCTAAGACAAAGGGTGACATGACTAATTACGGCCCTGTTAGTTTAGCTTCTGTTCCTGAGAAAATTATGAAGTCACTGGTTAAAGAAGCACTGCAAGATCATCTAGACAAGACTGCAATTATAAGAGGGTGTATCAAAAAGCTCCTATCCTTACCTAGAAATAATAGTCCTAGAAAGGTGAAACTTCACAAGAACTTTAATTCTCTTCTATGTACACTAAAAGGACAGAATTTGGGATACCGGATTCCTGGACAATGCAACGCTGCCAACCCTCTTGCCAGTGCATGAACCCACCGCTTGGCAGGTGTATAGGTACATTGCATCACTACATTCACATAAACAGCAATTCAATGTCAGTATGGATAAATGTCATGAGGTAACCAACTTTGAAAGAGTGATGGTAGTGGGTGCCCAATGCATGGGTCACACTCTATTGTGGAAGTGGTACAGAAATTGCAATTTCCAGAATAACATCTCATTGCGGATAGCACTGTGGGCAGAGAAAGGTGGTGGATGAATGTGGTCATCGATGTCTGTCTCGCATTGTTTCAGCCAACCGGATAGCATAATGCATAGTGGCACAAATAGGATAGACAGTTCTGCCCATACACAGCTTTTATGTCTTCGTCAATTTCCTGAGCTTTCTTGCCCTGCAAATGCAGAAACTTGATCACTGCTCAATACTCCACTTTTTCAACCATAGTGTCCTTCCTCAGATTCCGGGCTCCACCTCTAGTGTAAGATCACCTACGGGAATGAAATTTCACATGTTAGTTATTGAATATATAGACAACTTATGTTTAAAATGGCATCTTCCTACTGATGTTTTATCTAGATCAAGGTACGAACTTTCTATATCCCCTTGTAGTTCAGCCACAGCATGGGTTGTTAATGGGAAGTCTTGTCTGACCAGTATGCCTGGATACTATGATGTGGCCACAAAGGAACTGGATGCAAAAAATAATTTTGATATCATATACTTGGATTTGAGGAAAGCTTTTGATTCTGTTGCACATGGAAGACTACTATAAAAATTGAAGCAGTATGGCATTAAGGGCAAATTGCGGCTATCGATAAAGGGATGTTTGAGTGGGAGAAGACAAGGAGTGGTAACTGCTCTTCATGGACTAATGTTATTAGTGGAGTACCCCAAGGGTTCGGTGTTGGGCATATTGTTGTTTTCTGTATTTATTAATGATGTTGATGAAGGTATATCAGGCTTAATGTCCAAGTTTGCAGATGACACAATGGTTGGCAGAGTTGTTAAGACACTAATGACAGCACTCTACTGCAACAGGATCTTGAAAAGTTGAGCAGATGGGCTGAGAGGTGGCAACTGCAGTTTAACATTGAGAAATGTAAAGTACTTCATATGGGTAGCAGCAACCCCAGAGTAACATACAAACTGTGTGGTATTACACTCAGGATAGTGGAGAATGAAAAAGATCTGGGGATAATTGTGCAGTCAGATATGGAGTTTTCTAAGCAGTGTAGACAGGCTGCAAGAGTAGCTCATAGTGTCCTGTCAATGATATACAGGAATGTTTCTAGCAGCGATAAGGAAGTGAATATCCCCTTATATAAGGCAATAGTCAGGTCCGGACGCCTCATTTTAGGAAGGATGCAGAGCTGCTGGATTGAGTAAAGAGAAGGGCAACGAGACTGGTGAGTGGAACAAAGAGTTGCTATTATGAAGAAAGGCTTCAGTTGTGCAAATTACAGTCTAGAAACTATGCACCTGCGAGGTGATCTAGTTGAGGTATATAAGGCCTTGAATGGTTTGAGCAAGCTCAATGCTGATTTGATTCTTCTCCTTGCCCAGATTACTCACCTGAGGGGACATAAATTTAAATTGAAGAAAGACATTTGTAGAATAGATGTGTGGAAATTTGCCTTTAGCCAGCAGGTGGTTCACTGCTGGAACAGGCTTCCATCTGTCATTGCGGAAGTTGACAACTTAAATAAATTCACGGCAGAACTGAACAAAATATTTGGGGTGAATGGATGGGTGAAATGGGAAGGGGTTTTTTTTTTTTTTTTTTTTGGCTGATGCTGTATAAGCTTGCTTTCTTTCATCATATGCCTCTACTAATGCTAAGACTGGAGATCAAAGAGATGTGGCATATGCAACAAGTAACTACCATCCCGGTCAACATGTCAATGTCCGGTGTAGTGCCAAAGACCCTATATAACAGCCTAGCAGCAATAGGTCTCCCAGAAAACACCTACAGAAAGTATATGTTCTCTGGGAGACTGCCTACTTTCTGTAGGTGGCCTCCCAGAGGAACTCTCTTAACTATTCTACATGTGCTCATTCTGAACATCTGTAGGATAATTAGAGAGTTCCTCGACCAACCGTAACACCAGACATAACAGCTACCCTGTGTACTTAGTAGCAATGCCAGTCACAGGGTGCTCTCCCAATCAGGAAGAAATAACATAAGAGCAACAATAATAATATTGTAATTATATAACTGTGTTTAGTATGAAATTATTGCATAATAAGCACAGTAACAATGTAATTTTTTGTAGTTATCTGTTAATTGCAATAATCGTTATATTCAGTCCACATTATAACTGTTCATTTTCACATACAGTTCTTAGTAAAGTTTCATTACATCATTATTCTTCTCTTTTTTGGTGATTCCTTTTTATCTCTCTCTCTCTTCTCAGGGTAAATCAGGAATTTTTTTTGGCTGGTGCAGCATAAGCCTCGAGCTTCCTTGCACCATGTGGCTAAGTAGTAGTAATAATAGTAATAATCTGCAAAACTTCCTTTCATTTTCTCTTCTCTGAATACTTATTTTTTTTGTACAATTTATTATTGTCTGCATGGGTAGCCATTCAATTATACATGTTGAAAGTCTCTTAAAAGCCTTAACTGCACATCTACAAGAGTATTTATTTGGTTCAGCCTATAAAGTTATATAATGTTTAATTTATTATTATTTCAGAGGTGATATACTGGTCTGACAGTGCACTTGACAAGATTCAGCGATCAGACCTGGAGGGAATCTATACAGAAAATATCATCACTGCTGGCCTGGATTCTGTTGATGGCCTTGCTGTTGATTCAACAGGCAGAAAGATATACTGGACAGACAATGGACGTAATGGAATTGAAGTTGCAGAATTGGATGGACGATATCGTAAAATTCTGATTTGGGACAATCTGGACAGTCCTCGGGCCATTGCTTTACATTACGATACAGGGTAAGAAGTTATACTACTTCTAGTGAATAAACGGTTATTAGTTTTATACACCTACCCATTATTAAAATATGAACACGCCTGCCATTGTGAATAATGGCATAGGTATTCATATTTATATGTCTAATGCACCAGTCAGGATTAAACAGCTTTTAAACTGCGTGAAATGCAGCAACTTCACTGTGATTTAATTGATTTTAAAGATTTATCCTTGGTCTGTCGTGAATGGGCACTTGCTGTTGCATAGCTATTACTAAGGTCTATAAAGACTGACAGCCTAATGACAAAAAAATAATAATAATCACAAGTGGTGCAATAGAAAAGGTTCATTCACACTGTAAGCAATAGCAAAGCATATGGTTTTGACTACTAGTAAGGTGACACTGCAGTTACTCATTTCCAGAAGAACAGTGAGGGATACCTTCTGCTGATTGGGGTAAAAGATTAGATAACCACAGTGAATTCTCCCCTTACACACATGTGCATGCATGCATGCGCGCGCGCGCGCACACACACACACACACACACACACACGACCCAACATCATCACAAGAAGCAGCAATTCTCATAGTGCATTAGGTTTGCTGGGTTTTATTACATGCACCACACTGTGGATATGTAGATGGTTAAGTTATTTGGGTGATGGATTGAGCCCCTGGATCCTTCATTTTACAAATAAAATGTAGTAAAGTAACAACATAAAAATGTGTAATTGCTTTAATGCAAATATATTAACCAAATTTTATCCTGTAAATAAGGAACACTTCAATCAGTATTATGCAAATTAACCTGTATGTTTTACTAAAAATGTTTTGTCAAAGTTAAACTTCATATGCTATGATTCAGATATGAGGAATCAGAGGTACAGCTCAGTGAAATTCTTAATTAGTAAGAAAGTTGCAATACTCTCTTAAGATAATGAAACATTTCCTCAAAGCCTATAGATGGGGATACAGAATGAATAAAAGCTAAGGTCCTTGCTCAGTTCAATCCTTGAAGGCAGTGATATTAAAGTTTGAATAGACTTGATGAATTACTAATAAAAATTAAATAAAAAGTCATCCCTTGATATAAGTAGAAACTTTTAATTAAAATTTACTGAATAAACAGATTATCCTGAACTTCACTTTCAGGGTGAAGTTCAGGATAATCTGTTTACTGTTCAGGGAGAATGCAGAAGAGGTGTCCAGAAATACAAATAGTTCTTGATATCTGTATTCAAACAATAACCAAGATTCTGAAACTGCACCTGTATAAGCTCAAACAGTTCAGAGTTTACTATGAGAAGGGCACTGGATGAGTAGTCAAAAATTTTAAAAAGAAAACACTTGATTCCACAATATTTATGAAATTTTAAATAATTTAGAAGTAGAAATTAGATGAAAGGCAAATTTATTTCCTATCAAAAGGCCAGTCCAATATAATATTGCATTCTTGTTGATATTTTCAACTTTTGGTATCTATTACCAAGGACAAAGTTGAGTAGTTCTCTTTCAAGCTTGCTTATCAAACAGACTTTGAGGAGAGCTGTTAATTCAAGAGTTGTTGACTTTGCGTTCAAGAGTTGAAGCCCACTTTTGTCATCATGTTATAGCTAATTTGCATGCTTGCATTGTGTGGGCTAAAGAAGACCTTCATGCAATAACTTGACAAACAATTACATCAAGGTAAAAATGTGCAATTTCATACACACTCTTGACAAACACTCTTTGGACCATGTTTTATGAATAAATTGTTAATGGACATTTGATTATTGTATTCATAGTGGTAAAAGGAAGCAGGCTTATTCGACATCTTCCAAAAGAAAACACTGTCCATTTCATGCTTTAAATTTATTCAAACAACCTGCTTCCACAACACCTGATGGAACTTTGTTCCAACAGTCAATTACTCTCTGGCTGTAAACAAATTTTTGCACATCCATCCTGTGAACAACCTTTTCGAATTTAAATTTATGTCCCTTTGTATGTGCCATCTGAAAAAGAGTAAGGATGCCATCAATATTTAGTTTATTTGGCCCATTTAAATCCATAAATACTTCAATCAGGTCTCCTCACAGGTGCCTGGTTTCAGATTCTCCAGTTTACAGAACTCAGGTCTTTCTTGGTAAGAGAAGACCTTTCTTGACTAATCTTCTTGCTCTTCTCTGTACCCATCCCAGATCTGCATCCTTCCTAAAATGAGATATCCAAAACTTGTATGTAGTATTTAAGATGCAGCCTAACCATTTCCTAAAAACCAAACAACAATGAACCTTGTGCATCAGCAACATAAGTATTATTGTGCCATTATGTATTATGTCTATACAAGTCTGTGTTCCGTGGCTAATTTGCATGTTATGCAGTCTTGTATAGACTGCATAACATGCAAATGTTATGCAGTCTATTGCCCAGTTATTGCCCAGTTCAACATGATTTTTTATTCTCTGCTATCATGAGTTTTGTACTACCCAAATTAGCATTAGCAAAGGCACATGATGCAAGAAAGCAAGCTTATATAGCATCAACCAAAAAAAAAAACCCTTATTTCACCCATCCACTCGCTCCAAATGTTTATAAAGTTCTGCCTTGAATCTACTTAAGCAATCAACTTCTACAACGACAGATGGAAATTTTTTCCAGCAATCAATGCCCCACTGGCTAAAGGCAAACTTCCGCACACCTATCCTACAGCCATCTTTCCTCAATTTGAATTTATGCCCTCACAGACGATTATTCTGAGTAAGAGGAAGAATCCCATCAGCATTGAGCATGCTCAAACCATTCAAGACTTTATACACTTGACATAACAGCTGTGTCTGGAGACTAGGCACCTGCGAGGTGCCTAGTCTCCAGACACTGTAATCTGCGAAACATAAGCCTTTCTTCGTAAGAGCAACCCTTTGTTCCATTCAATAATCTTGTTGCCCTTCACTCTACTCATTCCAACAGCTCAAAATCCTTCTTAAAATGAGGCCTCCAGACCTGTATACAGTACTCAAGGTGTGGCCTGACCATTGCCTTATACAAGGAGATAATCACCTCTTTATCCCTGCTAGAAAAATTCCTGTATATATCATTGACAAGACACCATGAGCTACTCTTGCAGACTGTCTGCACTGCTCTGAAAACTTCATATCTGCCTGCACAATTACCCCCAGGTCCCTTTCATTCTCTGCCACTGTCAGCGTGATACCACAGAGTTGATACATTTCTCTGGGATTACTGCTTCCCATATGTAGTACTTTACATTTGTCAATGTTAAACTTCCTTTGACACCTCTCAGCCCATCCTCTCAACTTTTCTAGATCCTGTTGCAGCGGTGTACTGTCATTAATGTCATTAACAACCCTGCCAATCTTCATATCGTCTGCAAACTTGAGGAGAACTGATATACCTGATATAATTAAGCCTGATATACCATCATCAATATCATTTATAAATACAGAAAACAACAATGGACTCAAAAATGAACCCTGAGGAACTCCACTAATAACATTAGTCCATGAAGAGCAGTGTCCATTGATTACCACTCTGTCTTCTCCCACTCAACCATCCCTTTATCCATAGCAGCAATTTGCCACCAATGCCACACTGTTCCAATTTGTGTAGCAGTCTTCCATGTGCAACAGTAACAAAGGCTTTTATAAGATCCAAATATATGATATCAAAGTTATTCTTTGCATCCAGTTCCTTTGTGACTACATCATAGTATCTAATCAAATTAGTCAGACAAGACTTCCCCTTAACAAACCCATGCTCTGTCCGAGCTATAACTGAAGTCTTGTCTAGATGATCCTGCAGTGCTTCTTTAACCAGTGCCTCCATTAATTTACCTGGAACAGAAGTTAAACTAACAGGTCTGTAATTACCTGTGTTTCCCTTTGTGGATTGGGGTCACATTTGCACATCTCCAGTCTATGGGTACCTCCCCTGAGTCCAGGGAAGCTCTCATAAATATGGCTAAGGGTTTGCTTACTTCCTTTACTGCCTCTTTTAATATAACTGGATAGATTCCATCCACCCCCAGGTGCCTTTCTTGTGTTTATCTTCAACAATTTCTCCTCCACTTTACTCTCAGTTATTACAAGATTATCTAGCTTATTGCCAGAGTTGAATACACCTCTGGCATTCCCCTCGCTGAATAACTCCTCATGTGTGAATGTCGATGCAAAATATTATTCAGTTTGTTAGCTACCTCTGATTCATCCCCTTCCTTCTAGAGTTTACATAAGTAAAGAACTCTCTGCTGTTTTTTGTAGCATTAGCATTAGTAGAGGCATATGATGCAAGAAAGCAAGCTTATGCAGCATCAGCCAAAAAAACTTCCACTTCACCCCTCCATTCGTTCAAAATACCTGTCCAGCTGAGCCTTAAATTTATTTAGGCTATCAACTTCCACACTTCTTTTTTCATTTCCTTGGTCGGATTACTGTTTCAAAACTTCTGATGTCAACGTTTGCTCAGATCGTGTCAGTGAAATTATTCTTCCAGGAATGGAATTGTTTATCCCACACTCCACTTTAAAATTTCGTCCTTTATCTAAACCTTGGTTTTCCAATAAATGTGCTAAGGTTGTTCAAGAGAAGAATGTTGCATATCGTAATTGGCTTGTTTCCAATTCTTCAGTTTCATTTTCTGTCTACACCAAAGCTCGCAACAATTGTAAAGCAGTTAGTAATCAGTCCAAACTAGAGTTTGAACAGGCTAAGAGTAGAAAACTTGCTTCTTGCCCTAATGGTAGCCGAGCATTCTGGTCTCTTGCCAAAGCTATTGGCCGCAACTTTTGCCCATCTCTGCTCCCACCTCTGTCCAAATCAGATGGTTCTGTTGTCACTTCAGCCAAGGATAAAGCTGACCTGCTAGCATCCCATTTTTCTTCCAGCTCATGTATTAATGATCTTGGTAAAACACCTCCGACCATTCCCAACACACTCCATTCAATGCCTCCTGTGGTCTTCCGTCAAAAGGATATCAGAAGGATTTTGATGAATCTTGATGCTAAGAAAGCTCCAGGTCCTGATGGTATTTCTTCACTTGTTCTCAAAACCTGTGCTACTGAACTTACTCCTATTCTTTGCCGCCTTTTTTCACTTTCTTATTCCAAATGTGTTTTTTCTTCTGCTTGGAAATTTGCTCATATCCAGCCAGTTCCTAAAAAGGGTGACAAATCCCTCCCATCCAATTATCGTCCCATTGCAATTACTTCTACTCTTTCTAAAGTAATGGAGAAATCAATTAACCGCCAACTCTTAAACTACCTAGAAACCTTCCGTCTGATCAACGATCACCAGTATGGATTCCGTCAGTGTCGATCCACTGGTGATATTCTGGCTTATGTTACCCATTTATGGACTAATTCAATGGAAAGGTTCGGTGAAACACAGGTAGTTGCTCTTGACATCTCAAAGGCTTTTGATTGTGTTTGGCATAAAGGTCTTCTAAACAAGCTTCCATCTTATGGTTTGCCAACTGTTTTTAGTAATTGGGTATCCAGTTTTCTCTCTGATCGCTCACTGAGGGTGATGGTAGATGGCTCTCTGTCTTCTAACTTCTCCACTAATGCGGTGTCCCCCAAGGTTCAGTTCTTTCACCCACTCTTTTCCTCTTGTGTATTAATGACCTTCTTCCATTGACTGGAAATCCTATCCATAGTTTTGCCGATGATAGCACATTTCATTCCACTTTCCATTTTGAGAAACCTTGTCCTGCTCAATCAACTTCAATTTTTCGACAATTTGCTACCAACTCCTTAAATTCCGATTTTCAGGTATTTCTCCAGTGGGGCAAAGACAACTTAGTTGTTTTCAATCCTTCTAAAACTCAGTCTTGTCTTATATCTCACAAAAAGGATTCTTCTACTCCTATGCTTATCTTTAGTGACACTCCGATTTCTAGACAAAATGATATATCTCTTTTGGGGATTACCCTGACTTCTAATCTCTCTTGGCACAAGCACATTACAAATATAGCTTCCTCTGCATCTAAAAAACTTGGTTTTCTCTTTCGCTCTCGCCGTTACTTTTCTTCCAAACAGCTGCTCACTCTGTATAAATCGCAAATCCGCCCTGCCATGGAATATTGTTCCCACATCTGGGGTTGTGCACCCAAAACCTCTCTCAGGCTTCTTGATTCCATTCAGAAGAGGGCAGTTAGGTTAATTAATGACTCATCTCTAACAGAGTCTCTCCACTCACTTTTTCATAGACGTACTGTTTCTGCTGCATGCCTCTTCTACAGATACTTCCATGGGAACTGTTCTTCTGAACTGGCTTCTATAATTACCGCTCTCTCTTTCAAAACAGTCCGAACACGTGCCGCCTCCAGCCAACATCCATTTACTGTCCAACTTCAAACCCACAGAACCAACTTTTCATCTTCCTCATTTATTTATTCAACTGCCATTTTCTGGAACAACCTTTCTTCATACGTATTTCCTGAAAATTACAATCTACAGAAGTTCAAGTCCAATGTCAACAAATATCTTCTTTCGTCTTCTCAACCTCTGACCCAAGCACGGTACTAAGTACTATGGGTTCTAATACCTCTTGTGTTTGGGGTTCACATAAAAAAAAAAAAAAACAAGGGATGTAAGTCTGTTCCACCAACCAACTACCCGCTGGCTAAAGGCAAATTTCCGCACATCTATCCTACGTCTGTCTTTCCTCAATTTGACTTATATCTATCATAGGCTTCTGTGTCACATGTTAATTTATATGTATCCCATGCATTTTTCTTCTCTGTCACATGTCTAATTGTTCATCTGACATATATTTAGGCCTAAATCTTGAACAATATTTCTTTGTTGGTATAGATTAATTCTTTGAATGCTTCACATTTTGAATTTGCTGGTGGTAACATCATCAGTTGGTTCCACCGTATAGAATTTAAATACTGTCTCAGACCACGGTATTTTCCTTTACAAAAACAAAATCCCTTCCCTTTACCCTTGATGGTAGTTACCTCTTCGAATAAATCCCACTTCACTGTGTTCACTGCCACCTAGTGGTTCCTTTATCTGCAGATTCTTGATGCATGAAGAATCATTTCTGTTGATCAGATCAAGAGTATTACTCCCTCTAGTTGCCTACCGAACATGCTGCTGTAGAAAACAATCATCCAATAAATCCACAAAAGCCTTGCTAGTTGTATGGGTGACCAACCCACGAATTCCAGTCAATATCCGGGAAATTAAAATCTCCCATTATAAGACGCTCTGATTTACTGGCCCACTCTAATTCTCTGCACAATTTCTCATTATAATCATCAGATTCATTAGGCCTATAACACACACCTACTCTCATTTTCCCTTTCCCCGTGCTTATGTCACACCAAACAGACTCAACATTGCATTGTCCACCAACATCAACTGGATGCACTTCCTTAGATTTTATGTGTTTCTTAACTAACAGCATAACCCCTCCTCCCTTCCTGTCCTGTCTATCGTTTCTGTACGCATTTTACTCCCCAAATTCCAGTTCTGCACTGCTTATGTCTGTGTGACACCATGTTTCTGATATCCCAACAATATCTGCCTTTGATGTCTTGACTAGCACTTCAAGCTCATCGAATTTATTAACTATACTCCTAGCATTGGTGTACATGCAAGTATACATGCACCTGTTTCTACTCTTAGTTACCCTAACACAGCCGATGTATTTACTTGTTCCACTATGACTCCCAGCAGTGCTGGAAATTCCCATTGCCTTGCTTTCCAGGCTGCTGGTCAATTGCATTTCAATAGAAGTAGTGCAAGAATCACTTTTGCCTCTGCCAGTGGCTGCTGTTAATCTATTTGTCCGTGTATGCACCCAAGCTAGCAGTTTTCCTACCCACCTAACTCTGCCTTGATAGCATCAGCAAATATTCTTGCACCCTTTCTATTTAAGTGTATCCCATCCTTGTAGAAGCAGTCTCTCCTGTTAACAAGCACAGACCAGGCTGAGAAAAATTCCCCTTGAGCCTTGCACAATATCTCCAGGGCCGAATTGATCGACAAGGCTCTCATCATATACTCCCTCCTATCGTGTCTGGGAAGAATTGCAGACACTTTCAAATTCAACCCTAACTCACGACTTTTTTTCAGCATTGTCTTGTAGTTGTTAAGTAATTCTGCCGGTCTCCTACTCTTAATATCATTAGTGCCAACATCTACAACAATATCACCCTTTGTGCCCTTAAAGTGTGATATCTGCCCTACAACGTCATCTTCCTTCGCCCCTGGCAGACATACCCTGGTCCTGTTCCATCTATCCGTTTTGCACAATATGTTCCCCGTTGCCCTGACAATAGAGTTACCTACAACAACTAGTTCCTTTGGGATCAGCGCATTCTGCCTTGGGGGTTGCCGCTGTGTTGCGTGATGTTCAGATGCAAGCTCTGGTATTGATGTGGGCAGCTGAGAGCTTGATGGTCCCCTCAATTTAAATCCTTCGAGGGCATCCACCCTGTCTTTCAAGCTCTCATATAAGCCCATAACAATGCCAAGTTGGCACCTGATTTCCTTGCACTCCTTACAAAGACATTCCCCTTGACAATATCATGTCCCGTTCCTGATTGCTCCACAAACATCAAACAAGCAGTGCATTTCAATAGACTGTGATTCAGAGGACAACCGCCCCCTCAGTTCTCCCCTGCGCCAAAGCACTTCCACTAGTTTGAGCCTTTTGCTTTGCTGCTCTGGTCTGAGTCATGATTTCTATTCAAGTTCAATAAAATTCCCATACAAAATATAACCCTAAACTTATATCTCAATGCAGTTATAACACTATATATATATATATATATATATATGTATGTATTTTGGTATCAAATGTTATCTCCGAGTTACGTTATATGACTTTCGTATCCCCTGTCAACTTATATGTATTAATTTATGATGTTACATTTGTAATAACTAGGTCGCTATATTTATTTAGTTAAAAAAGTACAATTCAATTGAAAATGAAATTTAATAAGATTAATAAATTTTACTGATTAATTGATACTACTATACTTGCTATCTAGTTTTCCATTAAACTTTACGCTATTTAGTTTTCCGTTAAACCTTACGCTAGCACACGTATCGTATAACAATGGCGGCAAGTTATGAACGGTTAATCGACGGACACGAAGTATTATTTACTTTCCAAATTGCGCTATCTAAATTCAAAATAAACCACTGAGCTTGACCAAGTCTATAAGCTACTTATAGAAAATAATTTAATCTAACAATTAAGTCAATAAAGCGGCTAAGTATAATTAAAAACTTTTGTTTGCGGGAGCTACAAAACCTGTCCACACGTGGATTTGATACCCTTACCGATACTAAGTAATAAGCTACAAAATCTCTATCTAAATTCAATTTTTAGATTGCAGTAATCTTCAGAATAGCATACAATTGTATGCAATTCTGAAGATTAATGCAATCAAGTGCAGCAACTTGCATTTATGATTGTTAAACCTATTTGCTAAATTTTTCTGCCCACATGCTTAATTTGTTCTGATCCTGTTGGGACCTTGCATTCACTGATTACTGTCATTAACCACCATTCCTACCTTTGTAGGAATGGTAAAAACTAAGCCATTAAATTTGATAAAACTGCTGTAAGAAGCTCAACGCCATACTCTGAGGACATTTTTTTATGTTATTGTATTAGATGGTTCCAGTCAGCTCCCCCTGAAAACCTCACCACCTATTGACAATGCTGTACATATACAACTACTGAACAAGTTGATGTACAAGTATCTTAGATTCCCTTGATGAGGATCAATTCATTCTCAATGTAATGTCCATGTCACAATGAAATACTATTAAGGTATCTGAAATCATAAGTCCCAACATAAGGTTGTGATGACCTTCAAAGATCCAACTGACACTTTTAGGTCCACTATAAAGACTCAAAATCATTAGTAGAAGTCCAAAAATGTCCAATCCAGGAAGTAGAAGTCTTAGCCAGGAATTATGGTCACAATATTCAACTTTGTTCTCAAACCTGAGCAGTCTCAACAGTGCAGCAGTTAAGAATAATACTTCAATCAGTGTCCATATACAGTCCATGGAACCACAATAAACAACAGCAGCATGGATCATCCAACAGACTTGTCATAATGGTCTATCTTTCCACTACAGCACCAATTTCTCCAACACGAGTCCCCTAAAAGTGTCAGCAATTTCCTCAACAACTGCTCTGAATTACCGGATACACCATGCCATTATTGATGTTGATACCATTGTGTCACAGGTCTCCATAGCTAAAGGACTATGTTCTGTGCAGGTGTCATCAGTGTGATGTTTATACAGTGGATTCCGCTTATTTGGGCCATCGGTTATTCGGGGCAGCTTTTTATTTGGGACAAATCTTAAAGAACAGAACCCAATTGAGAAAATAGCCAGGGTTTACTTCACTTAATTGGGACAACCTGCCGTTTAATCGAGGCAGGAGACCACAGCACTCAAGATTACCCTACAATTGTCTCCGACCATACCATGTGGTTCGGTCGGATTTCTGGAGGTCACAACCATAAAACAATAAAAACAATTAGCAGTCCCTTGTTTATTGGGCTTTTCTGTTAGTGCTTCAATCATATAAAAAAGTTAATTTTCAGAATCTGCTCTTCATTCCTATTTTTTAGGAATCTGCTCTTCATTCCTTTGTTACTCCGTTCTAACTTGCGTGTATCGTGTTACTTGCAATTTGCGTGTGCCATGTCCTTTGTTATTGATTGCTTATCTTTTTTACTGTTTTAAATTTTAACCCCCACCCACAAATGTCAGTGAACAGAAATGTCAACTAGTTAGTATGTACATATTACAGTACGTATTAATTAAGCTAAGCACGTAAGTGTAAATTATTTTTATTTTGCTAACCTGTGGAAAATATTCTTCCAATTTTCACGTATCATTTAATTTTTTAATTGGTAACGTAATAAGGTGTAAATTTGTACTTAATACAGTATATCTTTACTTTTATAGCCTGTGGATAATATTCCTCCTATTTTTGCTGATTAGAATCGCTGTTTAATAGAATTAAACTTTAATTCACAAATGTGATCACAATGACCAGCGCTTACTACATATCGTATAGTAAATGGGACTTTACTATAGTGAGTCCATTGTAAAGTGATTTGATCGTACAGAAAATCAATCGTAAAGCTGTATTTTTAACTATTTACATGAAACTTCACATGGTTGGGGCAGCCGCTTAATTGAGCCAAAATACACTAGTCCCGATGTTTCCCAAATAACCGGAATCGACTGTAGTATAGTATAGTATCACAATTCTTCACAGATGAAGCATTATGCTCCACAAATACTGAAAAACAGACTCCATGGGCCTGTAACTCCTGCTGTAGAAGTGTCAGAATGAGACATTTAGGTCGAAGTATTATGTTCCATGAATACTGACAGATGGGTACCATGAGCCTGCAACTCCTACTGCAGAAATGACATGATTGGCCATTTTAGTCATCAGAACAGTGGTACTCCTGCTGTAGAAATGGCACAATCAGCCATTTAGATCAATCAGAACAGTATAATTGAACAACCAACCATTGAAGATAGAGCTGTAGGATGTATCTTGAGGTTCTTTATAAGTTGTAATGTTCACACAGTAGACTCCCACCTATAATCTATGGACTGGAGGTGTGCAAATGTATCCCCAATTCATAAAGGGGGATCAAAAGGTGACATGAGTAATTACAGACTTGTTATCTTAATGTCTGTTCCAGGGAAAATAATGGAATCACTAGTTAAAGAAGTAATGCCTCACCATCTGGAGAGGCATACAATTATACTGCAATTGCAGCATGGATTTGTTAAGGAGCAGTCTTGTCTAACCAATCTGAGAGGGTACTATGATGCAATGACCAAGGAACTGGATACAAAAAATAATTTTGACATCATACGCTTGGATTTCAGGAAGGCTTTTGATACTGTTGCACATAAAAGACCGCTGTATAAACTGGAGCAATGTGGCATTACGGGTAATATACTGCTATGGATAAAGGGTTGGTTAAGTGGAAGAAGATAGAAAGTAGTCATCAATGGGCACTTCTCTTTTTAGATTAATGTTATTAGTCAAGTTCCTTAGAATTCAGTGCTGGGCCCATTGTTGTGTTCAATATTTATCAATGATATTGATGAAGGTATATCAGGCTTAGTCCAAGGTTGTTAGGGTGGTTAATGACATTCATCAGGGCGAACTACTGCAACATAATCTAGGAAAATTGGGTCAATGGGCTGAGAAATGGCAGTTGAAGTTTAACATTGACAAATGCAAGTTATTGCATATGGGTAGCAGTAACCTCAGAGTAAATTATCGATTGTGTGGTACTATACTCAGGGTAGTGGAGAATGAAAAAGACCTGAGGTAATTGTGCAGTCAGACATGAAATTCTCTGAACAGTGCAGACATGCTGCTAGGGCCGACTGGGCTAGCCGGGTGGGTAAAGTGCCTGTCTGATAACCCAAAGGTCATGGGTTTGAATCCCGCCTCGGGCTTGGATCAGAGTAAATGCAAAAACTTTGGGAGGTGCATTATGGCCACAGAAGCTGATGCGCCAAAAACTAACAAAAAAAAAAAAAAAACTGCTGCTAGGACAACTCATGGGGTTTTGTCAATGATATACAGAAACTTTGCTAGCAGGGAAAAGGAGGTGATTATCCTTTTGTATAAGGCCATGGTTTTGCTGCATCTTGAGTACAGTCTGTCCTCGTATAACACATGTTTGCACTACATGAATTCGATCATACACGATTTATAAATAGGGGAACAATGTCGCATATAACATGAACATAATTCGCTTATGCATGATTCGCCTTTGTGTTTACAAGAAATGGTAGTCGAACGTGGCGGAATCACCCCAACTGAACACAACACAGTAGGAATGAAGAGAAGATTCTGAAAATTTATTTGTTTTTATTATTTCTTGGAAGGGGAAACACATTTAACATAATAACGTAAAAATCCACAGAATTCCAGCTATCAGTATTATCGCAGATGTAATTAGATCGACTTGTATTACCCGTTTATAACAGACTCCACTAGCAGAAACCACCAATAAACAGGAAACTGCAGATTGTTTTTATTGTTTTATGGTAGTGACCTCCAGAAATATGTGATATGTGATAATAGTGTGTTAACTGCCTTTACTGCATTGTTTATTCAGTTTTTACATGGGGGTTGCATCGTTTATTCAGTTGATACTTGTTCGCTGTGCGTTTATGTATATCAAGCTTGCCTCCTCATTTTTGTTCATTTTATAATTGTGCTCTATTCTCAAAAAAATGAGTAAAATACTTGAAAAAAAGTGTGAAAAGGAAGCATTCTGGTGAAAATACTTCAGAGAGATAAATAAAAGCGATATCGATAGAAGAAAAATATGAAATTGTGAAACGCTTTGACCGGAATGAAAGAACCTGTGATATTGTGCATGCTACAGGCCTAAATGAGGGAATGCTGAGAACAATTAGAAAGAATGCAGAAAAAATAAAAGCAACTTTCATAGCAGGAACAACACAAAGTGTAACAAAATCAGTTAGATCAAGACACAAAGAACTGGAAGAGGTGGAATGTCTTTTATCTGTTTGGATAGAAGATCAAACAAAGAAGAGATCAGGAACAAGTTTGTTTACGATAAAAGCAAAGGCATTGGCAATATTTGAAGACTCAGAAATAAAGCTGAAATCCCTCAAGAAGTACCTCCCTTTACTGCCAGTAGTGGCTGGTTCAATAATTTCAGGAAATGTCACGTTTTCCATAATGTGAAATTATCAGGTGAAGCTGTGAGTGCAGATGAAGCAGCAGCAAAGGCATTTCCGCCGATACTGAAAAAACTAATTGAGGGAGAGGGCTATACACTAGACCAAATTTTTAACTTTGATGAAACCAGACTGTATTGGAAAAAAATGCCATCACAAACATATATCTCAAGAGAGGAAGCACGAGCTCCAGGCTTCAAGGCTGCTAAGGATAGGTTGACCGTTATGTTAGGAGCAAAAGCAAGTGGCGACTTGCAACTGAAGCCTGTTATTGTTTATCATGCAGCCAATCCACAAGTGTTAAAAGGGATCACAAGGACTACCCTGGGTGTTTACTTTAGGAACAGCAGAAGAGGGTGGATGACAGGGCAGATCTTCACTGATCTTCTACTACATGTGTTTGAGGATGTGTTTCGAAGCTACTGCAAAAAGAAAAATTTGGATTTTAAGATTTTAATTATTTTGGACAATGCACCAAGTCACCCTCCAACCCTTGCTGAACTGTTACCAAACATCAAAATCCTGTTTTTACCACCTAACACAACATCTCTTATCCAGCCACTTGACCAAGGAGTAATTGCTGCTTTTAAGCACTATTACACAAGATGCACATTTAAGATGCTGATAGCAGAAACAGAGGGCGAAAATGCACCAACAGTTAATGACTTCTGGAAGCGATTCAACATTAATAATGCAATTTACATAATTGTGGAGGCTTGGAACGAAGTGACAAAAGAATGCTTACATGGTTTGGCGGCCTCTTTTACCAGATTTTATTCGTGATTTTAAAGGCTTTGATCCTGTAAACGAGCTTCCTAAATTAAAAGCACATTGTGTTGCCCTCGCAAAGCAGGTTGGCTTTGAGGAATTGGAGGAAGATGATTTAGAAGAGTTGCCTCAGTCTCGTGAAGAAGAAGAACTTTCAACTGAAAAACTGCAATAACTTGTTGCTGGAGGGCAGATGGAAGATGAGAAAGACAGCGAAGTTGAATGCCTGAATGCCACCATAAAACCGCTTTCTACTTCAGAGTTATCTTCAGTTTTAAATTCATTTGAGAAAAGTATGCAATGGCTAGAAGATAACGATTATAATTCAGAAAGAAGCAGAAGAGCACTTCATACAATTCGGTCTGCTTTGGAGTCATATAAGCAGCTGCTTTGTGAAAGGAGGAAGATTGCAAAACAACAGAAACTAGATGTCTTTTTTATGAAAACACCCAAGAAAGAGACAGAAAATGAGCCACAGCCCTCTAGTTCTGGCGTGACCACATTTTGCTAAAGTCCTCATCGGCATCTCCTCCACCTCCCAGTTCCGATAATGATGACAACCTGCCGCCACTTTACCCATAATTACGCTGCTTCAATCCTTTCTCAAGCCCTTTCCCTCAAGCTGTCTTCATTTACTTTTAAGGTAAGAATCTAAATTTAAATGATTAAATTATTAATTTTACATTTTTCAACTGTAAGTGTTTTATTATGATTATTTATTGTGTTTGGTAATGTTTTGGTTACAAATGTGTGTCCAATCTTGGGTGGTCGGCACCTAACCCTATTTTTTCCATAGGGCTTGTTGTTTATATTGCACGATTTTGCATTGCACGAGGGTTTCTGGGAACACAACTATCGTGTTATACGAGGACTGACTGTACTGTATACAAGTCTCGATACCTCACTTTAGGAAGGTTGTAGATCTTCTGGAACGGCTGCAGAGAAGGGAACAAAAGGTGCTCTTACCTAGAAAGGCTTCAGTTCAGCAATCCTAGAATCCTTCAGTTACCTAGAAAGGCTTCAGTTTTGCATCATTTGCCATTACTTCTACTACGACCACTCATCCATAGCACGAACTTGTATGTTATGCTTTATCCATAGCAGGAACTTGTCCCAATTCTGGCCTGCAGGCATTAATTTGTACAGCAATAGTTCATGTGAAACAGTATAAAAAGCTTTGCTGAAATCAAAATTAAAAAGGAGAACCATCAAGAACTTAACTGTACTCGTGCATCACACAATATGCTAAAATTCTCCACAGTAGAAAGCACTGGTCCCACAGGAACTACTGTCATGAAATATAATTTCCTAAAAGGATAAGTGAAATAATACCAGGGTATATACTGTGTCAGTGGGAAAAACTGATGATGTTGTAGAGTGGTGATAAATTTTTTAAAGGTGATATTGTTGTTCTCATTGCTACTAATGAAACTTATCTTATATTAGTTACAGTTTCTCAAACTGGAAGATGGAAGTAGTATGCTGTTATCAGCAAAATATTAATAGGATTTCCAGTCAGTTTGAGAAGATCATTAATATACAAGAGGGAAAAGAGTGAGAGAAAGAACTGAACCTTGGGAAAAATGCATTAATGGAGAAGTATAATAAATCCAAATGCAACAAGGCATAATATTATAAGAGCTTAAAATTATCTATTAAATATTGGTGTAGATTCACCTTAGATAGCTCTTAAATGACAACTATAATAGTAGTGTAAAGGCATCATTGGAACTATATCTCATATTGTGATATCTTCTCTATTAGTGAAGCATTACTTATTCGAGGTAGTGCAATACATGGTAACTCATTGTGAAGGATAATCACAATATGAGATATAGTTGAAACAATGCCTTTACACTACTATCGTAGTTTTCATTTAAGATCTATCCAGTGACGGCTCATGACTGATGTATGGAGGTGCTGCTTCTTAAAGTTACATTAAACTACCTTGGTTATAAGACATGTAGACATAGATGATAATAATAATAAGCAAGTTAAAAATATTACAAAACATTAACTGGACACATACCATTAACAGACTTGGGTAATCTTGAAATTTTATTTAAAAATAAAATCCATTCTTCAGTTTTTATTTGTTGAAAATAGATTAATAACTTTTTCATTCAAGTTTGGTGCACTGTTTAAATCAGCACTGCTCACTCTGCAGTTCCTTTGACTCATTTTATCACCTCTAAAAAATGCGTATTGGCAACCTGCCAACTAGGCATTGACTAAACCACTGGGGCCAAAATTGGCAGGCAGTGCCTACCAACGAGCCACCCCTGAAGCTATCTATGGTGTATGTACACCAATATTTAATAAATTAATGGAAAAGATAGAAGACAGAGTGCTATCTGCCATCACCCACAGTGAGATTCAGAGAGAAAACTGGATACCCAGTAGCAAAAACAGTCAGTAGGCCATAAGGTGGGAGCTTATTCAGAAGACCTTTGTGCCAAACACAAAACAAAAGCCTTGAAATGTAAAGAGCAACTGCTTTAATTTCATCAAACTTTTCCATCAAATTTGTTGAGACATGAGTAACATAAGCCAATATAGCACCAGTAGATCAGCACTCTAGAATCTATATTTGGCAGTCATTTATTTGACAGAAATTTTATGATAGTTAATAAAAATTCAGGACTAAAGCCTCAGACTAAGACACAGGAAAATTTACAGACATATAAGTTACTGAAAATGCGTCATCTCTATATGCAGTAAATTAATGGAAGTTATTGTAGCAGCATTGTTTAATTACATCCCATATTGTGAACACCTTCACAGTGAGCTCCTCTCCATATTGTGGAATTATCATAAAACTCTCTCTATATGGTGAAATTATCATCCAACTCTCCATATTGTGGAATTATTTTCACAATTAAGTTGTCAGCTTTTATACCATCAAGTATACCATCATGTTGGCACTAATGATATCAAGAGTAGGAGACCGGCAGAATTACTTAACAAGTACAGGTCACTGTTGAAAAAAAGCCGTGAATTAGGGTTGAATTTGAAAGTGTCCGCAATTCTGCCCAGGCACGATAGGAGGGAGTATATGATGAGAGCCTTGTCGATCAATTCGGCCCTGAAAGATTGTGCAGGGCTCAAGGGGTAGAATTTTGTTTCAGCCTGGACTGTACTTGTTAACAGGAGAGACTGCTTCTACAGGGATGGGATACACTTAAATAGAAAGGGTGCAATAATATTTCCTGATGCTATCGAGGCAGTGTTAAGTGGGTCGGAAATCTGCTAGCTTGGGGAGATACAAAGACGAATAGATTAACAGTAGCCACTGGCAGAGGTGAAAGTGATTCTTGCACTGCTTCTATTGGAATGAGCAGAAGCCTGAAAAACAAGATGCAGGATATTTCAGAGACTGCTGGGAGTCATTGCGGTATAAGTAAACACATGGGTTGTGTTAGGGTAGCTAAGAATAGAAACAGGTGCATGTATACTTGCGTGTACACCAATGCTAGGAGTTTAGTAAATAAATTTGATGAATTTGAGGTATTGCTCAAAACATCAAAGGCAGATATTGTTGGGATATCAGAGACATGGTGTCACACAGATATAAGGAATGCAGAACTGGAATTTGGGGAGTACAACGTCTACAGAAAGGATAGACAGGATAGGAAGGGAGGAGGGGTTATGCTATTAGTTAAGAAACACATAAAATCCAAGGAAGTGAAGCCACTGGACAGTGCAGTGTCTAGTCAGTTTGGTGTGACATGATCATTGGGAGATCAAAATTGAGAGTTAGGAGTGTGCTATAGGCCTAATGACTCTGATGAGTATAATAAGAAACTGTACAGGGAAATAGAGTGGGCCAATACATCAGAGAGTCTTATATTGGGGGATTTTAATTTCCCAGATATTGACTGGAATTTGTGGGCTGGTCACTCACACACTACCAAGGCTTTTGTGGATTTATTGGATGATTGTTTTCTACATCAGCATGTTCGGGAGGCAACTAGAGGGAGTAATACTCTTGATTTAATCAAATCAAGAGTATTACTCCCTATCAGTAGTGATTCTTCATGCATTAAGAATCTGCAGATAAATGAACCACTAGGTGGCAGTGATCACAGTGTGCTGAAGTGGGACTTACTCAAAGAGGTACTCCCGTTAGGAGTAAAGGGAAGGGTTATTGCTTTCGTAAAGGCAACTAAGATGGTCTGAGACAGTACTTAAATTCTATACAGTGGGACCAACTGATGATGTTACCAACAGCAAATTCAAAATGGGAAGCATTCAAAGAACTTATCTTGGAAGCTATTAGGCTTTACATACTAACTAAGAAATATTGTTGAAGGTTTAGGCCTAAACGGATGTCAGATGAACTAATGAGACATATGGCAGAGAAGAAAAATGTTTGGGATACATACAAATTAACACGTGACACAGAAGCCTATGATAGATACAAGTCGATCTGTAACCAAGTTACAAAGGAGGTTAGGCAGGCGAAGGCAGATTACGAGAAATCTTTGGCAAGGGATGCAAAGAAAAACAGCAAAGGGTTCTTTACTTATGTAAACTCTAGAAGGAAGGGGATGAATCAGATTGGTCCACTTGATATCGATGGTTCAACTGTTCATGATCCTGCTCAGGTAGCTAACAAACTAAATGAATATTTTGCATCGACATTCACACATGAGGAGTTATTCAGTGAGGGGAATGCCAGAGGTGTATTCAACTCTGGCAGTAAGCTAGAGAATCTTGTAATAACTGAGAGTAAAGTGGAGGAGAAATTGTTGAAGACAAACACAAGAAAGGCATCTGGGGTGGATGGGATCTATCCAGTTATATTAAACGAGGCAGCAAAGGAAGTAAGCAAACCCTTAGCCATAATTATGAGAGCTTCCTTGGACTCAGGGGAGGTACCCACAGACTGGAGATGTGCAAATGTGACCCCAATTCACAAAGGAGGATCAAAGGCTGACACAAGTAATTATAGACCTGTGAGTTTAACTTCTGTTCCAGGAAAATTAATGGAGGCACTGGTTAAAGAAGCACTGTAGGATCATCTAGACAAGACTTCAGTTATAGCTCGGACACAGCATGGTTTTGTTAAGGGGAAGTCTTGCCCGACCAATTTGATTGGATACTATGATGCAGTCACAAAAGAACTGGATGCAGGGAATAACTTTGATATTATATACTTGGATCTTAGAAAGGCTTTTGATACTGTTGCACATGGAAGACTGCTGCACAAATTGGAGCAGTGTGGCATTGGAGGCAAATTGCTGCTATGGATAAAGGGGTGGTTGAGGGGGAGAAGACAGAGAGTGGTAATCAATGGACACTGCTCATCGTGGATTAATGTTATTAGTCAAGTCCCTCAGGGTTCAGTGTTGGGTCCATTATTGTTTTCTGTATTTATAAATGATATTGATGATGGTATATCAAGCTTAATGTCCAAGTTTGCAGATGATACAACGGTTGGCATTGTTGTCAAGGACACTACTGACACTATGCTGCTGCAACAGGATCTGGAAAGGATGAGCAGATGGGCTGAGAGGTGGCAAATGAAGTTTAACATTGACAAATGTAAAGTACTACATATGGGAAACAGCAACCCCAGAGCAACGTATCAACTCTGTGGTACTACATTGACAGTGGTAGAGAATGAAAAAGACCTGGGGGTAATTGTGCAGGCAGATTGAAGTTCTCTGAGTAGTGCAAACAGGCTACAAGAGTAGCTCATGGTGTATTGCCAATGATATACAGGAATTTTTCTAGCAGAGACAATGAGGTGATTATTCCCTTGTATAAGGCAATGGTCAGGCCACACCTTGAGTACTGTATACAGGTCTAAAGGCCTCATTTTAGGAAGGATGTAGAGTTGCTAGAACAAGTACAGAGAAGGGCAACAAGATTGGTGAGGGGAACAAAGGGGTGCACCTATGAAGAAAGGCTTAATTTCTGCAAGTTGCAGCATCTGGAGACTAGGCACCAGCGAAGTGATCTGATAGAGGTGTATAAAGCCTTGAATGGTTTGAGCATGCTCAATGCTGATGGGATTCTTCCTCTTGCTCAGAATAATCACCTGAGAGGGCATAAATTCAAATTGAGAAAAGACAGATGTAGGATAGACGTGCGGAAATTTGCCTTTAGCCAGCGGGTAGTTGGTTGGTGGAACAGACTTCCATCCCTTGTCGTGGAAGTTGATAGCCTAAATAAATTTAAGGCTCAGCTGGACAGCGCCTCCGTAGCCGAGTGGTCAGGAGCGGGAGTGCAGTGGCACACGCTCTTTGAGTAGACCGGGGTTCAAGCCCCTGACTGCTGAATACGGTCGATCTGCCAACCCGCACTGGACCAGCGTGGCAGATTATGGTCCATTTTCCCTCAGCATGAATTGTTGAGGAGACTTCCATCCTGCAGTGGGTTGATAATGGCTGCAATTTTTTTTTTTTTTTTTTTTTTTTTTGGACAGGTATTTCGAACAAACAGAGGGGTGAAGTGGAAGTGGTTTTTTTTGGCTGATGCTGCATAAGCTTGCTTTCTTGCATCAAATGCCTCTACTAATGCTAATGCTAAGTACCAACTCACCCACCAATGAGGGGCCAAATAGCCCTGAAATGGCCATCTCAGTGATGGTATCTGCTGAGAATATGTAACAGTCTCTCTATTGGGGAAACATTACTTATTCGAAGTGTAACCAGATAGGTAACTCGTTGTGAAGGTATTCACAATGTGAGATGTAATGAAATGATGCCACTGTAATAACTTCAGTTAATTTATTGTGTATAGACATATTCATTTACACTAACTTATATGTCTGTTTTATGATAGTTTAACAGATGGAGTTAACTTCAGAAAGAATAGAAGTAAGTTCAGTGGGAAGATAATTTGGAAAGGAGGGATAAAAACACTAGTAGAATAGAAAATTGTAAAAAGGCAACACAGAACAGGAGCATATTTTGAGAATAAGTGGAAAAATGCCTTTAGGACCTGCAGCTTTCTTGGCATCAAGTGGTTCAGAATTCTCACATCCTTCTGTCAGGACACCATAGACTCTATTGTATAGAGCATATTGGGTATGATGGGGAAAAGGAAAGCAGATTTTGGTTTTCCAAGATCATTGGTATAAGAATTACAAGAAAAATAAGAATACTAGTAAGTCAACTTTGACTGAGGATGCAGTCGAACCATCAGATTGTAACAGTGGTGAGAATGTTTACAGACAGAATTTGTGGCCTCGTTACCTTTGACAAGAGACCAGAATGCTTGAATACTATTTGGACAAGAGCAAGTTTTCTACTCTTACCTGTTTAAAATTGAGTTTGAACTGATTTTTGCAAGCTTTAAAATAGCCAGAATGGGCAGAATATGAAGCTGGAGATTTGGATTCAAGCCAATTGCTACAAGCTATATTCTTAATCTTGAACAGCCTTAGCACATTTATTGGAAAACCAAAGTTTAGATATGGGATAAGATTTTATTGTGGAATGTATAATAAAGTATTTCATTCCTTCAAGAATAATTTCACTGACACCTTTTCAGCAACCATTAGGATCAAAAGATTTAATACTAGTAAACCAAGGGAAAAAAGAATAGGAATCTTACTGATCATCCTATTTGCATTCTTGTAATGCCAAACTACATGAGGCTGAGAATAGCCATGGGAGAGAGCGAAGTTCCATTGGAGAAGAGATAGCACCAATTTGTGGTCAAAGATACCTATTGGATTGCTAACCTTGTACTTTTAAGAGTTGTGGGCAGTGATGTGCTGGAACCAGCTCACACCGACAATGGCTATAAACTGGAGTGGCACACACTTCAATCCACAATGGTTATCGCCATTTGGATGATAAGCTGGTAGATAAATGATGTTTCAGTTTAATGAATATAATTTGTACAAGGGCGGGAAATAGTTTAACAATAGATCACATATTGGATTTAATGAAGATAAATTTATTGGGAAAAGAGTTAGCGGATTGGGATGCAGCTCTATTTGTCAACTAATGGTTGTATGGCAACCATAGATTGACTATGGATACAAGAACTTGGCAAAAGTCAACAACAACATTTTGTAAGAATCAATTGTCTGTATGGAAATTATAATAAAAAAATGGATATTTTATTAGTTTGAAATTTTTTTATTCCAAATTGTTGTAAATCAGTAAAACTTACAATAAATATATACACACATATTCTTGGTCTTTTTTTTTTTTTTTTTAACAAGCCAGTTGTTAAAAATTTACAAGCATACCACTGGTTGTGGGTGTAAAGGATGGGTAGTTAGGATTGTCTGATATTCTGGTAGATAAATGAACAATTGGATAAAATTATTAATAATTGTAAAAGCCTCAGTATCTCCTCCAGCTAGATCCATATAATTAGAAAACTGAGGCCAACTGTAGTTATGAATGGTAAAATCACCAAGAAAAAAATTACCTTACTTTTAGGGAAGATAGACTGGAGAAAGCTGAGTTTAAAAGAAAGGAAGTCAAAGCTGTCTGAGTTATTAGAGAAGTTTAAAGAGCATTAGAGGCAACAGATGAATTGCACAATAGGAATATCAAGCACAGCTTTCTGCTTTAAAGCAAAAGGAATCATAGAACAAATAATTAAGGCCGACCTACCTGCCTACCTTGGAATATTCCTATATCTTGATGTTCCCCTCAAAACCTCTCCAAAGTTCCCAAACTCTCTTCAAAAGAGGACACTCAGGATAATTAATGATCCCTCTTTTATGAAGTCTCTCTCTCTTGCTTCTTTCTATGTCCATAGACATTCAATTTCTTTTGCATGCCTTTTATACGGATACTTCCAAGGGGACTGTTCTTTTGAATTGGCATCTATAATTCCACTACTCTTTTCAAAACCAGACCAAACATATGCCACAACAAGTCCACATCTATTCACTGGCCAACTGCAAACTCACATTAATTTTTCCTTCTCCTCACTTGTGCCTTCTATTTCTGTTGTTTGGAACAACCTTCCTTCACGTTTATTTCCTGGGAATTCAAGTCTAATGTCAGCAGGTTTAAATAACCATTTATTTTATATATGAATAAATTTACAAGACATTTGAAACCTGGACAGAAAAAGCCCAAAGGGCTTACACAGATCTTAATATAATATAAAAAAAAAACATGTATGTACCTTGTACGTATGAAAGATGTTTATTTTATGTGAAAACATTCTTGGCTTGGAAAAGGTTAGTGAAATCCAAGCCAATAGCATAATTAGCCATTTGTTGAATAGTATGATTGCAACAATACAAGTATTAGTCTTATGACTGCAACAATACAAATATTTCTCAACAATTTCTTTTTTCGTTACATTCCATTGTTAGGTGCCGCTATAAATGTTTTCACATCAAAAGCATATATTACATTAAATATATGTGTATATCAAATCAAAAAATGATAAAAACATAAATATTAATAAATAGTGCTAGATCAATATTAAGTGCACTGATTAGTCCATTTCAGGAGCTGGTAAACTACTAGAAGGTTCTTCAGATTACAGGTTAGACCCATAAAAAATGGAGGAATAAACAAACACCTCGATAAATTTTTAGATGTCAGCTGAATTGTTAATATATACCAGATTTTGCTTTAATAGCCATGTTCTTTTTAGAGTCGAAGTTTTAAGTTTTTGAAGATGAATATTAAAAAGAAATTTCTTATAAAAATAGATTGCCAAATCTTTATGCACAGGTACTGTTGGATTTGTTTGGCCAGAAATATTTGGGAAAATTAGGAAAAGTGCCTTCTTTTTGGAGATAGTAAGATGGCATGATTTTTGAGTATTTATAGATACACCAAAGGACAAGAAATATGTTTTTATAATTGCTAGGTAAGTTGTTAAGTTGTTGCTAGTAGTCTCCTCAAGGGTCTTAGAAATGGCTCATATTTTCAAGTCATCTGCTTGGGAGATGAGTTGTGAATTAAGGAGTCAAGTGTGGCCAAAAGAGTTCCAACCTGTGGCATGCTAGTTGAAATGGTTTTGCTGCACACACCTGGTCCAATGGAAAGGAACAGTGGCTTGATAAATGAGACTCTAATAAAGTGGAGGAAGTTACCTAAATTATATAGAATTGATTAAAAAGGAAAATGAGCCTGGGAACAGTAATGGAATCAGTCTTCCATCTTCTGTCTTCAGCCTTCACCCATGCACATCACTAAGTACTCTAGGTTCTAATACCTTTTATGTTTGGGGTTTTCATAAAAGAGAAAAAAATTCACTATGGGGTATTCACCATACATGTGCAACAAACTCATTTGTGAAAGGGTTGAGCAAGTATTTTCATTTCAGTCTGTCTTTATTGTTCTCATTTGCATCAAGGCAAGATTGCTTTGCTGGTAATATGCAGGCCATGACAGAAATACAAAAGATCCAGGAATTCCACCCTGGCAGATTCTCCATGGTCAAGTTATAACAAAACTTTCTTTTGTGTTTTTTTTAATAGGTGTTTGCTTATGAGTGGTGCAGGAATGAGGTTTCCTAATATTATTTTAGGCAGCAATTATGCCTTATCTTTGAACAGTCCCTTGACACTTCCTAGGTGTGTACTAGCAGTACACACCTAGGAAGGTGTGTACTGCTAGTACACACCTTCCTAGGTGTGTACTAGCACTTACTTATTATTTTTTATTTATTTATTATTATTTTTTTTTTTCATTTTGTGGTTTTATAGTTTTCTATAATTTATTTATTTTAATTGCTAGGTTGTGGATAGCAGTTAGCACCTTCAAGTCACTTGTCACATTTAGCTGCAATCTTTACATGTGGTACAAAAGTGTTTTTAGGTTGAGTTGAGACATCACTTGAAGAAAAAAGTGTCTAGGAAGTATCTTGGGGAGATGGAATATGTAATGGTTTTTATTTAATCTCAAATGCACTCTTTTCTTGATCTCACAAAATACTTAAAATACTTTGAGATGAAGGTTGTCATAGCAAAAACCACAGCAACTCAGCCCAGCCCTTTAGAAAGTTTTATAGATTATTGAAATGCTGTGTTCTTTGTGTTTTTTATTCACTGAGGCTTGTGGTATCTGATAAGATTGTTGCTCCTGTAGACAAATTGCTTCTTTATATAATTTCAGTGTTAATTTCTGTGCTAGTTTATTTGAAATTACAAGCATGATAAAAGTGCTAAATTAAATGTCAAAATAAAAAAAAAATTCATTGGATATCAAAAAATAATTCAGTCCCAAAAAAGAACTTTTCATGGAGTACAGTATGTGTTATTTGTAGTCTAAACTGCACATGCATCTTCCTCATCTAAAAATAAAGTGTATTATCAATGTCCATTTATTTTACTAAAAATCAAAAGAAACAAGAAAAAAGTCAAGTACATCTGTAACTACTATTAAAATAAAACATTAAAAAAAGACTGAAATTGTGTGCGTGTGTGCATGTGCTTGCGTGCGTGCGTGCTTGCACTTACATATCAGCATTTTCATATTTTAAAATTATAGATTGATCAAATACCTAATTTCAGTAGATTTTCATTTTTTTCTTTCCAGCTTTATGTACTGGGCAGATTGGGGAAACCAGCCAAGAATAGAGAGAGCAGACTTAGATGGTCAAAACAGAGTTATTATTATTGGAGATAATCTAGGTTGGCCAAATGGATTAACTATTGATAGGCCAGGTTTGAAATTAGTTTGGGCTGATGCCAGAACACATGTAAGTGTGATGATCTTTGAACAGAATTATGTAAACATATGTATCTGCAGTTGGAATTTAGCATACAAATTGAGGTGTTTTCTATAATAATATTAATATTAAAATTAAACAAAAGCCCTTAATTTTCATTTCAGCTAATGGCAAAATAAAATATTCTGCTGAGTTAACATAACCAATGGCAAAATAAAGTATTTTTCTGAGTTTATGTAATCAAGCCACACAACTTATTTTAAATTTTAGAGAGAGAGAGAGAGAGATTAGGAGTATTCATTTCTCCCAAATACAGCACTTTTTCCTAACTTTAACAGGTCTCCATAGATGAATGGATTTTTCACTTGGCACATGTTTGGGTAGGTCTTGGTTCATATCACATCAGTGAATCAAGGACCTTATTGAAGCCCTTGAGTCAGATGTATAAGAGGCAGAGTTTCACATGGAAATTCTGCCACAGGTTTCTTTATTTCAAAAGCAGGAAAACCTGCCCTAGAAAACACAGTTCACAGGCCAGATTCATTGTGTCCCCAAGGCCAGAATACCCTATTCTCTGTTTCTAACCTTTTTAAGCCTTATGCTACAACTAGATAGCCCTGACTGATAATAAATGTTGCATGCTGTAAATAAAAATGTCAGATTTACAAAAGTAGTTAGTCCTCACTTCAATAAGATGTCCAAAGCATGCCACTTGGATGCTGATCCATAATTTGCAACAACTGCTTCCTGTGGTTGTTGCAAATTGGATAATTTGCAGATTCTGAAGAGTTAACTCTGTCTCATCCCACGAATGCTCATTTGGATGCTTAATTGGTGCAGATCTTGTTGGGATCTTACCTACACTGATTGCTGTCATATACCATTAACCACCATTCCAATACTGATATTATTATTATTATTATTTATTAGCCATATATTGCAAGGAAGCCATATTGCAGCATGAGGCTCATGTTGCAGCATGAGGCTTATGCTGCAACAGCCAAAACAAATTTCCGAGTTACCCCTGAGAGAGAGAGAGAGAGAAGTAGAAAGGAATCACCAAGAAAGAGAAGAATGATGATATGCAGCTCAGAACTCTGTGTGTGTGTGCCAAGCCCATACTCACCATATGTGAGCTCCTGGGGTATTAGCATTAGCATTAGCAGAGGCATATGATGCAAGAAAGCAAGCTTATTCAGCATCAGCCAAAAAAAAAAAAAAAAAAAAAAAAACCCTCTCCCATTTCACCCCTCCGTTCGTTCGAAATACCTGTCCAGTTGAGCTTTAAATTTGTTTAGGCTATCAACTTCAACAACAAGTGATGGAAGTCTATTCCACAAACCAACTGCCCGCTGGCTAAAGGCAAATTTCCGCACACATCTATCCAACATCCGTCCTTCCTCAATTTGAATTTATGCCCTCTGAGGTGATTATTCTGAGAAAGATGAAGAATCCCATTGGCATTGAGCATGCTCAAACCATTCAAAGCCTTATACACCTCTATCAGATCACCTCGCCGGTGCCTAGTCTCCAGACTCTGTAATTTGCAAAACTTAAGCCTTTCTTCGTAAGAGCAACCCTTTGTTCTATTTACTAATCTTGTCCTTCTCTGTACCCGTTCCAGCAGCTCTACATCCTTCTTGAAATGAGGCCTCCAGACCTGTATACAGTACTCAAGATGTGGCCTAACCATTGCCTTATACAAGGGAATAATCACCTCCTTATCCCTGCTAGAAAAATTCCTGTATATCAT
Organism: Mastigoproctus giganteus; assembly: GCF_048544385.1. Taxonomy (NCBI): domain Eukaryota; kingdom Metazoa; phylum Arthropoda; class Arachnida; order Uropygi; family Thelyphonidae; genus Mastigoproctus; species Mastigoproctus giganteus. The sequence continues at coordinate 142,117,339 of NC_143586.1, forward strand.
TGACAAGACACCATGAGCTACTCTTGCAGCTCGTCTGCACTGCTCAGAGAACTTCATATCTGCCTGCACAATTACCCCCAGGTCCTTTTCATTCTCCACCACTGTCAGTGTAGTACCGCAGAGTTGATACATTGCTCTGGGGTTACTGTTACCCATATGTAGTACTTTACATTTGTCAATGTTAAACTTCATTTGCCACCTCTCAGCCCATCTGTTCAACCTTTCCAGATCCTGTTGCAGCAGCATAGCGTCAGTAGTGTCCTTAACGACCCTGCCAACCTTTGTATCATCTGCAAACTTAGACATTAAACTTGATATCCCATGGTGCACTGATTACTGTCATTAACCACCACCATTCCTATCTGTGTATCTGTAAACTAAACCATTAAATTTGATAAAACTGTAAGAAGCTCAACACCATACTCTGAGGGGCGTTTTTTTATGTTATTTTACTGGTGACTGGGGAGCTACATGTTCAATGTCAGTTAATTCTGTGTTAATCACATGGGGTCAGTTCGACCCCAACAATATTTCAGCAATTTGTGCTTCATCCGCTCTGTCCACATAGTTGAAACTATTAATACCTTTGAAGAAAATGTTTTCTTTATTTGCAGAAAATTCCAGAAATGTCTGTTAATTATCACACAGTATAGAAAAATTCATGAAGTTAAACCTAATTATATGCATATATCACAAAAACCTAATTATTGATATGTCACAAAGAATTATTGATAGTAATTTCACTTTACTGCCACGCACTTCCCTCTAATTGGTAGCACTCTCTGGCTTCGTGCATCTGGAATCAAGCTGTTTACGTGCACACTTCACATTTCGTGCAGTGAGCACTCCTGTTATTGATGTATTTCCTCTGATCAAAGCATAGGCACAGTTTAAAATTTGCATTCACTTGCCACTAGTTCTAAAGGGATTTTAATTGTCAAAAATTAATTAGAAATATGTTTTTAACAAAGAAAATGGATTTTTCACTGTTATGTTCAGTAAAGATTAAAAATATAGGTGGCATCAAAAATTGAACAATTTTGAATTTATTTATGCTGATTTTTCAAATTTTCATATGCACAAAGGAATTTTGAAATTTTGTGCCCCTACCTCATAGTTAAAGCTTTCATCTTTTCCACTGAATACAGCATGTCTGCCTATCTATTTTATATTGCATGATGTTGGATACTGAACGAGTGCTCCATTTCATAAAAGGATAGGTGTACCTAATAGAGTGCCCACTGTAAAATACTATGTATATCTGTAAAAGTAATTGAAGATTCAGTTTTAAAAATAACAAATAAATGCAATAATTTGAAAATTTAACACATTTTGGTTCATTTATTTTCTGTTCATGACACCTGGTATATCAGTTCCTGGAGGTGTTCCTGTTGACGGCAGCTTAAAATTATCCTTCAAGACTTGTGCTTATGCCCATATTGAGATAATATTGTTATCCATTAATTGACCTATGTTGTTTAAATAAATTATGAGCAGGCACAATTTGGCTCAGGAGGCTCTTATGCCATTGAAATCTAGCAGCAGCAGCAACAACCTATGTTGCTAACATCTTTTAAACAAGTGGATCACAAAAGGCAAATCCACAATTTCTTTAAAGCCTAAAGCACTCATGACTGCTGTTTCAAGACTGTCATTCATCAGATGACAGGTGGCGAAGTGTGAGTAAGTGGCCAGTGTACAAACAAAAGCCTTTCAATTAAAATTCCTTATCCAATTAAAATTCCCAATAAGACTTAAAGGTAAGGATTATACCTCAATGCATCCATTGAGATAATTTGAAAATAATAAACATTTTTGCATTTATTTCCATCTTTGAGGATGCATTAGCCTTTCCTGTGAGGCTAAATGAAGGTTGACCATCAATGTTTGGGCGCCCCTTGCTACCTCTAAACAAATAGCAGTGCTTAGGCTGCTTCTTGTGTTCAAGATGACATTGTTATCCATAAGTCAACCTGACTTTCTGATATCTTTTAAATAAATAAACATCATCAAAAGTGATGCTATTTGTTTAAAAGATATTAGCAACTTTAAAACCTGGTAACTGGTTCAAGACTACTGGTTTCTCATTAGATAATGGGTAGCCTCAGTTAGCGAATATATATAAACCTGTCAATAGCATATGAAATCTAAGTTGGCAACAAAGCAATATATAAAAAAATAAAAACCTCTAATAATAAAGGTGTGGAGTTACAATTTTGTTTCTTTCACTGCAGGCATTGAAATATGTGGTTTCCACAAATGATTAGGGGTTGTAAGATTTTAAAAAACAGGTTCTTACTGAACATTGTATACTTTTGTTTTTATGATTACCGACCAAAACAGTTTTTGTACATTATAATTTTGTTTATTTTATTAATCTCAAAAGGATTTTGTAATGGTATTATACAACTTCATTGTATGTGCCTTTAACAGCATGACACACATCTTATTGATACCCAGTTTCTGTTCATATTCATTCAAAAATCTCTAATGACATTGTTATCCACTAACAGTTAAATGCTTTCAGTTTGCTCTAGCAGTGGATTCTTTTAAGTGAACCATATCGCCAATCTTTTCACTGCAGACAATGTTCTTCCCATGTTACAATAAGAAGTCATTTGGTGGGAGACCAGGATTCCTTGGGGTCACATAATTGGTCAATTTCTTCCAGTCCCTTGCAGGTGCAGTGGCACTCCATCATGATGAACAGGAATATAGAATTCATTGTCATTCTTCATGTCGTTGATCTGCAGAACACTAAATTTTCTAGTATGTCCAGACAGATAGATATTGTCATTGATTGGTTGTTTGATAGAAAAATGGCCCTCTGATTGGCCCTGGAAATGGCTTTTAACATGCTCTTGAATAATGTAGAATAGATGTGCAGAAATTTGCCTTTAGCCAGCGGAAGTTTGGATGGATTAAACAATTGTAGTAATACTGCTAATGTGTTCATAATGCAGTTTACTTATTTCTTCCTGTGTTTTAATAACAGTTTAATATATTAACATGTATTTAATGTTTCTGCTATGAGTAATAATATGATAAGCAAATAGTTAATAATTCATCATTTATATATTTAATAAACTGATAACAAAAAACAAAAAAAAAAAAACAACGACTGACATGTGAACTGAGACCATTTCATTTCTGCACTTCTGCCATATTGTCCATTCATTCCTGTAATCAGGAATTCATTTATTCAAGAAGTTATTAGATGCAGACAGCCATGTTGAATGCTTGGTTAATCCAAATTTTATATGCAAAAGTGGAAGAAGAACCTTTTTTTGGTTCAGTCAGTAGAAAGTATTGTATATTACTTCTCCCTGTTAAAAATTCCTCCCTCTTTTCCCACTGCTGCACAATGTTTTAGCATTAGTATTAGTAGAGGCATATGATGCAAGAAAGCAAGCTTATACAGCATCAGTCAAAAAAAAAAAAAAAAAAACTTCCCATTTCACCCATCCATTCATTCAAAATGTTTGTCCACTTCTTGAATTTATTTAAGCTATCAACTTCCACAATGACAGATGGAAATCTGTTCCAGCAATCAACTACCCACTGGCTAAAGGCAAACTTCCGCACATCTATTCTACAACTGTCTTTCCTCAGTTTGAATCTATGCCCCCCCCTCAGGTTCTTAATCTGAGCAAGTGGAAATATTCCATCAGCATTGAGCCTGCTCAAACCATTCAAAGCCTTATACACCTCAATCAGATCACCTCGAAGGTGCCTAGTCTCCAGATGCTGCAACTTGCAGAACTTAAGCCTTTCTTCATAAGTGCACCCCTTTGTTCCCCTCACCAATCTTGTTGCCCTTCTCTGTACTTGTTCTAGCAACTCTACATCCTTCCTAAAATGAGGCCTTTAGACCTGTATACAGTACTCAAGGTGTGGCCTGACCATTGCCTTATACAAAGGGATAATCACCTCATTGTCTCTGCTAGAAAAATTCCTATATATCATTGACAAAACTCCATGACCAGCTCTGGCAGCCTGCCTGCACTGTTCAGAAAATTTCATATCTGACTGCACAATTACCCCCAGGTCTTTTTCATTTTCCACCTCCCTGAGTGTAGTAACACACAGTTGGTACATTTCTCTGGGGTTACTACTACTACCCATATGCAGTACTTTGCATTTGTCGATGTTAAACTTCAGTTGCCACTTTTCACCCCATCTGCCCAACTTTTCCAGATCCTGTTACAGTCACATACTGTCATTACTGTTATTTACAACCCTGCCAACCTTTGTATCATCTACAAACTTTGACATTAAGCTTGATATACCTTCATTAATATATCATTGATAAATATACAAAACAACAATGTGCCCAACACCGAACCCTGGGGGACACCACTAATAACATTAATTCACGAATAGCTGTTTCCATTGATTACCACTCTCTGCCTTCTCTCACATAAAATTGGTCAGACAAGACTTCCCCTTAACAAACCCATTGTGCAGTCAGATATTAGTTTTCTGAGCAGTGCAGACAGGCTGCCAGAGCAGCTCATGGGGTATTGTCAATGATATACAGGAATTTTGCTAGGAGGGATAAGGAGGTGATTACCTCCTTTTATAAGGCAATTTTCAGGCCACACCTTGAGTACTGCATACAGTACTGGAGGTCTCATTTTAGGAAGGATGTAGAGTTGTTTGAGCAAGTGCAGAGAAGGGCAACAAGATTGGTGAGGGGAGCGAAAGGGTGGTCTTACCAAGAAAGGCTTAAATTTTTCAATTTGCATTGTCTGGCGACTAGGCACCTGCGAGGTGATTTGATTGAGGTGTTAAGGCTTTGAATGGGTTGAGAAGGCTCAATTCTGATGGGATTCTTCCTCTTGCTCAAATTACCAACCTGAGAGGGCATAAATTCAAATTGAAGAAAGACAGTTGTAGAATAGATGCCAGCAGGCAGTTGATTGCTGCAACAAACTTCCACCTGTTGTTGTGCCAATTGATATCCTAAATAAATTCAAGGTGGAACTGGTTACACTTTTTGAGGGAATGTATGTGTGAAATTGGTTTTTTTTTTTTTTTTGTCTGATGCTACATAAGTTCATATGCTATTTCTTGCATCACATTTGTATACTACTACTTCTCACTACACCATAGGAACAGTAAAGGTCCACTTTTGATTTACCCAGTTAGTTACATACTCAGATTTGATGTGCAGGTAATACAGCACATATGTGGAGTAGAAGTTTTGTTCTAATCACTAATCATGCAACTAGAGTGCAAAAACTGAATCACCATGACAATTTCTGCACACATAACAGAAATTTTCAGGGTGATTCAAACATTTCCTTTGTTTCTGATTAAACCATTTTAACAATACAATGCTAAGCAAAACACAGAAGAAAGAAAAAAAGGTGCAAAGGATATGCAAATAAACTGTACACACACTACAGTTTCCTTTCCATAAAGGAGATTAGTAGAAGGCAGATAGACAATGGTGAACGTGGCACCCCTCCCTATACAGCCACCTATGAGCATATGGAAACATTATTTATCTGCAAATAATATAACAGATCATTGTAAAATCTACTCCCCTAAATTGTAGATATTTTGCATTTATCTATAATACATATTATGGGTAAACAAAAAAACCTATATACATGGAAATTTTGACACGATACAGAATTTTAAGAATTATTTTCAAAATCTATGGTAAACAACTGATATATTAGTGGCAGTAAAAATCATGTTGGCCAGTGTAATTTGTCTAATCAGTGCCAGATTAAGGCATGGACTAGCAGGGCCCTTGCCTGGGGCACCATTCTTTAAGGGGTGGAAAATTTTATAAATCATGAAAAAAATGAATTGTCGGGGCACAGAAAAATCTTCCTGCCCGGGGTGCGAAAATACCTTGGTCCGGCACTGTGTCTAATTCTTCCTTAAATTTATTCACACTACCCTCTTCCAAAAACACTAGGTGGAAGTTTGTTCCCACAGTCAATCTCTCCTCTGCCCGAAAGCAAATTTCTTCACTCCCCTTATGTCCATTGGCTGAGCAAGATGATGGATGCCATCAACATTCAGCTTACTCAATCCATTCAAAGCTTTCAATACCTAAATCAGATCTTCCTCTCGGTGTCTAGTTTCCAAACACTGCAATTTGCAGTACTGAAGTTTTCCTTGGTAAGTGTATCCTTTTGTTCCTCTCACTAATTATTGACACAAGTAATTATAGACCTGATAGTTTAACTTCGGTTCTAGGAAAATTAATGGAGGCACTGGTTAAAGAAGCACTGCAGGATCATCTGGACAAGAATTCAGTTATAGCTCAGACACAGCATGGTTTTGTTAAGGGCAGGTCTTGTCTGACCAATTTGATTGGATACTATGATGTAGTCACAAAAGAACTGGATGCAGGGAATAACTTTGATATTATATATTTGGATCTTAGAAAGGCTTTTGATACTATTGCGCATGGAAGACTGCTGCACAAATTGGAGCAGTGTGGCATTGGAGGCAAATTGCTGCTATGGATAAAGGGATGGTTGAGTGGCAGAAGACAGAGAGTGGTAATCAATGGACACTGCTCAACGTGGACTAATGTTATTAGTGGAGTTCCCCAGGGTTCAGTGTTGGGTCCATTGTTGTTTTCTGTATTTATAAATGATATAGATGATGGTATATCAAGCTTAATGTCCAAGTTTGCAGACGATACAAAGGTTGGCAGGGTTGTTAAGGACACTACTGATGCTATGCTGCTGCAACAGGATCTGGAAAGGTTGAGCAGATGGGCTGACAGGTGGCAAATGAAGTTTAACATTGACAAATGTAAAGTACTACATATGGGAAACAGTAACCCCAGATTAACGTATCAACTCTGGTGTACTACGCTGACAGTGGTAGAGAATGAAAAGGACCTGGGGGTAATTGTGCAGGCAGATATGAAGTTCTCTGAGCAGTGCAGACGAGCTTCAAGAGTAGCTCATGGTGTCTTGTCAATGATATACAGGAATTTTTCTAGCAGGGATAGGGATGTGATTATTCCCTTGTATAAGGCATTGGTCAGGCCACACCTTGAGTACTGTATACAGGTCTGGAGGCCTCATTTCAAGAAGGATGTAGAGCTGCTGAAACAAGTACAGAGAAGGGCAACAAGATTAGTGAATGGAACAAAGGGTTGCTTTTACAAAGAAAGGCTTAAGTTTTGCAAATTACAGAGTCTGGAGACTAGGCATCAGCGAGGTGATCTGATAGAGGTGTATAAGGCTTTGAATGGCTTGAGCATGCTCAATGCCGATGGGATTCTTCCTCTTGCCCAGAATAATCACCTGAGAGGGCATAAATTCAAATTGAGGAAGGACGGATGTTGGATAGATGTGTGCGGAAATTTGCCTTTAGCCAGCGGGCAGTTGGTTTGTGGAATAGACTTCCATCACTTGTTGTTGAAGTTGATAGCCTAAACAAATTTAAGGCTCAGCTGGACAGGTATTTCGAACGAATGGAGGGGTGAAATGGGAGTAGTGGTTGTGCTTTTTTTTTTTTTTTGGCTGATGCTGAATAAGCTTGCTTTCTTGCATCATATGCCTCTACTAATGCTAATGCTAACTGAAGTTTAACCTTGACAAATGCAAAGTACTGCATATGGGTAGAAGTAACCCCAGAGAAACGTACCAACTGTGTGGTACTACACTTAAGGTGGTAGAAAATGAAAAAGACCTGGGAGTAATTGTGCAGGCAGATATGAAGTTTTCTGAGCAATGCAGACAGGCTGCCAGGGCAAGTCATGGGGTTTTGTCAATGATATATAGGAATTTTGCTAGCAGGGAAAAGGAGGTGATTATCCCTCTGTATAAGGCAATGGTCAGGCCACGCCTTGAGTACTGCATACAGGTCTGGAGGCCTCATTTTAGGAAGGATGTAGATTTACTTGAGCGTGTACAGAGAAGGGCAACAAGACTGATGAGGGGAATGAAGGGATCCTCTTATCAAGAGAGGCTTAAGTTCTGCAAATTGCAGTAGCTGGAGACTAGGCACCTGCGTGGTGATCTGATTGAGGTGTATAAGGCCTTGAATGGGTTCAGCATGCTGAATTCTGATGGGATCCTTCCACTTGTTCAGATTACGAACCTAAGGGGGCATAAATTCAAATTAAGAAAAGACAGATGTAGATTAGATGTGTGGAAATTTGCCTTAGCGGGTGGTTAATTGCTGGAACAAACTTCCATCTGTCGTTGTGGAAGTTGATAGGGTGAATAAATTTAAGGAAGAACTGGACAGGCATTTGGAGGGAATGGTGTGATTTTTTTTTTTTTCTTTTTTTGGCTGATGCTGCATAAGCTCATACATTTGCTTTCTTGCATCACATGCCACTACTACTACTACTACTACTCCTAATCCCATTTTTCTTCTCTGCACCCATCCAAACACATCTACATCCTTCCTAAAATGAGGCTTCCAGATCTGTATGCAGTACTTAAGATGTGGCCTAACCAAGATTAGCACCTCTCATCAATTTGGTTGTCCATCTTTGAATCCTTTTTGAGAAGTTGGACAGACAACTTATGTGATCGAGACCCGTGGGTCTCGATCACATAAGTTGTCTGTCATGTCTAGTAAAATTTTGAGACAACAGGATTCCCATAATGTTTTCACACAATATAAATTGCCTCCTAACCTGAACACAATATTCTAAATACAGTCTCACCAGTGTCTTATAATTGAGCCACTCAGAGGCAAAACTGATCAACTCCACTTTCTGTAATTTTCTCAATTTTAGTACCAGAGCACATGATTAGTGCTTAACTTTTCAGAAACCAAATGATTAACCTTGATAATTCTATTTATCACCACAAGATGTATTGCTTCTGAATAACAGTTAATATATTTGAAGCCATTTCAGTTAACTCCAGTTTGGTATCAACAGTTGTCCACAGTCAAGGTTATTGTGAAGTGTTAACAAGAAACAAAATTTATGGGTGTAAAATAAAGATGGCAAGTAATTATTATTGTGACATGTAGAGTAATAAAGTAGTGATCTTCCAATACTCAGAAACCCGAATTCAAGGAAATGTTTTCGTAATTTATTTGGAGTCATCGTCATCAGATTCAAACAAGGAAAATATTGTCCATAACCCAGCTACCAAAACAAATCATTCAAATACTGGATGGAAACGGAGCCAGAATCCTGACAAATGGACTCAAAATATTCAGAACCGTAAAAGACTATAAGGAATGCAGTACAAAAATAAGAATGGATATTTAATGCCTGCAAAAAAATTTCAAGAACAAACCATGTCAGTCTGCTAGGAAATGTAATCAGAATATCACTTCTGATCAAAGAGAACAAGCTGTGAGGGCATTTTACAATTTGGAGATAGATCTGTAATGAAAGAAAAGAGAAAAGACATGATGGACCTATTGAAATACATTCCTCCCATTAAACATGGCTATGACAAATCGAGGTGATGGTACATTGGATGTACCATCCAATATACCAAAATCCAATAATAATAAAACAGTTCCTATATCGATTTTCTTTTAAAAGTTCCATAATGAATAATGTTATAATGACTTTTGTCGTATTTATTTTTTCTGCAACTTCCATATTTTCAGTTGCCAAATCAATTAATTCCATAAGTTTATAAAAACATGAACAAATTTTTTTTATATATTTATTTTTATGAATTTTATATCTTGTAATATAAAACCTAGATCTTAAATAATACACTATATAATATTTGTTGGTGCATATACATCAAGCTAAATTTAAAAAAAACAATATTTATAACTTCATCAATTTTCTTTACTTTTTATTTCATGTAGTTGATCAGTTTGGCATCTGAGTAGTAGTTCATACAAAGGAACAATGACATCCTTTTACCTACTTGAGAAGGTACTGTATATCATAGATAGAACACCATGTCTACACTCCATGGTAAATTTCATATGTGATTGTACCATAATCCCTGTATATGTTTTGTTCCAAACCACTTTTAATTCCTCTTACCCCCAGCTTGTAACTCCTGGAGTTCTGTTCTCCAACCTTATATTTAGAAGCATTATACTGCAGTGGTTATATTTCAGATCATATGTTCAAAAGGTCTAAGTATTTCGAAGAAAAATAGCCCAGTTCTGATTGCAAGAGTTAAGGTTGTTAACTGTCCTTCCTACCTTTAAATCATCAGGAAACATTGGCAGGTTCCCCCTCACACCTCATTAATGTCATTAAGGAAGGTTACATACAGGTATAGTCCCCAATACTCATTCCATGGGTATGAGTACTTGTTACACTCATTCCATGGATGAGTGTAACAAGTACAGTCATCCACCCTAAAGAATGTTTGTTTATGACTTTTCCTTGTGTTCTGTCTTTTAGTCAGCCTCTTATCCAGTGAAATGTCTTACCAATAATTCCAATTTACACTTTATTTAATAGCCTTTCATGGGGAACCATATCTAAAGCTTTACTGAAGTCAAGGTAAATAATGTCATAGTTGTTTCTGACATCCATCAGTTTTATGACTTCATCATAATAATTAACTAGATTGGTCAGGTTATGTTCTTCATGATTTCTCCTTCATGAATCATGCTGTGATCCATTGAGGATACCTTTCCCATAAAGATGGTCCTGTATCATACCTTTATCACTGAATACATGATCTTTCCCAGTGAAGTCAAAATCACTGATCTGTTCTTGCCCATCATGTCTTTTGCACCTCCTCCTTGGGGACTGAGATGACATCACTTCTCCATTCCAAGGATATTGTCAGAGAGTCTAATGATGATTTTATTAACTTCCCCACAAGATGATGCACTCATTATGCAGCCTCTTTTAGTATGACAGGAAGTATGCGATCCACTCTTGGAGATTTGCTTAGTTTCAGTAATTTTTCCAATAGACTCTTCTCCATGATCATTATATCACTTGATATGCATCAGTCTGATGCCTTGTCATTTTTCCCTCATAGTTCAAATAGCCTTTCAACTGTAAAGATTATTGCAAAGTACCTATTCAACTCATCTGCACTTCTAGGCATTCTCTAAATTTTCTACTTCAAGCAAGAGGCCTACCTGATGATTCATTGGCTTCCTCTTTACATTCACATATGAAAAGAATTCTGATGCCATTTTTAGCTCTTTTGCTAGTGATTCCTGATATTCAGTTTTCATCTGTCTCGTCCTGTCAGTGATTTTGTTACATACACTTATAATACTCATAAAAAGCAGTGTCTCTTGATAGCCTAGCCATCCCACACTTTTTTTCTCCTCAAGCTACTTTATCTAAATTATGTGAATCTCAATATATATATTTTTTTAATATAAAAATAAATGAATAACCTTGTTTATTCTTATTTTATGAAATTAAAATTCCTACAAAGGTCAGATTTTTACATATCAGGGTAAACTGTTGGTTACTTTAAGGGACAGTTTCTGTATAGTGTCATGTACAGTAACCAATAATTTCCATCCAAAAAAGGGCGGTAACTGTAGATAAGTTATATTATTATTTCTTAATATCCTTATTGAAATATAATTATAATTCCAAGTTTAACTTAGTAGAAAAATACAAATAAATTTTATCTCTAAATGAATGTTAATAAAAAAATATATTTATTAACAAGAATATTAACAAATAAAATTATTTAAATTCAGCCCTATTAAATCTAGATGTGATTGAGTTATAACTGTGATGGACTGAAACAATGTTTTATGATGATGATATGAATATAATGAAATCAAATATAATTGATTTATAATCTTAACCACTTGTTAGGAATTGCTGTTACTTATATAATACAAAATAGGGTACTTCCATTTTTTAATAACATTAATCTGAATTTAAAATAGCCTTATATCATAGGTGATAGAAGCTGCAGATTTTGACGGCAGTAACAGAAAAGTTATAGTACAAGATGTACCTCATCCATATGGTTTGACTGTAGAAGGAGGCTATATATACTGGACAGATTGGGAAAAACGTGCAGTTCAAAGAGCAAACAGAGAAACAGGGCAGAATATGGAAACCGTTTGTGGAAATCTTGCTGGCCTTATGGATATCCATGCTATTCAAATAGATGATGTTGGTATGTTTTGCAGTTAGCTTTGTATACTAATAAAAATAATAAGTGTAACAATTAAAATGAATCATTAACAACAAAAAACTTTTTAAACACAAGGTATTTTGGTATATGATGTTATCAAATGTGTTCTTAGTCATTCAGTAGAAGTATGGTAGTACTTATACTGAATGACTAAGAACACATTTGATACACATCTAGAACCTGAACATGGAAGGAAATGAACCACTGTTAATGCTTCAACTGAAACAGTTGTCTCTGAAGTACTCTTTAAAACTGAAATTCTTGCCAGACCATCCTACTTAGCCATCCATTTTTGAGCCATGATGGGAAAATTTGTACAACACCATCAGACTTCCAATTTTCCTTTCAGTATTCATTGCCCAAAAACCAAAGCAAACCCTTCCACCTTGGCATGCTCATATTCTAGCATGACTTTTCCCTTAAGAACTGGATAAAATTTACTCCATTATATGTCTACCTGCAGCTCTGTTTAACACTAATCTGAAATTCTGACTCCTTTCCAATTTATTATTATTATTATTATTATTATTATTATTATTATCATTAGCCATATGGTACAAGGAAGCCTAAGGCTTATGCTGCACCAACAAAAAAATGAAAAAAAAAAAAATTCCAAATTACCCAGAGAGAGAGAGAGAAGTAGAAGGAAATCACCAAGAAAAAGAAGAATGATGATATCCAGCTCAGGACCCTGAGTGTCCCAAGCCCATACTCACCAGATGTACAGGCTGCTTGAAGTTGGAATCATGTGTGGGATCTGCTGCTGCCTTTCCAGATGATACTGTATCCAAGCAGATTCTCCCTAAATGCATCATATACATTGCAGAGCTGTATGCTGTAGAGTTAGCCACGGATCAAATCAGAACTTGCCAATACCAACAGTTTATTTTATATTCCAATTCTTTGAGTATATCCAGTCTCGGATTCAGCAAAAGAAATCATTTAAGACCTCAATTTGTAATTGAACCAGCTGACACGGTTCGATTACAGATAAAGCCTGTGATTGAACTATGGCAGTCTAGTCTACACAGGAATTGTAAAGAGGAAGTTGTTCTTGCTCAGCTATGCTGTGAAGGAGGAACTTTCTCTTTACAGTTCTTTTCAATTTGACACATTCTTTTTTGCTGAGGGCTCATGATCCCCCTGTGTGTGTGTGTGTGAGCCTCTGACACTTTTTTCTCATACACATATTTTAATTGACTGTACAGATTTTAATGACACATTTTACTGCTTTCAACCATCTTACTTAACCTTATATACTCATTCAGATTTTATCTGACAATGACAGTGTGTCAGCTGCTTTTAAATTCTTAACTTATTAATTTATATACATATATATAAAATACTGCATATATTTTTAATCCATATACAGTCTTTTACTTATGCAACCTTCTGACTAGATAATCTTTTTCAAAGGTTACCAGAGCTTATTTTTATCATTTGATAATTTTGTCTTGGCAATAACAGCCTTTGTCACTAATGCACCAATAAAATCATAAACCCAAACATCTGATTTACTGGCCCACTGCATATGTCTATGCAGTCATTCATTGTACTCATCACAATCAGTAGGCCTATCAACACTCCTACTCTCATTTTTGTTTTCCCAGTGCTTTTGTTACACCAAACTGACTGAACATTGCAGACCCATGCCACCCATGTCAACTGGATGCACTGCCTTTGATTTTATGTGCTTCTTACCTAAGAGCATAACCCCCATCCTGTCCTGTTTATCCTTTATGTATACATTGTACTCCCTATATTCAAATTCTGCATCCTGTATATCTGGAGTGACACCACTTCTCTGATATCCTTACAATGTCTTCATTTCTTGATTTATCAGTACTTCAAATTTATTGAATTTATTTACTTACATGTACACCAATGCTAATTAGTGTACATGCGTATACATGCAACTGTTTTTACTCTTGATAATCCTAATACAGCCTATATATTTTCTTGTTCCATGAGGATCCCCAGCAGGCCTAGTACTCCCCAACCTTACTTTCCAGGTGGCTGCTGCATGTTCCACTAGAAGCAGTGCAAGAATCACTTACATCTCTGTCTGTGGTTACTGTTAAACTATTAGTCTGTGTAGCCCCCCAACTAATGGTTTTCTGACCCAGAAAACACTGCCTTGAGAGCATCAACAAATATTCTTGCACCTTTCTATTAAATTTATCCCATACCTATAAAACAGTCTCTCCTGTTAACAAGCAGGACCACATTGAGAAAAATTTCTCAGCCACAGTGTGTCTCTGAAGAAGGGCTTAAAAACTTCCATAAAAAAAAAAATTTTTTGAGTATGAAAAGTTGGCATTACAGGGTACTTCCCATAGTTATATTTCAGTGATTCATGATTTATCATGTTCCTGCATATCTCAACTTGAATCATACTAATTTTTTCCCACTATGTTTTTAGGTTGTGCTGTTGTAACAGAAAGAAGGAAGACACCTGTATCAAATTATATGTGCTGTGTATGGCAGCAGTGCACCTTCAGAGTACCAGGTGAAATTCTGGTCAAAACAATTCAAGTGAGGTAGAGAGTCCACCAAAGATGCTCCACATCCAGGAAGGCCTGTGACAGCGACTACTTCAGAAATGTGTCAAGCTGTGCTAAATGTGTTAAAGGTGTCCCAAATCTCTAGGGAATATTATATATCTGAGGGAACAATAATAACCATCCTCAATGAACATTTGGGGATGACTGAGGCCAGTGCAAGGTGGGTCCCCAGATTTCTGACCCCTGTGCAAAAGCAATTCAGAGTACAGTGTTGTGAGGAGAATTTAGAATTTTATTTACGAAAGGAACCCTAAAACTTTCATCTCCAGAATTGTTACCTGTGATGAAACGTGTTCATCACTGGAATCAAGCAAAAATCAATGCAATGGAAGCACAAGGGTTCTCCTCCACCCAAAAAATTTCGGACACAACTTTCAGCTGGCAAGATTATGACGACCATTTTTTGGGATGCTGAGGGAATTTTGTACATTGACTACTTGGAACACAAACAGACAGTCACTGGGGACTCATATGCATCCCTACTGTACAACCCAAGGGATGTCATAAAGGAAAAATGCTGTGAAAAACTTTCCAGAGGTGTGCTGCATCTTCAGGACAATGAACCAGTGAACAGGTCATATGCTGTCCTGCTGCTTTGAGAGACTGTGACTTTACAGAACTTAGCCATCCACCTTATAGATCAGATCTGACCCCCAGTGACTATTTCCTGTTTCAGCACCCCAAGAAAAATGTATGTGGACGTTGCTTGATGTTGCTTTGCTAGTGATAATGAACTAAATTCTGCTATTTCTGCATTTGGTGAACAGGACAAAGAATTTTATTTGTCTGGTATTTCCTCATTGCCAACAAAATGGAACAAAGTGCATTGCAGTTCAGGAGAGTTACATTGAAAAATAAAAAATAAATAAAAGATTTTTGCCTCTATATCATTTCCTTCATAGGTAGGTAGATAATTTATTGAATGCCCTAATATAACCTGTAATATAAAAGCTGTTAGCATTTTGACTGCTCACTGTTATGACTTCATAGTGCTTTGGCAATAAGCATTTAATAATAAACAATAAACATTTTTAACCATTGGCATTTTCATCCTTTCAGCATTTTGACCTTTTTTTGGCATTTTCATCCTTTCAGCATTTTGACCTTTTTTGGCATTTTCATCCTTTCATTATTTTGGCCATCTTAGCATTTTATTTCAGTCAGAAATTTTATTTGCCACAATTTTCACCCTGTTAATGTTTTGATCTGTTGGCATTTTGATCCTTTTAATGTTCTGAACCATCAACATTTGACATGCTTTGATTTTCAGCATTTTAATTGTCAGTAATTTGAATAAACATGATTTGATCTGGTTTAGATATTTGCCTCATATTTAATATTTGTCTCATTTTGAAACCATCTTCTCTGGAATATCCAGAAATCTCATTATGCAACATTCCTGAGGCACGCCTCCGTAGCCAGGTGGGAAGGAGCAGCAGTGCGTAACACACGCTTCTTGATTAGACCGGGGTTCGAACCCGTCACCACCAAATACGGAGGATGCGGAAAGGTCAAGGAATGACCCCGGAGCAATATAGCCTTAGTTGTTAATGCTCCTAAAAACCAAATAACAAACAAACAATAGCAACATTCCTGGTGGCACTGAAAATGCCTGAACTGTATGTTAAAGCAATTTCTTTAGGGTTTTCCTCAGCTCTCTCTTCCAGAGTTGTTAACCTGCTGCCTCTAGAAGCTTCATATGCACTCCCTACTTTATAACAGTTTTTCATTAGGATAATGAATGCTTTAGTGGAGCATGGACCAGAGCTCTTATTAAGAACTGCTATCATTATTTCAAAGAAATTAAAGAGTGGAGACTAAAAGAAGAGACTGCTTCAACAGGGATGAGGTACACTTAAATAGAAATGGTCCAAGAATATTTGCTGATGTTATCGACGCAGTGTTAGGTGGGTCGGAAAATGGCTAGCTTGGGGGGGGGATACACAGACTAAAAGGTTAGCAGTGGCCGCAGCAGAGGCAAAAGTGATTCTTGCACTGCTTCTATTAGAATGAGCAGCAGCCTAGAAACAAGGTAATGGAGATTTCCAGGACTGCTGGGAGTCGCTGTGGGTTCGATGTGGATTCGATGTTGTTTGTTTTTTAGGAGCATTAGCAACTAAGGCCATATTGCTCCGTGAACATGCGGTGGTCATTCCTGACCTTTCCGCATCCTCCGTATTTGGTGGTGACGGGCTCGAACCCCGGTCTAATCAAGAAGCGTGTGCTACTCACTGCTGCTCCTTCCCACCTGGCTACGGAGGCGCCTCCCGCTGTGGGCTGTGTTAGGGTAACTAAGAGTAGGAACAGGGGCATGTATACTTGCATGTACACCAATGCTAGGAGTATAGTTAATAAATTTGATGAGTCTGAAGTGCTAGTCAAGACATCAAAGGCAGATATTGTTGGGATATCAGAGACATGGTGTCACACAGATATAAGCAGTGCAGAATTGGAATTTGGGGAGTACAATGTGTACAGAAAGGATAGACAGGACAGGAAGGGAGGAGGGGTTATGCTGTTAGTTAAGAGACACATAAAATCTAAGGAAGTGCATCCAATTAATGTTGGTGGACAATGCAATGTTGAGTCTGTTTGGTGTGACATAAGCACTGGGAAAGGAAAAATGAGAGTATGTGCGTTATAGACCTAATGAATCTGATCAGTACAAATTTGTATAATGAGCAATTGTGCAGAGAAATAGAGTGGGCCAGTAAATCAGAATGTCTTATAATGGGGGATTTTAACTTTCCAAATATTGACTGGAACTTGTGGTTTGGTCACTCACACACTAGCAAGACTTTTTGAATTTATTGGATGTCTGTTTTCTACAGCAGCATGTTCAAGAAGCAACCAGAGGGAGTAACATTCTTGATCTGATTATCAGCAGTGATTATTCATGCAATAAGAATTTGCAGATAAAGGAACCACTGGGTGACAGTATTCACAATGTACTGATATGGAAATTACTTAAAGATGTAACTACCATCAAGGCTAAAGGGAAGGGCTTTTTCTTTCGTAAAGGTGACTAAAGGCACCTGGGGTGGACAGGATCTATCCAGTTATATTAAAGATGGCAGCAAAGGAAGTAAGCAAACCCTTATCCATAATTATGAGAGCTTCCTTGGACTCAAGGAAGATCCACATGGACTGGAGGTTGCAAATGAATAACCAATTAACAAAGGGGGGGTTCAAAAAGTGACACAAGTAACTATAGACCTGTTAGTTTAATGGGTGTTCCTTGGGAAAATAATGGAGTTACTGGTTAAAGAAGCATTGCAGGATCATCTAGAAAAGACTGCAGTAATAGTTAAGACACAGCATGGATTTGTGAAGGAGATCTTGTCTGACCTCCCTTTCAAAAAATGAGACTGCTGTACAAATTGGAGAGGTATGGCATTAAGGGTAAGTTGCTACAATAGATAAAGGGATGGTTCAGTGGGAGATGGCAAAGAGTTCTTATCAGTGGACAAGGCTCTTCATGGGAAATGTTATTAGTGGAGTTTTCTAGGGTTCGGTGCTGGGCCCATTGTTATTTTGTGTATTCATGAATGATATTGATGAAGGTATATCAGGATTAATGTGCAAGTTTGCAGATGATACAAAGGTTGGCAGGATTTAACGACAGTAAAGACAGCATTCTGTGCCAACTGGATCTAGATAAGTTGGGCAAATGGGCTGAGAAGTGGCAACTGAAGTTTAACATTGACAAATGCAAAGTACTGCATATGGGTAGCAATAACCCAAGAGAAAAGTACCAACTGTGTGCTACTACACTCAGGGAAGTTGAAAGTTATTATTTGTTATTTGTTTTTTTTTTTTTTTTTTTTTTTGTTTTTTTTTAGGAGCATTAGCAGTGAAGGCCATATTGCTCCGGAGATATGCGGTGGTCATTCCCTGCCCTTTCTGCATCCTCCATATTTGGTGGTCACGGGCTCAAATCCTGGTCAAATCAAGAAGCATGTGCTACGCACTGCTGCTCCTGCCCACCTGGCTACAGAGGCGCCGAAGTGAAAAGTTTAAAAGACCTGGAGGCAATTGTTCAGTCAAATATGAAGTTCGCTGAGTAGTGCAGATGGGCTGCCAGGGCAGGTCATGGAGTCTTGTCAATGATATATAGGAATGTTACTAGCAAGGACATGGAGGTGATTATCCTGTTGTACAAGGCAATGGTCAGGCCACACCTAGAGTGGCATTTGGAACGAATAGAGGGGTGAAATGGGAGGGTTTTTCTTTCTTTTTTTTGCTGATGCTGCATAAGCTTGCTTTCTTGCATCGTATGCCTCTACTAATGCTAGCTAATGGCAAAGAGATTAAAGATAAAATACAATGTAAAATTCTTCTTGTGTAGAAAATTTATTTCGTGAATTTTTTCATCATTAACTATTGTAATCCTAAAAAATATAAATTCATAATGGAAAGTTATTTTATATAACCCTATTACATAAAGGAGAGCTTACATAAGCTCAAGCCGACCGGGCTAGCCGAGTGGGTAAAGTGCCTGCCCGGCAACCCAAAGGTCGCGGGTTCGATTCCCGCCTCGGGCTTGGATCAAAGTACTGCAAAAACCTTGGGAGGTGCAATATGGCCACAGAAGCCGATGCGCCAACAACTACCAAATCAAAAAAAAAAAAAAAAAAAAAAAAAAAACATAAGCTCAATATTTCCTATGTTCTATTAATATTTTAGAAATAAACAAGGAGTTACCTTTTATTCAGTCAGTAGGATTTCTTCTTTACCAACTCTCCTTATGTGAATAAATTATGAAATGATACATTAAAACCAGATTACATTATTTAAAACTCATAATGTGTTCCTCACTGTTGACACAAGGGCAGTCCAATACTCCAGGGTCACAGTGGTGAATCCCATCCCGACCACAGAAATATCAAAACCCCCATGCAACCTTTAATGAAGGAAGACATTTTTTCATAAACACGAATTCGAAATACGAAAGAAATACTATTCATTGTTTTGTCGTACTTTTATCACATTTTAATAGTATTTCTTTCTGAAATATGTTAAGGACTTTAGCCTCAGGCTGCAAGAGATTTAGACTACGTACAAGTTAGTGCAAACGCATCATATTAGTATGCAGCTAAACTCTGAATTAGCACAAAATTGCAAAGGCGGCATCGTTTTAAGTTATATCTCATATTGTGAATACCTTCACAATGAGTTGCCGTGATATTGCACTACTTCAAATAAGTAACGCTTCACCAAAGGAGAAGACTGTTGTTATTTATTCTCAGCGGATACCACCACCCAGATGGCACCGTTTCAGGGCTATTTGTATGTATGTATGTGAATATCTACTCGATTATCCACTTGTCCCTATTAGACTTAGAAAAGCAAAAAGTAGAGGGAAAGTTATAGTAGGAGGGGAAGAGGAAACGAAACGATTCAGAAGAATGAAAGGGACAGTAACTCCTTCAACTCACACCACTCAAAAACTCATAAATTCCTCGAATAGGCAACGCTTCTCCAGTAGAGAAGACTGTTGTTACCTATTCTCGGAAACTCCGTGATTATCTGGTTCCCCTGGCAACCGTTTCAAGACTATTGGTCTATCATCAGTGGGCGGGCAGGTACCCAGGTAATCGTTTCAGGGCTATTTGGCTCTTCTTTGGTGCGTTGGTAGGTATCTTAGTGATGCAATGATGATAAAACTGTTATGAAGTATAATTCCACAATATGAGAGATGCCTGATGGTGTATAATATAAATTAAGACTGAAATGTGTTAAGGGCTTTAGCCTCAGGCTGCAAGAGATTTAGACAACGTACAAGTTAGTGCAACCCATAATATTAGTATGCAGCTGAACTCTGAATTAGCACAAATATGCAAAGACGGCATCATTTAAGTTATATCTCATATTGTGAATACCTTCACAACGAGTTGACGTGATATTGCACTAAACTGTTATGAAGTATTGTTAAAGTTATGAAGAACTGTTACGAAGAAGGGCCAAAAATATATAGCTCTATTCATCAGGGCATTGAGCATTTTTATCAAAATACAGAAAAGTAATGCTGTGAAGTTCACACAATGCAGATTTGCTTTATTGTTAATAAATGTTTTAACTACCAGAATTTTTCTAACTATAAGAAGTCTTAAATGCATAATTGTTAAGTTGGAATTTTGATATGTCATGTAATCAATAAACTCTAAACTAATTCTATTATGACAGGTGTAAATAAGTGTGGAGACAACAACGGTGAATGCAGTCATCTCTGTCTCAGAAATCCTCAGAGCTATTCTTGTGCCTGCCCAACTGGGCAACGTCTTCAAGAAGATGGGCATACTTGTGATGAAGGTATGACATTCATTTTCTATCGGATTTTTGTATCTGCATATAGCATTATTTTCACATTGCAACAATTCACTCATCCGTCAGTCCCTCATAATTCTTGTTTGTTCTTAACTTGAATCCACTGTAATTTTTTAACATTTAGGGTTGAATGAGTCAAGTAATGTAGCTCCAAACAATCGGTCCTGAAAAATTTTCCCCTTGATATTCTTACACTTATTTCATGTGAGATGGCCTATTTTCTTATATCCATATTCTAACACGTTTTCATTCAAAGTAATTCAGTGCAATGCTATTTTCACACAGATAGTGTGTGTGTTAATAACTTGGCACTGAACTCTCTCTCTTTCTCTCCCTCTCTCGGTCAGTGTGACTGCATATATTTGATGAATACTGGAATAAATTCCACCTAGTTTTTATGGAGGTGAAATATTTATCTGAAGTTAAAGAAGGTTGTTATTTTTTGGTTTTTAGGAGCATTAGCAACTAAGGCCATATTGCTCCAGTGATATGCAGTGGTCATTCCCGGACCTTTTCTGCATCCTCTGTATTTGGTGGTTATGGGCTTGAACCCTGGTCTAATCAAGAAGCGTGTGCTACACACTGCTACTCCTGCCCACCTGGCTATGGAGGCGCCAGTTAAAGAAGGCTTAGAAATAGGCTAATAAAGTAAATGAAAGTGACATGGGTTACAACTGTTTTTTTTTTTTTTTTAGAGCTCTGCATTCAGATACACATGATGTATGCAGAAAGAAAAGTTGTTGTTGTTATTTGGTTTTTAGGAGCATTAGCAACTAAGGCCATATTGCTCCAGGGATATGCTGTGGTCATTCCCTGACCTTTCTGCATTCTCTGTATTTGGTGGGCACGGGCTCGAACCCCGGTCTAATCAAGAAGCGTGTGCTATGCACTACTGCTCCTGCCCACCTGGCTATGGAGGTGCCAGAAAGAAAAGCACATACAAAAAGTCACTGTCACTTAATATAGGAAGACCAGTATTCTACCCACAGGTAACATGATGTATAAAAAGGAGTAAAAAAGTTAGAACACTACACTGCATGGATTCTAAATTTAAATAATTTATTGAACAACAGAACAACTCTTAAGAAATAGGGTGGTAAGATTACCATATATTATGGCCCAAGTTTCCTTCAGCAGCAGATTTTTGGGGTTACAGGCCAGATAAAAACTGCACTATATGTATTTACCTTCAGAAAACAACTTGATGATGGCAATGATTACAGAAGAAGGAGAAAGACTGATTGGTCTGTATTGTACATCTGTAAAGCTGAATACCCTCAACAGTTACTGTTTCTTGCATTGGAGAGTCTGTGATCACCTTTGCAGCCTCAAGAAAAAGCTGCGTTATGTTGATCAGCTCTAGTTTGTCTGTTTTCACCTGATGTCAGTAGAAGTAACTTTGGACATGGGAGGGAGAAGGGATGGATACCAAGGTTGTGGTGTCTGCGTAGTAGGGGTATGAGGTATCTCTTAGGACAGCATCTGAGTTCAGGGAGGAGGGCAATCCATAAGGGAGTGGAAGTTAATCGGATTGGATACAATTGAAAATATGGTAAGTGCACTGGGTAGTCATACCACCAACTTCCCCCCCATCCCAAATTGAACCTGCAGATTTCCCCAGAATGTTTAGTTATGCAGATGCCCAGTTGATAGTATGATTACCTGATGTTGCATTTACCATGCTGGCAGTCCACTTGCTCTCATATTCTGGAAAAGCTTATGGTTGCCTATAAAATGTACCTTTCTGTTGTACTGTTTAGCTAATTTTATGATGGATTCCCCCACTTCTGGGTAATAAGGGAAAGTAAAAATGGGGGTTATCATAGTTATCCTAGCAATGGAGAAGTGCCTAACTGTTGTATGCATTTCTTGATGATGTGATTAGCGAATTCAGGTATAATTGTTGAGGCAGAGAATGTTTCTGACGGTTCAAATTCAAGGCCCTCAAGGTCAGACTCCTATCTAAACCAGCTAGACTGATGCTGGGGAGGGATTGATTTGAAAATAAATCCAGAATGGAATCAGCATCAGTGTGTTTCCTGTAAACCCTAGTATGGAAAGAGGTGACGAGTATGTTAAGGAAAGTAAGGTGTCATTTTATTGTAGTTCCACAGTAAAAGAAATGTCAGTGTATAGTGTTAATATGGAGTAGGAATACGTCCACATTATCCCTGCCATGGTTCCAGATTAAGAGCACATTGTTAAAAAATCTGTCCCATAACTTGGGCATGTATGTGAAGAAGTAAATGGCAGTTTGTTCAAGGTCCACCACCATGAAGACTTCAGCAAATGAGGGTAAAATGTTGTAATCGATGCTGAGGTCCTTGGTTTAGAAGAAAAACTCTCCCTTGAAACTGGAATTAAGCTGCCTGCTCTGAGGTTTATCATGCCCAAGATGTTATCTTTGGAAAAAGAGTGTAGGGAGGTGTGCGTGCACGTACACATGCACCAAGACAGGTAGTAGTAGTAGTGGCATGTGATGCAAGAAAGCAAGTGTATGAGCTTATGCAGCATCAGCCAAAAAAATCACACCATTCCCTCCAAATGCCTGTCCAGTTCCTCCTTAAATTTATTTAACCTATCAACTTCAACGACAGATGGAAGTTTGTTCCAGCAATTAACCACCTGCTGGCTAAAGGCAAATTTCCGCACATCTATTCCACATCTGTCTTTTCTTAATTTGAATTTATGCCCCCTTAGGTTCGTAATCTGAACAAGTGGAAGAATCCCATCAGAATTCAGTGTGCTCAACCCATTCAATTATACGCCTCAATCAGATCACCATGCAGGTGCCTAGTCTCTAGCTACTGCAATTTGCAGAATTTAAGCCTCTCTTGGTAAGTGGATCCCTTCATTCCCCTCACCAATCTTGTTGCCCTTCTCTGTACACGCTCAAGCAAATCTACATCCTTCCTAAAATGAGGACTCCAGATCTGTACGCAGTACTCAAGGCATGGCCTGACCATTGCCTTTTACCGAGGGGCAATCACCTTCTTTTACCTGCCAGCAAAATTCCTATATATCATTGACAAAACCCCATGACCTGCCCTGGCAGCATGTCTGCATTACTCAGAAAACTTCATATCTGCCTGCACAATTACTCCCGGGTCTTTTTCATTTTCTACCCTTCAGTGTAGTACTACAGTTGGTACGTTTCTCTGGGGTTACTTCTACCCATATGCAGTACTTTGCATTTTTCAATGTTAAACTTCAGTTGACACTTCTCAGGCCATCTGCCCAAATTTTCTAGATCCTGTTGCAGTAGCACACTGCCATTACTGTCATTAACAACCCTGCCAACCTTTGTATCATCTGCAAACTTCGACATTAAGCCTGATATACCTTCATCAATATCATTGATAAATATACAAAACAACAGAGGACCCAACACCGAACCCTGTGGAATTCCACTAATAACATTAGTCCACGAAGAGCAGCACCCATTGATTACCACCCTCTGTCTTCTCCCACTTAACCATCCTTTTATCCATTGTAGCAACTTACCCTTAATACCATTCTGCTCCAATTTGTACAATAGTCTTCCATGCACAACAGTGTCAAAAGCTTTCCTGAAATCCAAATATATGATATCAAAATTATTTTTTGCATCCAGTTCCTTTGTAACCACATCATAATATCCTATCAGATTTGTCAGACAAGACTTTCCCTTAACAAACCCATGCTGTGTCTGAATTATTGCTGCAGTCTTGTCTAGATGATCCTGCAATGCATCTTTAACCAGTGACTCCATTATTTTACCCGGAACAGAAGTTAAACTAACTGGTCTGTAATTACTCGTGTCACCCTTCGATCCCCCTTTGTGAATTGGGGATACATTTGCACATCTCCAATCCATGGGAACCTCCCCTGAGTCCAAGGATGCTCTCATAATTATGGCTAAGGGTTTGCTTAGTTGCTTTGCCGCCTCCTTTAATATAACTGGATAGATCCCATCCACCCCAGGCGCCTCCGTAGCCAGGTGGGAAGGAGCAGCAGTGTGTAGCACACGCTTCTTGATTAGACCGGGGTTCGAGCCCGTCACCACCAAATACGGACGATGCAGAAAGGTTATGAAATGACCACCGCATATTCCCGGAGCAATATGGCATTAGTTGCTAATGCCCCTAAAAACCAAATAACAACAAATAACAATAACCCATCCACCCCAGGTGCTTTTCTTATGTTTAACTTCAACAATTTCTTCTCCACTTTGCTTTCAGTTATTACAAAATCATTAAGTATCCTGCTACAATTTGATAACCTTCTGCCATTTTCAAACCTTAATAATTCCTCATGTGTGAATGTAGATGCAAAATACTGACTCAATTTGTTTGCTGTCTGAGCAGTATCATCAATAGTCGAACCATCGATATCAAGTGGAATTATCAGATTCATCCCCTTCCTTTTAGAGTTTATATAAGTAAAGAAATCCTTGCTGTTTTTCTTAGCATCTTTTGCCAAGGATTTCTCGTGATCTGCCTTCACCTGCCTAACCTCCTTTGTGACCTGATTACAGACTAGCTTATATCTGCCATAGGCTTTGAGTCGCTTGATAATTTATATGCATCCCATGCATTTTTCTTCTCTGTCACGAGTCTCATTAGTTCATTAGATAATCATTTAGGCCTAAACCTTGAACAATATTTCTTAATAGGTATAAGGTATGTTCGTGTCAGACGGCACCTGGGATTTCTCCCATCTCCGCGTGTGTTTCACTGTATCGAGGACAGTACACTGTCAAGCCAGAGACTTGAAAGTGTGTGGGTCGTGTCTGTGCAGTGTGATATGTTGTGCCCATTGTTTATCTGGCTTATTGGCCGCCAGGCCCCTAGTGGGGCCCGACGTTGCCCATACCCTGCCACGTGGAGGCTAGCCGGGTGTATCCAGTATCACAACAATTTGCTCTGGCAGGTCCTGCCACCTAGTTTCCTGGGATTTCAGTGGCTAGGGCCTATTAAAAAAAAAAAAAAAAAAAAGTTTATGCATTTGACATTAATGCTTAATGGGATTGCTGTTTGGAAATCGCTGGTTAGGGTTGAACACTAAAGAGATGTGTTAAAGGCCAAATAGGTCGGGCAAAATTTTGATGTTATTAAATTTAGACATGTAATGCTAGATAAAAGCTGATAGTGTTAGATATCTTAGAGATTTGCACAAAACCGGTAGAACATTGGTTATAATTTGGCGGCATTGTTAAGGGGTGTACTCGGTCGATTTAGTGAGAGAGAGAGAGGGGGGGAAATTGAAGGCTGGGGAGGAAACAGATAGAAGAATAGGGACGGATAGAGTAGGCATCCCCAAAGAGGTCAGTGGAGACGAGCCCCACCAGGCGAAATATGGGGGGTAGGCAGGGAGGAGAGGAGACAGAGATCCGTTCCTCCATTCCCTGCCTGGGGATGGGGTTTTAAAGGGAACCAGGTTAGAGTACCCAGTTCGGATCGCCAATGGCGTGTTGGCAGCAAAGCCGCAGAGTCTTCGTCGGTGTCATGTCCAAGGAGTGTCGAATCCGGTATGAAGGTCCAGCTGCCCATCCCGCTCTGGGGGTGGGATATGTTAGCTGGCAGTGGGGAACCTATCAGGTGGGGGGGGAGACACACACATTTACTTCATTCGTAATGTGCATTCTCACTCTACTTGCATTCTTTTTTTTTTTTTATTATTATTTATTTATTTTTTTTTTTATACTTTTTTCTTATTTTATATATATTTATTTTTTTATACTTTTTTCTTATTTTATATATATATATATTTTTTATATATATTTATTTTATATATATATATATATATTTTTATTTATTTATTATTTATTTTTTTTTTCACTCAACTCATTCATCTTTTTCTCACACACCAGGAGGGGATGCAATGATGGGTAGCGTAAATTTAAATATTAATTAAAACTAGGGTTAGTGTGTACTTAACTTAGCATTTGTGGTTTGTGTTCTTTTCTCTCACGCTTACACTTTTATTCATTCTTCTAGCTCTCATCTCATTTATTCGACTCTTTCTTTCTGCACTGCACTCTCTGGGCACCGCAACTTACTGTTATTCTTCAGTTGTGGTGCAGGCCTAGCTGCAAGGTTTTTTTTTTTTTTTTTTTTTTGCAGGCCATTGGAGAATGCAGTGATAGTGTTTATATGGTTTGTAAATGTTTGTTGGTACAGTATATATAAAGTAATGTAAGTTATTTTTAACTTTGTATTCTTTTGGCCAATTACATTTGCTCTTCTGCTCATTCCCATTCACTTTCTCTGCATGCATTCCCATCCCCCTCCCCTACACTGGTTTGGGGCCCCAGGTTCCTACACATGGCATGGTAGTCATGGGGAGTTTTGTTATGTCAGGTTTCTGTCAGGGTGCAGAATACTGCTATCCTAACAGTTTTTAAGTCATCATCTGGGCGTGGTGGGAAACTTGGGCAATTTTACTATTGATTATTGTTTAATTCACCTGAGAGGGCATAAATTCAAATTGAGGAAAGACAGATGTAGGATAGATGTGCGGAAATTTGCCTTTAGCCAGCGGGTGGTTGGTGGGTGGAACAGACTTCCATCCCTTGTCGTGGAAGTTGATAGCCTAAATAAGTTTAAGGCTCAGCTGGACGGGTATTTCGAACGAACAGAGGGGTGAAGTGGAAGTGGTTATTTTTATTTATTTATGTTACTTTTTTTTTTTTTTTGTTGGCTGATGCTGCATAAGCTTGCTTTCTTGCATCAAATGCCTCTACTAATGCTAATGCTAATGCTAATGCTGGGGGGCTGAATTGCCATTCTTTGCATTGCTCTGCGCATTTCAAAAACTTTCTGTGTGAAAGATGTAAAAGCTTTATAATTTTGCTCTTCTATGATGAAGAGATGTTCTTCTCCCCTGGGAAGGGGACCAATCTGTGCTATTAGCTCTGTTCTGAGGATGTCATATATTATACATTCATAGAGAATGTGTGCCCAGTCTTCACTTTCGCCACAGGTGCAGTTTGGGTCATCGGTCAGGCCTAAGGAGGTTAGTTTCGCCTTTAGGGAGCCGTGCCCTGTCAATATAAATGTTGTAAAAAGTCCAGGGGCATACCACTTAGGTGGCTTTGGGCTAACCATTGACACCAGTGGCAGAAACCGTTTGGTGACCAGACCTCTGGTTTCCTGCTCCCACTTTGTTTGCCATAGCTCGTGGAGCTTTGTGGCTATTCTTTTTCTTTCATCATTGAAGGTATTGGTTGTATCAAGGGCTATCCCCAGAAATTCTGTGGGTATGCTCTTTTTAAATCTATAATATAAGCCTCTTTTGGCTACTTCCAGGTAAAGTGGGAGAGTTCCAGCCAGCAACTGTAGTGCAGGTGTGCTTACTGTGCGACATGCTCTGGTAATAGTGAGTAGTATTGTCCTTTGTATCGATTCTAATTTATTCCTATTTCTTACTATGGCCGAGCGTATGAACCACGCACCAGCTCCATAGGTGATAACAGGTAGGAACATTGCACGGTATATGATTGCCAAGGTCTTTCTTTTGAGTCCCCAGTCTGCTCGACTAATCCTGGCAATCATACCTGCATAATTTCGCACTTTCTTCGCCAAGTAGATCAAATGGGGGTAAAAAGTTAATTTTGAATCAAAGACCACTCCAAGATATTTTAGTTCTGTTACCATTTTTATAGTGATTGTGTTAATTTTGATTTGTGGACGTCTTCTTATGTCCAAATTACCTTTTAGAAGTATTTGTTTGGTTTTTTCAGGCGATATTTTGAGCATGTGCATTTGTGCCCACTCCTGCAGCTGCAAGAGAGCGGCATTTGATCTTTGCCCTACAACCACTCGTGAGTTGCCTTTTACAAGGAAAATCATGTCATCTGCAAAGGCCAGGCTTTCCACGGGGCCCAGATCCAAGGCCAGAAATTCATCCAGAACAATGTTCCAAAAGAAAGGGCCAAGGATTGATCCCTGCGGGCAGCCTTTATTCACAGGGCGTGTCAATTCCTGGAACCTTGTGCGTACTGAGACACTTCTGTCTGTAAGGTAGCTGTTTATTACCTTATAGAGGTTTTGTGGGGCATTTGCCTGGCGAAGTCTCCTAAGGACACTAGGCCACCACAGTGAGTCAAATGCCCCAGCAAAGTCAATGGAGATTGCCAGCATATATTTCTCCTCTGTGTTTTTAACTGTTGTCAGTAGGTGGTGCATGGCATCCTCCGTAGAATTGCCCTGCTTAAAACCATACTGATTGTTGGAATGCAAGCCTGCTTCTGTGTAATATTGAGCTAATCTGCTGTATATTAATCTTTTGTATATTTTCCCTAGTACAGGGAGTAGGGCTATTGGTCTATATGATTTGGGATCAGTAGGGAGTTTTTCAGGGTTTTTCAGGATTAACCTTAACACAGTTTGTTTCCATATTTTTGGGAATATACCTTCTGTCATACAGTTATTATATAGTGCTATTAATTTATCTGGTGCTATTTCTGCTAATTTTTTGATAATCTCAACCTCTAAGAGGTCAAAACCTGGGCATTTATTGTTTTTGGTTTTAGATAGTGCTATTTCTAAGTCTTGATAGTGAACAGAGGTTCAATATTGGCATTGTCATATTCAGTATTTTCTTTTATAATGTCGAGCTGGTTGGGGGAATGATTTCCAGTTTCAGTCTGAATGATACTGTCTAGGATGTTATTTACAGAATCCACCCAACACAGGGTTGGGGTTCCATCTGGTTTGACAGTAGTTTCTAAGACATCTCCTCTTACCTATTTCTTACCTATTTCATACCTATTTCTTAATAGGTATGAAACTTTTAGTAGCATCCACGATTAATTCCTTGAATGCTTCCCACTTAGAATTTACTGTTGGTAACATCGTCAGTTGATCCCACTGTACAGAATATAAAAACTGTCGGAAACCACTGTACTCACCTTTACGGAAGCAAAAACCCTTTCCTTTACCCCTGATGGTAATTAAATCTTTAAGTAAATCCCACATCAGGATACTGTTGTGGCCTAAACCTTACACACTGCCACTACTGTCATTAACAACCTTGCCAATCTTTGTATCATCTGCAAACTTCAACACTAAGCCTGATATACCTTCATCAATATCATTGATAAATATACAAAACAACAGTGGACCCAACACCGAAGCTTGTGGGACTCCACTAATAACATTAGTCCACGAAGAGCAGCACCCATTGATTGCCACCCTCTGTCTTCTCCCACTCAACCATCCTTTTATCCATTGTAGCAACTTACCCTTAATAACATTCTCTCCAATTTGTACAATAGTCTTCTATATGCAACAATGTCAAAAGCCTTCCTGAAATCCAAATATATGATATCAAAATTATTTTTTGCATCCAGTTCCTTTGTAACCACATCATAATATCCTATCAACTTTGTCAGACAAGACTTTCCCTTAACAAACCCATGCTGTGTCTGAATTATTGCTGCAGTCTTGTCTAGATGATCCTGCAATGCATCTTTAACCAGTGACTCCATTATTTTACCTGGAACAGAAGTTAAACTAACTGGTCTGTAATTACTCATGTCACCCTTTGTTCCCCCTTTGTGAACTGGGGATACATTTGCACATCTCCAGTCCATGGGGACCTCCCCTGAGTCCAAGGATGCTCTCATAATTATGGGCAAGGGTTTGCTTAGTTGCTTTGTTGCCTCCTTTAATATAACTGGATAGATCCCTTCCACTCCAGCTGCCTTTCTTATGTTTAACTTCAACAATTTCTCCTCAACTTTGCTCTCAGTTATTACAAAATCATTAAGCATCCTGCTACAATTTGATAACCTTCTGCCATTTTCAAACCTTAATAACTTCTCATGTGTGAATGTAGATGCAAAATACTGACTCACTTTGTTTGCTGTCTGAGCATGATCATCAACAGTCGAACCATCTATATCAAGTGGAATTATCAGATTCATACCCTTCCTTTTACAGTTTATATAAGTAAAGAAATCCTTTCTGTTTTTCTTATCATCCTTTGCCAAAGATTTCTCGTAATCTGGCTTCACCTGACTAACCTCCTTTGTGACCTGATTACAGACTTGCGTATATCTGCAATTGGCTTCTGAGTCGCTTGGTAATTTATATGCATCCCATGAATTTTTCTTCTCTGTCACAAGTCTCATTAGTTCATTTGATAACCATTTAGGCCTAAACCTTGAACAATATTTCTTAATAGGTATGAAACTTTTAGTAGCTTCCACAATTAATTCCTTGAATGCTTCCCACTTAGAATGTACTGTTGGTAACATTGTCAGTTGGTCCCACTGTACAGAATTTAAAAACTGTCTGAGACCACTGTACTCACCTTTACGGAAGCAAAAACCCATTCCTTTACCCCTGATGAAATTATATCTTTAAGTAAATCCCACATCAGTACACTGTGATCACTGCCACCTAGTGGTTCCTTTATCTGCAAATTCGGGGCGCCTCCATAGCCAGGTGGGAAGGAGTAGCAGTGCGTAGCACACGCTTCTTGATTAGAGTGGGGTTCGAGCCCGTCACCACCAAATACGGAGGATGCGGAAAGGTCAGGGAATGACCACGCATATTCCCGGAGCAATATGGCCTCAGTTGCTAATGCTTCTAAAAGCCAAATAACAAAATAAATAACAGCATCTGCAAATTCTTAATACACGAATGATCACTGCTGATAACCAGATCAAGAGTATTACCTTCTCTGGTTGCCTCTCAGACATGCTGCTGCTGAAAACAATCATCCAATAAATCCACAAAAGTCTTACTAGTGTGTGAGTGACAAGTTCAGTCAATATCTGGGAAGTTAAAATCCCCCATTATAAGACATTCTGATATACTAGCCCACTCTATTTCTCTTTACATTGTTCATTGTATTCATTCGAGTCATTAGGCCTATAATACACTCCTAGTCTTATTTTTGCTTTCGCAGTGCTTATGTCACACCAAACTTACTCAACAGTGCACTGTTCATCTATATCAACTGGATGCATTTCTTTTGATTTTATGTTTTTCTTAATTAACAGCATGACACCTCCTCCCTTCCTATCCTGTCTATCCTTTCTCTACAAATTGTACTCCCCAAATTCCAAATCTGCATTCCTAATATCAGTGTGACACCATGTCTCTGATATCCCAACAATATCCGTCTTTGATGTCTTGACCAACGCTTCAAATTCATCAAATTTATTTACTATACTTCTAGCATTGGTATACATGCACCTATTCCTAGTTACCCTGACACATCCCATATACACCTGTTTCACAATGACTGCCATCAGTCCCTGAAACCCCCAGCACCCCTCACTCCAGGTTGCTACTTATTCTAATAGAAGTTGTGCAAGAATCACCTTCACCTCTGCCTGCGGCTATTTTTCACCTTTTAGTCTGTGAATCCCCCCAAGCTAGCAGTTTTCCGACCCACCTAACACTGCCTCGATAGCATCAGCAAATATTCTTGCACCCTTTCTGTTTAAGTGTATCCCATCCCTGTAGAAGCAGTCTCTCCTGTTAACAAGCACAGACCAGGCTGAAAAAAATTCTACCCCTTGAGCCTTGCACATTCCCTCTAGGGCCGAATTGATTGACAAGGCTCTCATCATGTACTCCCTCCTATCGTGTCTGGGCAGAATTGCAGACACTTTTAAATTTAACCCTAACTGACGACTTTTTTGCAACATTGACCTGTACTTGTTAAGTAAATCTGCACATCTCCAACTCTTAATGTCATTGGTGACAACGTGTACAACAATATCACCTTTTGTGCCCTTAAAAGATGATATATGCTTTACAACATCATCAACTTTTGCCCCAGGCAGACATACCCTGGTCCTATTCCATCTATCCTTTTTACACAATATATTCCCCGTCGCCGACCGGGCTAGCCAGATGAGTAAAGCGCCTGCCTGGCAACC
Organism: Mastigoproctus giganteus; assembly: GCF_048544385.1. Taxonomy (NCBI): domain Eukaryota; kingdom Metazoa; phylum Arthropoda; class Arachnida; order Uropygi; family Thelyphonidae; genus Mastigoproctus; species Mastigoproctus giganteus. Next base: position 142,150,170 of record NC_143586.1, read on the forward strand.
CAAAGGTTGCGGGTTCGAATCCTGCCTCGGGCTTCAAAGTACTGCAAAAAACCTTGGGAGGTGCATGATGGCCACAGAAGCCGATGCGCCAATAACTACAAAAAAAAAAAAAAAAATATTCCCCGTCTCCCTGACAATAGAGTCACCAACAATAACTAGCTCCTTTGGGACTAGTGCATTCTGCCTTGGAGATTGCCGCTGTGTTGCGTGATGCCCAGGAGTGCGCTGGCATTGAGTTGGGCAGCTGAGAGCTTGACGGGCCCCTCATATTAATTTCTTCGAGGGCATCTACCCTACACCTCAAACTCTCATAGATGCCCAGTAGAATGCTGAGTTGATGCCTAATTTCTAGACACTCTCTGCACCTGCCACTCACAAAGACATCCTCCTTGGCTAGATCATGTTCTGTTCCAGAGAGTTCGGCAAACATTTCACAAGTTGCACATTTTTTTAGGCTGTGATGCGTTGGAGAATCCCCCCCCCTCAGTTCTCCCCCAAGTCACAGCACTCCTGCCACTTTGTGCCCGTTGCTTTGCTGCTCCAGTCTGGGGCATGATATTTTAAATTAATAAGATGAATAAATTTAATTAAGTAATTGTCAGTACTATGCTATCTAATAGAATTCTAAATGCAGTGATGTGTATTACGCTATATAATTATACGTTACAGCTACCGAGTTACCACAATCAAAAAGTTTGACTTCCCTACCACTCTATACAAAAACAAAGGCTGCAAGATTCGAAGAAAACATTATTTTATATAATTATATAAAATAAATGGTTTTACGTATATTAAGTAGTAACCTACAAAAACTCTTTATCTAAATTAAAAATAAAAATAACCAGCGTAACTATAACTATAAGACTACGTATAAAGTACAATATAAAATAACAATTAGGTAAATAAAAAGGCAAACACTTATCGCTTGTTCGGAGCCTGTAAAGGCTAAAGGCTTTTTTCTGCATCATCAAGGATGCTAGTAAACATGAACACCAAGTTGATACTTGCCAAAACATCATTTGGGTGTTGGGTGTGGAGAGTGTGTTGTAATCTGTGATTTGTAGCTAAAAGGTCATAAAAGTTCTTAAGAGAGAGAGAGAGAGGGGAGTGGGGGGAAAATGACTGCAAAAGGATGGGAACAAACCATTTGTCAATAGTTTACCCAGGGTGGAACATTCCACTAAAAATAGGTCAGATAGGGAGAGATTGGCTCTATGGGCTTTTACTCTACCAGATATAATGGGGAGTTCTGAATTGTTATAGTTGAGATGCTTAAGGTGGTAATCCACTTTACCTTCGTGGAGATGCTCCTTCAAGATACTTGATATTTTTCTCTAGGGAATTTGTAGAAACTGATTTGCTCTTCTTACAGGTGCTGGTATCTATCACATATTTCATCATTATATCAACACCCACCCCAGGGAAACAGTCTTGATCTGATCCTGTGTTCAGAACTAATGGGTACACAGTTCCTTTGTAATTATAATTTATCCACTGATGAAGGCATTCAGCTGTAATGTTTGGTATTAAATAAAATTTAAAGAATTGTATTATTGCAATTTTTTGCTAACTTCATTATATAATTTAATTATTAAAATTGTTCAAATGAAAATCCCAATATTTGTGCACATTTTAATTCTGCTTTCACTTTATACCATGTAGTAAACTCACACTTCAACACACTAAACCCTTGCACTAGCCAAAAAAATAATACATAAATGCTACATTAGAAATCATGAAAATGATGGATAAATGCAGAGAGTTGTGCATTCAATTGAACAAAAACTTGAAATTATTCAAAAGTTTGAAAATGGTGCATCCGTTAAATCTTTAAGGAACGATTATTACCATAATAACTAGGGCCTGCAAACCAGTTTTATAAAACCGGTTAAATCAGTTTTCATATTGAGTTGTTAAAACCGAAACCGAGCTTCTAAAACCGGATTCGAATATTTTCTTAGTTAGCCCTTGAATATAGTTTTTTGTTACGCACATTTTATTTTGTTTGTTCGTTTGTCTGGATCGTTCAACTGCTTTATGTTTTAAACATGTTTTTTATTTTATTTTATTTTATTTTATGTTTAAGTATGAATCTCATGGGCAAGTGGCCCAAATCTAGGAGGAGTACCTTTTATCTTCCCACCTGTATCATGGCACGATGCAGGTGTACTCATTTACGACTGAGTGAGTCGCAGCGATAGCGCAAAAGAAAATGCTCAACATTTCTCCGTTCCATCTATCTTGTTTGCCAGGCAAGTTATGGAACACACCTTATTGATGGTTACCTACTAGAAACAGATTCGCTGAATATTGCATCAAATTTCAATCGTAGAAAGTTTTTTGCTTCTTTATTCCTATTAAATTTGCGATAAAATGTTCTCCAAAAAGCATCTTCACCAAATTTAGCTTTTATGTAATTTTGAAAATACAATAGATTTAATTGGGGAAAAAAAAAATTGCAAGTAAATAAATAAAAAATTTCTTTCGTGAAAATTTTGAAACTTGCCTCGTTTAGACTCTTCATTCAGTGCTTGCGGGAGTGACGCATAGTATTGTGCCTTTGTTACCTTCAATATTTTTATTTAAAATTGTCGGTGATATAAATTCCTATTAATATTTATTACTCTTAATATGTCTAAGATGAAATCAAATGTATGGAATTATTTTGCTCGAAAAAGCAGAGATGAAGCACAATGTTCGAAATGTCAGAAGATAATGAAGTCGTCTGGAGGATCTACATCATCTTTGATGTTGCATTTAAAGAAAATGCATCAGATTGACATTAAACAAGATAACAGTGAACCTCCCATAAAAATGGTAAGAACATTAGAAAACTTTATCGTTAAAAAATCTATGGATGAAGAGATTTCAAAATTAGCTGCTTTAGATGGATTTTCTTTTAATTCATTTGCCAAGAGTGAGTTTATACAATCAAGCCTTCACCTTCAGAGAAATAAATATGATAAATTACCACCAGCCTCGGTGAATGGAATTAAAAATATGGTTCTGAATTATTATAAAACTAAGAAAGAAGAACTCATTCAGCATTTAAAAAATTCATTGGTTTTGGGTGCACGGTATTCATTGACTCTAGACGAATATACGTCTATACAAAATAAAAGGTATATGAATATAAATATGCATTCAAAAGACAATCATTGGTCGTTAGGTCTTATTGAGATTAATGGTTCACTTGATAGCAGAAGAACTGAGCAAATTGTGAATGGACACTTGAAGGAATTTGGTTTGAACTTGGATGGGGATATTGTTGCCTGCACCACCGATGGAGCAGCAATGATGATTAAGTTTGCAAGCAAATTACATCTAATCATCAACAATGTATAGCCCACATCTGTCAGTTATAGATGTACTTTATGAAAAAGCAATCAATTATGGTGCCACAGTCTCTGAGTCTCCCGAAGACAATGAAGAAAGTAGCGATGATGAAGAAGTTGAAGAAAGACAGCAAGGCATGCTTTATCAAATCAACTTTACCGATGAGCTCATTTATTTCTTCAATCCAATGGCCAATATTGCACAAACTATTAACAATGTCAGAAAAATTTGCAAGCTTTTTTGAAAATCGCCTACCAAAAATGACATATTACAAAATTTGGTTAAAGCAAAATTTAATGGGAAAGAATATAAACTTATATTAGATTGCAAGACTAGATGGGATAGCACATTCTATATGATGGAGAGATTTTTGAAATTGAAAAATTGCATTCCAAATGCTCTATGTGCAGTACTGTCAACTGAAGTTGTGTCTGACGATGACTGGAAAACACTTGAATTGCTATGTGAAACTTTGCGACCAGTTGAAATGATTCTGATGGCTATAACCTCAGAAGATACAGACTTACTTAAAGCAGAGTCTTTAATAGAATTTCTGCTTGCTAAGCTTGATACGGCAGAAAACCCATTTGCTTTAAAATTTCACCAAAGCCTTTTGCAGTGTTACAATGCAAGACAAAATTGCCAAACTGTGGCTTTGCTGAGCTATCTACACAACCCGAAAAAGTTTAGGAAAGAAGATTCAGGTTCAAAAACTTTTGATTTTCCAAGTAAGCAAGTTTTGAAAAAGCATGCTGAAGAGATTCCTCCCTTTTCCTCCCTCAGAGTAATAATAGTGGGGAAAATGGTATCTAGTTACTAATAAGTATGGTTTCCATATATTGATCCCTTTTCACCAGTAATCAGAGGTTATTCGTGTTATTCAGAAACTACATTAATTTTACCTTGCACAAGATTTTCTACCAAGTTGTAACCACAATATGGCATATATGTACTCCTATTACATTTTGGAATTAATAAAATGATCCTCTTTATTGAAAATACAGTTGCATAATTGTGATGATCTCAGTGAGGTGCACAGTCAGGAGGACCAGGGGCGAATTGGGTCATAGCCAATGTCACCAAATGCTAAGGATAAACTGTGCCTTAGGGACATATGTCATATTTATTTTATTTTAAGTGAATGTGGAATTTTTAAATTACAATTTTGTAATATTAAATTCTTTTTAATATTTTCTGTTCATGTTAATCTCTTTGTTCAATAACAACTTTAATACATTTTACAATAATATTGCTCTGAAATGAATTTAAAAACTGCTTCAGTTTCACAAACACAGTGACCTGTGATAAAAGTGTTGCAAGAAAGATTTGATAAACTTCATATTATTTTTATTGCATGACAAATAATTTAAATTTGGAAGTGATTATAAAAACTCTTGCAGCATTAAAAGCAGAAAGTAGTTTTTTGTCAGACACCTGTTACCTTTTATTTTGTTTAATATGCATGTATGCATTTAAGTACATTATACTTATATAAATTATTTAATGTAAGTTCATATAAATTAGGTATATAATAATTATATAATATTTATAATAAATTTTTAAAATTATATTATTTTTTTTGTGAAGAATAGAAAGTCAGCAACAGTATCTTAGCCATGCAATAAAAATTGCATGGCTAAGGAGTGATGGTCAATCTGAAGCTATTTATAGTTTTTTTTTTATTATAATTAATAACCATAACAATTCTACATTTGATGAGATATGTATTCCTTGATTCTCTAGCACCCTCTTCCTTTCTCCTGTTTGCCAGCCGTGGTAGCATACGTCGTATTTCAATGGATACACCAGATAACACAGATGTCTTCCTTCCCCTTCCAGAAATTTATAACGCTGTAGCTGTAGATTTTGATTATTCCGCAAACAAAATTTATTATTCAGATGTGAAGCTAGATGTTATCAGGTATGATTCCTTTAAATTGTTTACAAAAAAACATTATATTTACCACAGGTTTTATTACATTTATTTCAGTTGGATTCAGTTCATTAGCATTACAACACCTTGTTTCTTTAAGCAGTCTTCATAAAGTTTTTTAGAAAAATCATTTAATTATCATACTTCCTTTTTATATCTGCTTCCCTTTAAATTATTGAAACACTAAATGCAAAAATTAAAAGAAAAATTCCAGTGAAAAGCTATTCCTTGTTAAGAATAACTTTTATTGGAAGCTATATAGCCTATAATTATTTATAGGCTATATAGCTAGGCTATATTAATATAAAAAAATCATTATAAATATAATAAAACCATAAATACTTCTGTTATTTCTGGCTTTTTTTTTTTTTTTTAATATCTACATGGCACATCATTGTCCTTTCAACTTAATACATCCTTCATCTGCTGGAAGTTTTCCTTATATTGTTAAAGTCTAGAAGTTTTCCTTGTACAGAAAATATCAGTTCTTTAAAAAGGCTAGTTTGGCTAGGATACACAGACTAATAGTTAACTGACAGCTATAAGCTGAGGTGTAATTGAGATGCATTGTTTCTGTGTAATAGACTGGAAAGCAGAGGAGGAAGATTACAAGGTCTGCTTAGATCCTGAGACTAGCAATTATATTGGCTCTGTCAGAGTAACTAATACCACAAACAGGTGCACCTATACTTGCTTATACAGCTATAAGCAAGAATATATGCACTAGTTTATTTATTATGGTCCTGGCATAATATGTTTATAAATGTCAATAAAGCTTATTTATTATGCCAGAACCATAATAAATAAGTTAGATAAATTTTAATTATTGAAGAAATCATTATTGCAATAATAATAATAGTAGATATTGTAATGTTGCCCTTCATGGCTAACAGGCCTGTAGTTGACAGGCATAACGAGAAAGAAATAACAGTTATAATGTGTTAAGATGAATAAATAATAATAACAGAGAATCATCAATAAATAAAACATAAGGAAATACATATATAGAAGCATAAAATGAGGTACAGAAATTTCAAAGTACAATACAGTTAAATACTATACAATATACAAACATGATATATGTAAGTACTAATAAAATTACAATATGAAACATGTAACAAACAGATGCTCATAAATAATTTCTTTTTGTAGAGAGAGAGAGGGAGAGAGAGAGAGAGAGAGAGAGAGAGAGAGAGAGAGAGAGATTAAATTACACTAAATTGATAAGCCTCCTTTGTGGTAGGTAGTTTTGCTGGCTTGAAATGACATTTAGGTGAACTTCAAGGGCTAGGGACGGAGATGTATGATTCAAGGATGCAGCATCTGTACTCCCTATCACAATTAAGCTTATTGAGGACAGAAATCTTCAAACAAATAAAGTTAGTCGAGATATAGTTAGTTTATTGTCAGGTGGCACTGGGGGGGGGTCTCACCTTAAACTGTGTTTGATTTAAGTGTGAGTACATATTTGTGGTCACTTTAGTGAAGGCTGAGGGACTCTCCAAGAGCACAAGTCCCAGAGAGACTTTATCATTTTAACAGTCATGGTATGATACTTCACCGATTCAGTATGGGAAGTCTGAATTTGTAGCAAACTATTCATTGCAGTTGTCTTTAGCTGTGGATGAAGTTTATGCTTGTATATGGCCTATTTTAAGAGACAAAACTCAGCAGCAAAAAATAACGTAATTGCAGAAGGTGCAGAAAAATGCCCATACTTCTCATGATATATAAAAATGGAGAGAACACTATGGTTTTTATATAGTTTCTGGTAGTTGTAACACTTGTCTTCACTTATTATAAACCTCTTTTAACCCCTCCCCTCCGCCCTATCTCACTATATATTTATGATTTGGATCTTACTTGTTTATAATTGTTCTTCTTGCTGCAATCTGTTGGGTTAGCTTTAATAACAATAGGTAAACTGCCAGTAACAATAAGTAAACTGCCTTGGGTGCTTGAGTTTGTCACAGACATTCTCTCAGATAGGCCAGACAAGCTGTACTTGCTACCTGGGAATCTAAAACGCTGATGGAACTGAAATTCAGATGACACTCAAGTCAAGTGCACCCAATTTCGGCAAAGTCTGGACAGTCTGTGACAGCCAAATCCTCTGCTTGCACCTTCCCGATGGTGGGACTGTTAGTAATCCTGGGTATAACCTCGACGTACAAGTACATGGTGGGTGACCACCCAGGTGTAAACCAACGTAAACAGGGGTCTAGGTGTGACGCACACACCACATGGAGAAATGCTGCCCCTCTTTGTTACCAGGCAGTACTAGGTGGTAGATGACTCTCATCAACCGGTGAAATACCACCACTTTGCTTATTGGAGGCTTGAAGTGGTGAACCCATGTTTAGTCTCTAGAGCTAAGTTCCGGCCAACCCTTCCCTATCTCTTCCATCATGCAGTATGATTGATGACTTTTGAGGTTATGATGAACATCATGGGGAGATCCGATATTCCTTACATTTAGAGGGTACAGCTCTAAAACAGTGTTTGCAGGCCGGCTGCTAGTTAGTACACTGGACCGAACCTAATGGTAACTGTCTAGGAGGCTTCTGGATCAGCTAATGTATAATCTTGCTACCTCTACTCTGCGAGATAGTGAGTGGAGGGAATCCAAGTAGTGTGTATGCGGGGAGCATTGTTGAGGCCACATTATGTCAAGGATCTGGGTATATCCTTACCATGTGTACGCCATATCCAAAAATTTCATTACTTCATACAGCACCCACTTTTTCTTGCTATTGAATACACCATGAATTGCCAAACTAATAGAGCAAGCTTATCTGCGAAAAGATCTAAACCTCACAAGCACTTCCTAATTCATTTCTCAAATCCAAAAATTTCATTACTTCATACAACATGTCCCACCCACTTTTTCTTACTATTGAATACACCATGAATTGCCAAACTCATAGAGCAAGCTTATCTGCGAAAAGATCTAAACCTCACAAGCACTTCCTAATTCATTTCACAAATATACGTGGTCTCAATTCTAACCCCAACGATGTCCATTTCCACTTGCAGTCTGCCAAACCCCATGTACTTTTTCTGACAGAATCTCAGTTATTGGTTGATTCGACTACTGCTTATCTCAGATGCCCAAATTATTCGCTGTATGATTCCTTTCAACTCAAAGGTGGTACTTGTGCATATGTCTGTTCTGATATTCCCTGTCAGAGACTTGGAAATTTGGAATCTCCTCTCTTTGATCTTCTCTGGCTTAAAATCTCGCTACCTCAAATTCATCTGTTGTCTCTACCGTTCTCCCAACTCCACTAATCACTTGGAACTCTTTGACTTCCTCTCTTTGCAACTTGACTTTCTCCAGTCCAACTTTCCTAACAGTGAGGTAATTTTTCTTGGTGATTTTAATGTTCACAACTCCAGCTGGCTTCCGTTTACTAGTCACACCGACCCAGCTGGTCGAGATGCTGAAGTTTTGCAATTACTAATGACCTTGCACAGATTGTTCATTTACCTACAAGAATACCGGACAATCCTAATCATACAGCCAACACGCTTGATCTTTTTCTCACAAACAACCCTTCTAAGTACACTGTTGAAGTAAGACGTCCTTTAGGAACTTCAGATCACAACTTGGTGATTGTCTCTTTTCCAATGGAGCCTTTATCTCGTGGCTATGCCCAACCTCGTGTTGTTTGGCATTACAAGAATGCAAAATCGGATGACCTGCGAGATTTCTTTTCCTTGGTCGGATTACTGTTTCAAAACTTCTGATGTCAATGTTTGCTCAGATCGTGTCAGTGAAATTATTCTTCCAGGAATGGAATCCTTTATCCCACACTCCACTTTAAAATCTCGTCCTTTATCTAAACCTTGGTTTTCCAATAAATGTGCTAAGGCTGTTCAAGAGAAGAATGTTGCATATTGTAATTGGCTTGTTTCTAATTCTTCAATTTCATTTTCTGCCTACACCAGAGCTCGCAACAATTGTAAAGCAGTTATTAATCAGTCCAAACTAGAGTTTGAGCAGGCTAAAATTAGAAAACTTGCTTCTTGCCCTAATGGTAGCCGAGCATTCTGGTCTCTTGCCAAAGCTATTGGCCGCAACTTTTGCCCATCTCTGCTCCCACCTCTGTCCAAACCAAATGATTCTGTTGTCCCTTCAGCCAAGGATAAAGCTGACCTGCTAGCATCCCATTTTTCTTCCAACTCATGTATTAATGATCTTGGTAAAACACCTCCCACCATTCCCAGCATACACTCCATTCAATACCTCCTGTGGTCTTCTGTCAAAAGGATGTCAGAAGGATTTTGAATAATCTTGATACTAAGAAAGCTCCAGGTTCTGATGGTATTTCTCCACTTGTTCTCGAAACCTGTGCTCCTGAACTTACTCCTGTTCTTTGCTGCCTTTTTTTCACTTTCTTATTCCAAAGGTGTTTTTCCTTCTGCTTGGAAATTTGCCCATAACAAGCCAGTTCCTAAAAAGGGCGACAAATCCCTCCCATCCAATTATAGTCCAATTGCAATTACTTCTATTCTTTCCAAAGTAATGGAGAAATCAATTAACCGCCAACTCTTAAACTACCTTGAAACCTTCCGTCTGATCAACGATCGCCAGTAAGGATTCTGTCAGTGTCGATCCACTGGTGATATTCTGGCTTATGTTACCCATTTATGGACTAATTCAATGGAAAGGTTCGGTGAAACACAAGTAGTTGCTCTTGACATCTCAAAGGCTTTTGATCGTGTTTGGCATAAAGGTCTTCTAAACAAGCTTTCATCTTATGGTTTGCCAACTGTTTTTAGTAATTGGTTATCCAGTTTTCTCTCTGATCGCTCACTGAGAGTGATAGTAGATGGCTCTCTGTCTTCTAACTTCTCCACTAATGCAGGTGTCCCCCAAGGGTCAGTTCTTTCCCCCACTCTTTTCCTCTTGTATATTAATGATCTTCTTCCATTGACTGGAAATCCTATCCATAGTTTTGCCGATGATTGTACATTGCATTCCACTTTCCATTTTGAGAAACCTTGCCCTGCTCAATCAGCTTTAACTTTTCGAAAATCTGCTACCAATTCCTTAAATGCCAATCTTCAGGTAATTCTCTAGTGGGGCAAAGACAACTTAGTTGATTTCAAACCTTCTAAAACTCAGTCTTGTCTTATATGTCACAAAAAGGATTCTTCTGCTCCTATGCTTATCTTTAGTGACACTCCAAATTCTAGGCAAAATGATATATCTCTTTTGGGGATTACCCTGACTTCTAATCTCTGTTGGCACAAGCACATTAAAAATATTGCTTCTTCTGCATCTAAAAAACTTGGTTTTCTCTTTTGCGCTCGGCGTTACTTTTCTTCCAAACAGCTGCTCACTCTGTATAAATCGCAAATCCGCCCTGCCATGGAATATTGTTCCCACATCTGGGGTGGTGCCCCCAAAACCTCTCTCAGGCTGCTTGATTCCATTCAGAAGAGGGCAGTTAGGTTAATTAATGATTCATCTCTAACAGTCTCTCTCCACTCGCTGTCTCATAGACCTACTATTTCTGCTGCATGCCTCTTCTACAGATACTTCCATGGGCACTGTTCTTGTGAATTGGCTTCTATAATTTCCGCTCTCTCTTTCAAAACAGTCCGAACATGCGCAGCCACCAGCCAACATCCATTTACTGTCCAACTTCAAACTCACAGAACCAACTTTTCATTTTCCTTGTTTATTCATTCAACTGCCGTTTTCTGGAACGACCTTCCTTCATACGTATTTCCTGAAAATTACAGTTTACAGAAGTTCAAGTCCAATGTCAACAAATATCTTCTTTCATCTTCTCAACCTCCAACCAAAGCACGGTACTAAGTACTATAGGTTCTAATACCTCTTATGTTTGGGGTTTACATAAAAAAAAAAAAAAAAAAAAAAAGCTTCTAAATTATTGCTAAAGTTTACCTTTTTTGCAATATGGTCGTTGTTTGTTTGGTTTTTAGGAGCATTAGCAACTAAGGCCATATTGCTCGGGGGATGTGTGGTGGTCATTCTCTAACCTGTCCGCATCCTCCATATTTGGTGGTCACGGGCTCGAACCCTGGTCTAATCAAGAAGCATGTGCTACGCACTGCTGCAATATGGTCCTTTGGATCTTTGCAAATTGCAGTATCTTTATATCCTGCAATTAATGGCAGATAACAATCAGAAGCAAATAGCTTCTGCTAATTATTATTTGGATGTATTGAATGATGCTGGCCCTTGATACCATTCAATGTATCTTTCTTTTTTTTTTTATGAAACCGCCAAAATGAGAGGTATTAGAACCTATAGTACTTAGTACCATACATGGGTTCGAGGTGGAAAAGACGAAAGAAGATATTGGTTAACATTACTTAACATTGGTTGTAATGGGCCCTGGGTACCAAGCATTCCATGGCCAATCAATTATAGGGCATTCATTAAAATGATCTTTTCAAAGAGCTTTTGCCATACAGAGATTCTTTTTTTGTTCTGATTACCGCTTTCCTCATTTCCTACTAGAGTAGCTCTTTTACACTACAGGAAGTAGACAAATGCTCAGAAAGGAAAGACACCTTTCTGTTTCTTTTTCATATCTCTCACTAACTCAACTAACAGCCGCTTGGTCACCTCACGGCACTTCTCCTGCTTCCCTGTGGCAGACCAGAAACCTAGAAGGAAAAGTTATCCTTCCAGGGCTAAAAGAAGCAATCGTGGAAAACGAAAATTTCCCTCCTCTCAAGACTGCAAATCCTATGCATTTGCAACAAAGCAATTGTGACAATCAAAACTGGAAAAGGATGAAAACAGATGTACCTGAAATGGAATACCCATCTTTCCTTATACTGCATTCACTAACGAATCAGCCATTAGGTACACTATCTCCTTTTTATATACGAAAATGTTTAGAAAGTGTAGCTGGATCACCAAAAATGGCACACAGACTGAAATCTGGCGACCTAGTTGAAACCACCAACTGCAAAAATTCTGAATCTCTCCTCAAACTAACATCATTTGGTTGAGTCCCCACTAAGGTATCTCCTCATGCTATCCTTAATACCTCTAAAGGAGTCATATCAGAAAGGAACCTATTGAGCGTCAAGGAGGAAGAGATTGTTTAACAACTCCTGGACCAGAAAGTTATTCAAGCAAGATGAATAATGTTAAAGAAGGATGAAGAATTTGTATCTACTTTTTCTTTTTATTTGTACCTTCCTTTTCTACACCGAACCTACCTTCATCAGTAAAAGTTGAATACCTAAACTGCCGTATCCATCCTTTCAGCCCCAATCCTATTCGATGCTACAAGTGTCAGAAGTTTGGGCATTCCCAAACTATCTGCCGAGGAAATTCAGTGTGTTCGAACTGTGGATCAATGAAACATATTCAATGTGATTGCAATGCCAAATCAATCATCACGATGTCCAGACTGCAAAGGCAACCATCCAGTCTTTTCTAAATCCTGTGAGCAATGGAAGCTGAAGAAAAAAATCCAGAAATACAAAGTAGATAACAAAGTCACATACCCCGAAGCGAGAAAACATCTACAAAACATACCTAAACATACATATGCTGAAGCATCCAAAAAATACCAAACATTTTCAACTCAAACAGATACAACAGTTCTGCCAAAAGTGGCAATTTCTGACTGGGCTCAGTCACTCTTATCATCTGCACCACAATCCACAAAACAAACTGTCGATAGGACTAATAATGCACCAATCTTAATACCACCTACTACTCAAGCTCCAGTTCTTCTAGGTCAACTCAGATTATGCTAGGAAGAAATCATCTGATACCACAAATATGGATATTGCAGAGAATAATACTTATGATGAACCCATTCTAGATATTTATGCTGTAGACGACATGGACACATGTCCATTCTTCCCAAAAAAGGAAAAAAATAAAAATTGACCATCACAAACAGAGCACATCTAAAAAACGGACAGATTCAACTTTTAACTCCAAACCTACACAATGAACAGCATAGTCCAATGGAATTGCAGAGGCTTTCCTAGCAATGTAGATGATATATACGAGTTAATCGATCGTTATCATCCTGTGGGTATCTGCTTACAAGAGACAAATTTAACACCTCAGGTATCTGTATCAATTAAATATTATACTCTTTTTCTTCAAGACAGGTCTCTTACAAAAAGTGATCATGGAGGAGTAGCCATACTCATAGACTCAACAGTTCCTTGTAAGCAAATTGCTCTCCAAATCTCCTTAAATGCCATTGCAGCTCGTATAGTTGTTGGCACTGCTTCAACGATCATTTCATTTATCTTCCACCCAATAAACCATGTATGATTCAGCAACTGGAAAACCTTATTTTGCAGTTACCGTCTCTTGTCTGCCTGTTAGGAAACTTTAATGGTCACAATCCATTATGGGGATCTCAGATAGATGTGGAAAGCTCATTGAAATGTTACTAGACAGACAGAATTTAATGTTACTGAACACTGGCTTATCCACTTACATTCATTTTCCTACTGGTTCAGCCTTGGCAATAGATCTTTTGATATGCTCTCCTATCCTGTTCCCAAGTGTTGAGTGGACAATACATGGCAACCCTCTCAACAGTGATCACTATCCTGTAATATGCCAAATTCAAACCACCCATTCCAAAAACAACTGAAACCCAAACGAAATGGAATTTTCCAAAGCAGAATGGGCAAAATATAAAAATCATGTCTCTTTTGATGATCACATCATTGAGTCTTCTCCAATTGATACCATCACAGATCATATAACAGCACAGATATTTAGAGCTGCAACAACTGCCATCCCACAGTTTCAACTAGGAAACTGCAGGCATATCAATTACTGGTGGAACAAAGACTGTTACAAGATTAAAAGAGAAAAAAAATGCAGCATGGAACAAATACTCCACCACTGTCAACTTATTAATTATAAAAGACTTAGACCCAAAGCATGATACATCTACCGAAAAGCCAAAAAAAGACTCTTGGATAAAATTCGCTTCAACAATTAACAAAGATACTGAATCCAGAATAACCTGGAAAAAAATAAGGCAGATAAATGGTAAATATCTTAAATTACCTTCGGCTATTCTTAACTGGAATGGCTAGGAGATCTCTGCTCATACAGAAATTGCAAATGCCTTAGGAACTGTGTTCTCTGAGTTGTCCGCCTCAATCGCGTATCAACCATCATTCCAAAAAATTAAAGCCGAAGCTGAGAAATACAAACTAAGTTTCAAAGCTACCTATCCTTTGCCCTATGATCAACCACTCACAGTATCTGAACTGAAAGAATCCATAAATACCTCTAGAAACAGCACCCCTGGCTCTGATGGTATTTACTATATAATGCTGAAACATCAACATGAGAAATCTCTGTCCTCACTGTTAAAATTCTACAATAGGATCTATTCTGAATGCATATTCCCCTGTTCATGGCAACATTTTTATGTAATAGCTATCCCTAAACCAGGAAAAAGATCACTTGACTCCATACAACTATAGACCAATCTCTCTAACAAGCTGCTTGAGAAAAACTTTGGAAAAAATGGTGCACTGCCAATTAACATGGTAGCTTGAGTCCAGAAACATGATCAGCAGTAACCAGTTTGGCTTTTGAAAGAATAGATCATCTTTAGATCTCATGGTAAAGGCAAAATCAAACGTAAGAAATGCATTTATTAGAAATCAACATCTTGTCATGGTATGTCTTGATATAGAAAAAGCTTTCAATACCACATGGTATTATGGAATCCTAAAGGATCTCCATTCTGTAGATATACGAGGCACCATTTATCATCTTTTATTAAAAACTTCCTTTGGCACAGCTCTTTCCAAGTCTGATACCATAAGACTCTGTACTCAGTGCCACTTTATTTGCAATACAAATCAACAATATCACAAACAGAATTCCAAACACTGTTGACTCATATCTCTACACTGATGATCTTACCTTATCCTGTCATTCCCAGAATATGAATTATATCAAGAGGCACTTACAAATATCAATAAATAATATTGAACTGTGAATGATGCAAAATGGATACAGGCTATCAAAGCAAAAGTCTACAGCTATCCACTTTTGCAACAAGCACAAAATCCATCCAGACCCTGAACTTCTTTTGGACAGTCATCCTATCCCAATCATGAACAATATTTGTTTTTTTTTTTTTTTTTTTTGTTTTTTTTTTTTTGATTTGGTAGTTGTTTGCGCATCGGCTTCTGTGGCCATATTGCACCTCCCAAGGTTTTTTTTTGCAGTACTTTGATCCAAGCCCGAGGCGGGAATCGAACCCGCGACCTTTGGGTTGCCGGGCAGGTACTTTACCCACTCGGCTAGCCCGGTCGGCAACAATATTTGTCTCCTAGGGCCAATTTTTGATAAGAAGCTAAATTTCCAAGATCACATCAAACCCCTACGAACTACTTGCATTAGGAAAATGAACGTACTCCAGGTCATCTCCAGTACATCATGAGGTGTAGACCGTTACACTTTGCTCCGCTTGTACAGGTCCTTAATTCGATATCGGCTGGACTATGGAGCACCTGTTTATGACTCTGCTAGAGAGAGTACCTTGGCCCATCTTGCTCCCATCCAGCACTCTGCTCTTACGATTGCCCTAGGTGCATACAGAACATCCCCAGTTCAAAATCTATATGTTGAGGCCCATGAACCTCCACTGAATATCAGAAGAAAAATGTTATTGATGAACTACTCAGCTAAAATTAAAAGCCACCCCACACACATCCTATTTGGCCACTACTACATAATCCACAGTACATAATCCACTATGCAAACAAACCAAGAACAATTTGGCCTACTGGTATCAGATTCCAGTCTAACAAAATGCTGGAATATTCAACTTCATAATGCCCTCAGAGACTATGTGTATTTTAGTGCAATTGCATCATTTATACACAGCTAATTATAGATTAGCAAATTTGCAATAGCAGCATCATTTAAAATGCATTAGTGCCCTCAGAGACTTAAGCGATCCGAATCCTCCATGGACTACCTTCATTTCTTGTGATGATTACTTTGAGCAGTGGGGAAAAGGTGCTATATCAGATATCAACATCCAACACCTACATCTTGTCCATGCACAGATTTATTACCTCTTTCCTAAGATCTACACTGACCGTTCAGAGTCTGGTAATAAAGTGGGTGCATCTGCTGTCTTCCCTAATAGAACTATTTCATTTACACTTCCTGCAGGATGCAACAGTTATACTGCTGAACTTCATGCCATTAAGCTTGCCTTGGAAAATATGTCACTCTTGTCAATCAATAAAAGCATAAACCAAAAGTACTCTCTCAGCTCTCAAAAGCACAACACCTCACAATCCTTTGTTAAAACTCATAAGACATGTGCTAATACATCTTTACGAGCATCAGCAAACTGTTGTCTTCTCTTGGATCCCTGTGTCCTGGGATCCAAGAGAACATTCATTTCCAGGAAATGAATGTGCAGATGATGCTGCAAAACATCCCTCCGACATAGCCTCAACAAATGATCTAGTCCCGTATACCAATTGTAGATGCATTATCCAGAGTAAATGTATGGAACAGTAGTCACTTCTGTGGAGAAATCAAACACAGAACAAGCTGTTTCAGCTGAAACCTGAACCACAATTATGGAATTCTAGCCTCTATAAAAATAGAAAAGAAGAAGTAATCCTAGCCAGAAGCCGAATTGGCCATGCTCACCTCACTCATCTGTTTCTGCTCACAGGAAATGATCCTCCACAGTGTACGCACTGCTTGCAACAACTGACAGTAAAGCATATACTCATTAAATTTAGCTTGTTTAACAATGCAAATCTTTCCAAATTCATTTTGTACCTAAAGTGAATTCAAATGTATAATCAATTTTAACTGACCCCAGAGCAGTTATCACATATAACTTCACCACCTTTTTGGTAGGCACAATATGGCCTAAGTAGCCATTGCACCAGAAACATCCATAACAACAACAAGAACCTTAGTCACTCTCTACAATCTCATATTTCTTAGTATTCCCTTTTTCTATATGTTTATAATATTCCCCAACTCTTATTTAAAATAACCTTCCTGTCTCCCCAACATAAATTTTCCCACTGCAGCACATTTCTGTAAATAATGTGTCTGCAACTATTCAGGAAAATTGCATTCCTCACATAATTACCAATTTATTTATCAGTTTAAATACCATATCAAGTCTATATTTTTTACATATCCTCCTAATCCTTTTATGTACGGTATTGTGTTCACTTTTTTGAATTTGTTTTTATTCTGTATTTTAATACTGTTGAGTGAAGTAACATTCTTATAATTTTCCTTGTAATTGCCTTCTGTTCGCTAGCATATTGGTGAAGCTAATTTTGATATTATCAGCTGATTCTAATTAAAATTAATGTTATATGTGTTGCCTGTCTTTTTCCTGCATGTTTCAGTAATAATAAAATTTTGTTCTCTCTCTTTCTCCACTAAGACATCCAAAAATTGGCAGTCCCCCATCATGCTCTTCTTGTTCCATTTTGAACCTGATAGTTCTATTTCAGATTAAAATAAGCTGGCCATCATGGTTTTAATTTTCTCTACTAGCTGCTGAATCTATTTTAATCTCCCAGCACATACCATATCAAGACCTACAAAGTTAATTAACTTGTTAATATAATTGGCTTTATTTAAAACCACCAATGTATTGAATTTATCTGTTTTTATAATAGTTTTCCTATCTGATTTCAAATTTTTTAATACTTTTTGTTCATTCCCTGTTGAGTTTGGTTTATACAGTTCCATATGATTGTAATTTTTAAGCACCGCACTTATATCTGATATAAGATTAGATCTGTCTTCACCATAATTCAGACTGGAGACTTTTATCAATTGCTGATTTGGTGGTTAATTTGAAAGAATTATTGAGAATTATTCAAAATTAATTAATTATACAAAATTAATGAGAACTATTTGCATTAACTCTGAAATTTAACTTTAAAACTAAAGCATTATATTCATCAGTGGAAATCTGCTTATCGCTCAAATTAAACCACCAAATTGGCCAATCTTTCTGTGCATAAGAACCCTAACTTCTTCAGTAGGCTGCTGCTCCATAAGGGACAAAAATTTCTTCTTTAGAGAGTCAGCTATTTTTTTAACACTGCTCTGATAAATCCTATGTATTCTTAGCCAGGTCATCATCCTTAAAAATTTATGTCCTTCCCAGTATAGTTTTTTGTAGGTGGCAATATCTTTTTATTTTTTGCCTAATTAGTATCTAATAAGTTTAAGTTCTGTCTGTTTTAGTATGGAATTTGACTTGCCTGCCTTAATAGGATTGTTCAACTTCTAATCCTCTGGGAAGGATTTTTCTGTCTCCACATTCTTTTAGAAATTCTGTTTGAAGACAGGCCTTGATATGCTTCTTACCAAGCCTCTCTTGTTCTGCCATTGTTTTGACTGTGTTCTGTCCATATATTACCATAATCATGACTTTAAACAAATCATTACCTTTGTGGGTTATTTCCATTAAGTTTAAATTGTTTAAATTGGCAGTTTAAATTGTAGTTATTTCCATAACTACAATTTAAACTGCCTGTACTCCACAATAATTATCTTTATAAAGAGCATCATGTTCCAGAACCTATAAGGGTTCCTTGGTCACATGCACCATCTCCTCTTGGTATATGTCCAGGCAAGTAAGAACAGGGAGATGATGTCATAAGAGTACAATTGACTATAATTGGTCAATAAGTACATGCCCTCTCTTACCTTCTAAAGATCAGTTCTCTTATGTTTATAATACAAGAGCACCTTTGGGGATAGCACTCTCTCATTTTATAAATATAAGAGAGCCCCCCCCATCCCTGAAAGTGCAACCAATTATGGGCAACAGTTTTAAATATGCTGGAGGACTATTGGCTTCCAAATGATGGTTGAAAAGTTAACATGTGTAACTAATGGCACTTTTTCCTAAGTGTGCTATTACTGGATGGTCCAGATATTTTTTTCTGTTGTTAAATGCTTTTTAATTGTATTTTTCTGAACAGTTTACACTACTGAAAAGTTATTATACCTCATAAAGTGCTCTTGTTTTCATTTATTTGTTTTTAATTTTAGACAAGCTAACATGAGTGGTTCTAATGTGGAAACAGTAGTTGCTCAAGATCTTGTTACAGCTGATGGTATATCTGTGGATTGGGTTGCCAAAAACTTGTATTGGACTGATACTGGTCGAAATGTGATAGAAGTATCACGAGTTGATGGTTCTTCTAGGAAAGTGTTGATAGATTTGGATCTAGATGAACCTAGAGCTATAGCAGTGTTTCCTAGGAAGGGGTAAGGAAATTTCATTAATTATGCATGTGTACTACCAAGCAACTATATTCAAATTTTAAGTACTTTATATTATTTCTGTTTTGTTATTTCTGATTTTATTTTATTTTTTTTGTTTTTAAATCATATTTCAGAGAATTCAAGAATATTTTTTTTTTTCAGCTTCATTTGTATATAATGTGTATATTGCAACTTAAATACATACATGGAAGTCTTATGTTTTTTCATCCAAATTTTTATTTACATTCAAAACAGTGTACTGAAACATGCAGAGTATTATAATCTTTTTGTCAAGTGAATAACAGAGCAACTATATAAAAATAAATTTTCTAATAGAATACTTAGAATATATTACCAGCCAAAAAAAAAAAAAAATTCATTAAATAAAATAAAATATATTTTCTGTTTATACTCCAGGATGATCACATAAGGTTGGAGGAGTTACTGTTACATTATAAATAAGTACGTATTGCTGTTAATATGTTGCTATTAATATAAAGCTTGGCTGTCTATTTAAAAATAATATATGAGAAATGCAAGCCTCATGGGGTAGAATTTTTCTCAACATGGTCTGTGATTGTTAAAAGAATAAACTGTTTTTACAAAGATGGGATACATATAAATAGAAGAGGTGCAAAAATATTTGCTAATGCTATTGAGGCAGTGATAGATGGGTCAGTAAACTGATAGCTTCTGGGGATACACAGATTAATAGCTTAACTAAAGCTGCAGGCAGAGGTGAAAGTTCTTCAAACAGGCCTCTGAGGTTGGGTATATTCATACTGTAGTTTTTAGTGTTTTGCACCAACCTTGCGTAGAAATAAAAATAAAAACACCAAGGAAACTGAACTTTTGATAACTGTGTTTATAATAAATTACAATAACCTGTATTTACAATAAATTTAACTTTACAATAAACTATACATATGAAAGTGATGAAAGTGATAAGAGGTGAAAGTGATTCTTGCACTGCTTCTATTGGAACATGCAGCAGCCTGTAAAGCAAGGTGTCGGGTATTTCAAGCCCTGCTGTGGGTCTTCAAGGAACAAGTAAATAAATGCGCTGTATTACAGTAACTAAGAGTAAAAACAGGTGCATGTAGGCTAATGCTAAGAGCATTATGAATAAATTTGATGAATTTGAGGTACTGATTGGGTCATCAAAGTGACACCATGTACACTTTTCACAGTGCATGGTGTCACTCAGATGTAATGTTCTGAGTTCATGGTGTCACTAAGATGTAAGAAATGCTGAATTTGAATATGAGGAGTACAATATATGCCGGAAGGTCATATTTTATTTATTTATTGTATCAGGCAGTTCCAGCTAAATTCAGGCAACCCCACCAAATATTTACAATACCATACATACATACATACAATATTACAGATACTATTCATAGTATTGTACAGAGAATGAGGTGCCTCCTTTTAAAATAGACAACAGTGTCCAAAGTCCATCTGCACAAGAACCCTTCAAGATACCGGAAGGACAGATAGTAGGGGGGAGTGATGTTATGCTCTTAATCTAATGTTATGCTCTGGATGTCAGATGAACTAATGAGGCATATGGCAGAGAAGAAAAATGCATGGGATACTTACAAATTAACACATGACACAGAAGCCTATGATAGATACAAGTTGATATGCAACCAGGTTACAAAGGAGGTTAGGCAGGCAAAGGCAGATTACGAGAAATCCTTGGCAAGGGATGCAAAGAAAAACAGCAAAGAGTTCTTTACTTATGTAAACTCTAGAAGGAAAGGGATGAATCAGATTGGTCCACTTGATATTGATGGGTCAAGTGTTGATGATCCTGCTCAGGTGGCTAACAAACTAAATGAATATTTTGCATCGACATTCACACATGAGGAGTTATTCAGCGAGGGGAATGCCAGAGGTGTATTCAACTCTAGCAGTAAGTTACAGAATCTTGAAATAACTGGGAGTAAAGTGGAGGAGAAACTGTTGAAGATAAACACAAGAAAGGCACCCGGGGTGGATGGGATCTATCCAGTTATATTAAAGGAGGCAGCAAAGGAAGTAAGCAAACCCTTAGCCATAATTATGAGAGCTTCCTTGGACTCAGGGGAGGTACCCATAGACTGGAAATGTGCAAATGTGACCCCAATTCACAAAGGAGGATCAAAGGCTGACACAAGTAATTATAGACCTGTGAGCTTGACTTCTGTTCCAGGAAAATTAATGGAGGCACTGGTTAAAGAAGCACTGCAGGATCATTTAGACAAGACTTCAGTTATAGCTCAGACACAGCATGGTTTTGTTAAGGGGAAGTCTTGCCTGACCAACTTGATTGGATACTATGATGCAGTCACAAAAGAACTGGATGCAGGGAATAACTTTGATATTATATACTTGGATCTTAGAAAGGCTTTTGATACTGTTGCACATGGAAGACTGCTACACAAATTGGAGCAGTGTGACATTGGAGGCAAATTGCTGCTATGGATAAAGGGGTGGTTGAGGGGGAGAAGACAGAGAGTGGTAATCAATGGACACTGCTCATCGTGGACTGATGTTATTAGTGGAGTCCCTCAGGGCTCAGTGTTCGGTCCATTATTGTTTTCTGTATTTATAAATGATATTGATGATGGTATATCGGGATTAATGTCCAAGTTTGCAGACGATACAAAGGTTGGCAGGGTTGTCAAGGACACTACTGACACTATGCTTCTGCAACAGGATCTGGAAAGGTTGAGCAGATGGGCTGAGAGGTGGCAAATGAAGTTTAACATTGACAAATGTAAAGTACTACACATGGGAAACAGCAACCCCAGAGCAACGTATCAACTCTATGGTACAACACTGACAGTGGTAGAGAATGAAAGGGACTTGGGGGTGGTTGTGCAGGCAGATATGAAGTTCCCTGAGCAGTGCAGACGGGCTGCAAGAGTAGCTCATGGAGTATTGTCAATGATATACAGGAATTTTTCCAGCAGGGATAAGGAGGTGATTATTCCATTGTATAAGGCGATGGTCAGGCCACACCTAGAGTACTGTATACAGGCCTGGAGGCCTCATTTCAGGAAGGATGTAGAGCTGCTGGAACGAGTACAGAGAAGGGCAACAAGATTAGTGAATGGAACAAAGGGGTGCTCTTACGAAGAAAGGCTTAAGTTTTGCAAATTACAGTGTCTGGAGACTAGGCACCAGCGAGGTGATCTGATAGAGGTGTATAAAGCCTTGAATGGTTTAAGCATGCTCAATGCTGATGGGATTCTTCCTCTAGCTCAGAATAATCACCTGAGAGGGCATAAATTCAAATTGAGGAAAGACAGATGTAGGATAGACGTGCGGAAATTTGCCTTTAGCCAGCGAGTGGTTGGTTGGTGGAACAGACTTCCATCCCTTGTGGTGGAGGTTGATAGCCTAAATAAGTTTAAGGCTCAGCTGGACAGGTATTTTGAACGAACAGAGGGGTGAAGTGGAAGTGGTTTTTTTTTTTTTTTTTTTTTTTTGGCTGATGCTGCATAAGCTTGCTTTCTTGCATCAAATGCCTCTACTAATGCTAATGCTAATGCTAATTAAGAAGCATATTAAACCTAAGGCAGTGCATCTAATTGATGTAGGTGGCCAGGGCAATGTCGAGTCAGTTTGGTGTGACATAGGCACTGGGAAAACAAAAATGAGAGTAGGAGTGTGCTATAAGCCTAATAACTGTGATGATTATATCAAACAATTATACAGAGAAATGGAGTAAATCATAAAAACCAGTAAATCAGAATGTCTTATAATAGGGATTTTAACTTTACAAATGTTGACTGGAATTTGTGGATTGGTCACTTCACACTAGAATACTTTTGTGGATTTATTGCCTCTCTCTCTAACATGCTGCTGTTTTCTACAGCAGCATGTTAGAGAGGCAACAAGAAGAAGCAATACTCATGATCTGGTTATCTGTAGTGATTCTTCATGCATTAAGAATATGCCCGTAAATGGCCTGCTGGGTAGCAGTGCTCACAGTGTACTAATGTGGAATTCAATGTGGAATAAAGACATGACTACTGTCAAGGGTAAAGGGAAAAAGGCTTTTGCTTTCATAAGGGTAACTACAGTGGTCTCAGACAGTTTATAAATTCTATGCAGTGGGACCAAGTGATGATGTTGCCAACAGCAAATTCTAAATGAGAAGCATTCAGAGAAGTAATCATAAATGCTACTAGGCTTTTCATACCAACTACAAAATACTTAGACTTAATGAAAGTCATTTTAACTAATGAGACTTCAGATTTCTAGACAAGATCACATATCTCTATTAGGGATTACACTAACATCTGATCTCATTCTCTTGACATAAACACTTCACAAATATTATTTCCTGTGCATCAAAAAAACTATATCTAATTTTCTCTTTCACTCTAGACATTCCTTTTCTTCTAAACAGTTGCCCACTCTGTAGAAATTTCAAATCTGCCCTATGATGGAGTATTGTTCCTGCATCTGTGGGAGGTGCCCCCAAAATCTCTCTCAGGCTTCTAGACTCCATTCAAACAATGGGTTGGCGCCTCCGTAGCCAGGTGGGCAGGAGCAGCAGTGCGTAGCACACGCTTCTTGATTAGACCAGGGTTCCAACCCGTGACCACCAAATACAGAGGATGTGGAAAGGTCAGGAAATGACCACCGCATATCCTCGGAGCAATATGGCCTTAGTTGCTAATGCTCCTAAAAACAAAATAACAAATAACAAACAAACAATGGCAGTTAGGTTAATTAATGACCCATCTCTAACAAAGTCTCTCCACTCTCTGTCTCATAGATGTTCTGTTTATGCTGCATGTCTTTTCTTTAGGTACTTCCATGGGCACTTCTTCTGAGATGGCTTCTGTAATTCCCACTGTCTCTTACAAACTAGTCTGAACGTGTGCCACAGCCTGTCAGCATCCTTTAACTTCCATTTCTGGAGCAATCTTCCTTCATACACATTTTCCAAAAATTACAATCTACAGAAATTCAAATCTAATGTCAACAACTGTCATCTTTCATGTTCCCAATCTTAACCCCACGTGCAGTACTAAGTACTATAGGTTCTAATAGCTCTTGTGCTTGGGGTTTTCATAAAAAAAAACAGTATTTCAAATTCATAAAATTTATTATTGATTATATTAGCATTAGTATATTGTGTAATTCCATTTTTGTCCAAATGATGCTGCAGTACATCCTTTATTATGGATGCCATTATTTTTCCTGCCACGTAGGTTAAACTTATAGATATATAAGTTTGACCTATACCCATTTCACTCTTGAATCACTCCTGTAAATATTTAAATTGGACACACTGTTGTATATTTCCATTCTGCTGGAACTTGGCTGAGGTCCCAGCAGAATGGAAATGCTGAGAACAGAGATGGACACATTATAATCAATGTTCTTGTTTATACTCTGGCACAACCACCAGGTCAGTAGAGTTTACAATAAATAAATCAGACTAAGGCGCATTTAGGGCTAGAGCCTCAAGCTGCGAACAAATTTAGACTATGTATATAAAGTGCTTAGCATCATAATACACAGCCATTTCTGAATAAACAGAAAATTTTTAAGGTGGCATCGTTCTAGGTTATATCTCATATTGTGAATGCCTTCACAACGAGTTGCCATGATATTGCACTACTTCGAATAAGTAACGCTTCACCTAAGGAGAAGACTAGTGTTACTTATTCTCAGATAGGTACCACCACCCAGACAGCACTGTTTCAGGGCTATTTGGCCCTTCGTCAGTGAGTGGGTAGGTACCCAAGTGATGCAATGATGGCAAAAACAGTTATGAAGTATAACTCCACAATATGAGAGATGCCTGATGGTGTATGATGTATTTAGACTAAGGCGCATTTAGGGCTAGAGCCTCAAGCTGCGAACAAATTTAGACTATGTATATAAAGTGCTTAGCATCATAATACACAGCCATTTCTGAATAAACAGAAAATTTTTAAGGTGGCATCGTTCTAGGTTATATCTCATATTGTGAATGCCTTCACAACGAGTTGCCATGATATTGCACTACTTCGAATAAGTAACGCTTCACCTAAGGAGAAGACTAGTGTTACTTATTCTCAGATAGGTACCACCACCCAGACAGCACTGTTTCAGGGCTATTTGGCCCTTCGTCAGTGAGTGGGTAGGTACCCAAGTGATGCAATGATGGCAAAAACAGTTATGAAGTATAACTCCACAATATGAGAGATGCCTGATGGTGTATGATGTATTTAGACTAAGGCGCATTTAGGGCTAGAGCCTCAAGCTGCGAACAAATTTAGACTATGTATATAAAGTGCTTAGCATCATAATACACAGCCATTTCTGAATAAACAGAAAATTTTTAAGGTGGCATCGTTCTAGGTTATATCTCATATTGTGAATGCCTTCACAACGAGTTGCCATGATATTGCACTACTTCGAATAAGTAACGCTTCACCTAAGGAGAAGACTAGTGTTACTTATTCTCAGATAGGTACCACCACCCAGACAGCACTGTTTCAGGGCTATTTGGCCCTTCGTCAGTGAGTGGGTAGGTACCCAAGTGATGCAATGATGGCAAAAACAGTTATGAAGTATAACTCCACAATATGAGAGATGCCTGATGGTGTATGATGTATTTAGACTAAGGCGCATTTAGGGCTAGAGCCTCAAGCTGCGAACAAATTTAGACTATGTATATAAAGTGCTTAGCATCATAATACACAGCCATTTCTGAATAAACAGAAAATTTTTAAGGTGGCATCGTTCTAGGTTATATCTCATATTGTGAATGCCTTCACAACGAGTTGCCATGATATTGCACTACTTCGAATAAGTAACGCTTCACCTAAGGAGAAGACTAGTGTTACTTATTCTCAGATAGGTACCACCACCCAGACAGCACTGTTTCAGGGCTATTTGGCCCTTCGTCAGTGAGTGGGTAGGTACCCAAGTGATGCAATGATGGCAAAAACAGTTATGAAGTATAACTCCACAATATGAGAGATGCCTGATGGTGTATGATGTATTTAGACTAAGGCGCATTTAGGGCTAGAGCCTCAAGCTGCGAACAAATTTAGACTATGTATATAAAGTGCTTAGCATCATAATACACAGCCATTTCTGAATAAACAGAAAATTTTTAAGGTGGCATCGTTCTAGGTTATATCTCATATTGTGAATGCCTTCACAACGAGTTGCCATGATATTGCACTACTTCGAATAAGTAACGCTTCACCTAAGGAGAAGACTAGTGTTACTTATTCTCAGATAGGTACCACCACCCAGACAGCACTGTTTCAGGGCTATTTGGCCCTTCGTCAGTGAGTGGGTAGGTACCCAAGTGATGCAATGATGGCAAAAACAGTTATGAAGTATAACTCCACAATATGAGAGATGCCTGATGGTGTATGATGTATTTAGACTAAGGCGCATTTAGGGCTAGAGCCTCAAGCTGCGAACAAATTTAGACTATGTATATAAAGTGCTTAGCATCATAATACACAGCCATTTCTGAATAAACAGAAAATTTTTAAGGTGGCATCGTTCTAGGTTATATCTCATATTGTGAATGCCTTCACAACGAGTTGCCATGATATTGCACTACTTCGAATAAGTAACGCTTCACCTAAGGAGAAGACTAGTGTTACTTATTCTCAGATAGGTACCACCATCATACACCATCATACACCATCAGGTGTATGATGGTGTATGATGCACCATCATCATACACCATAGGTACCATCATACACCATCAGGCATCTCTCATATTGTGGAGTTATACTTCATAACTGTTTTTGCCATCATTGCATCACTTGGGTACCTACCCACTCACTGACGAAGGGCCAAATAGCCCTGAAACAGTGCTGTCTGGGTGGTGGTACCTATCTGAGAATAAGTAACACTAGTCTTCTCCTTAGGTGAAGCGTTACTTATTCGAAGTAGTGCAATATCATGGCAACTCGTTGTGAAGGCATTCACAATATGAGATATAACCTAGAACGATGCCACCTTAAAAATTTTCTGTTTATTCAGAAATGGCTGTGTATTATGATGCTAAGCACTTTATATACATAGTCTAAATTTGTTCGCAGCTTGAGGCTCTAGCCCTAAATGCGCCTTAGTCTAAATACATCATACACCATCAGGCATCTCTCATATTGTGGAGTTATACTTCATAACTGTTTTTGCCATCATTGCATCACTTGGGTACCTACCCACTCACTGACGAAGGGCCAAATAGCCCTGAAACAGTGCTGTCTGGGTGGTGGTACCTATCTGAGAATAAGTAACACTAGTCTTCTCCTTAGGTGAAGCGTTACTTATTCGAAGTAGTGCAATATCATGGCAACTCGTTGTGAAGGCATTCACAATATGAGATATAACCTAGAACGATGCCACCTTAAAAATTTTCTGTTTATTCAGAAATGGCTGTGTATTATGATGCTAAGCACTTTATATACATAGTCTAAATTTGTTCGCAGCTTGAGGCTCTAGCCCTAAATGCGCCTTAGTCTAAATACATCATACACCATCAGGCATCTCTCATATTGTGGAGTTATACTTCATAACTGTTTTTGCCATCATTGCATCACTTGGGTACCTACCCACTCACTGACGAAGGGCCAAATAGCCCTGAAACAGTGCTGTCTGGGTGGTGGTACCTATCTGAGAATAAGTAACACTAGTCTTCTCCTTAGGTGAAGCGTTACTTATTCGAAGTAGTGCAATATCATGGCAACTCGTTGTGAAGGCATTCACAATATGAGATATAACCTAGAACGATGCCACCTTAAAAATTTTCTGTTTATTCAGAAATGGCTGTGTATTATGATGCTAAGCACTTTATATACATAATAAATAAATCAATAAAATGTTAATCGTATTTAGCAGTCACGGGCTTGAAACACTAGTCCACTCAAAGAGCATGTGCTATTACACTCGTGCTCCTGACCACTCAGCTGCGTCATAGTGATTTGACAATCCGGCTTATTTCCTTTAATATCGCTGCACAAATCCCTTCATCTCCCCATGCCTTTTCACATTCAAGCATGCTAATTTTTCACCAATCCATTTTCAGTGATCATACAATTGTTTGTACCCAATATTTTGTCAAGATTTCTAAAAAAAAGGTATGAATTTTTGGAAATCATTGTATTAAAAAAATAAATAAATAAAATCCAGAAATTTCTCATTAATCCTTTATTCAAAATTATTATTTCTAACATATTCCTTGAGCAGCATGGTACATAGGTAAACTGTGTGGTTTGAAGATAATAAAGCACTCAAACCTACATTGGTATAATCATTATTTATAATTTTATTATTATTATCTTTTAAACTAATTATCTTTAAAATTTAATTATCTTTTAGACACAGCTTTTCTTTTGAAATATATATATATATATATATACACACACACAACTTTTTTCATTAATATGCAAAATACTTTGAATATTAAGAAATATACATGATAGAGAAACCATATTTTATATTTCCCACAGTTTTTTTTTTAATATAAGAAAGGATGGGAACATGCAATATTTTTTGTAATAAATCACAAAATCACTTAGAGTGATTATTTATAAATGATTGCTCTAGGTAAAAGAAGGTTTCTACTTTTCAAATTTTACATAGAATTAAAATTTTATTGCATTTTCATTGTATTTTACCAGATATCTCTTCTGGTCAGACTGGGGAAAACTACCCAAAATAGAAAGAGCTTACTTGGATGGCAGTAGCCGAAGAGTGATCATAGCCACTGATCTTGGTTGGCCTAATGGTCTAACTATTGATTACGATGGCAGACGCTTATTTTGGGTTGATGCACAACTGGATCGCATTGAGACATCTGATTTGAGTGGAAAGAACAGAGTACAACTTGTTCATGATGTTCTTCACCCATTTGGACTCACTCAGGTAATTTATGTAGAATTGTGCTGTTTAAGTTTAAGCATCAATATAAGTACTTGAGTATAATATCAATTGTTTTACTTAATTTCTGTTATTTCTCCCACAAATGTGGCACTGTTCTGGTTTATAAGTGTATACTTTATCTTTAAGGTATCCTTACACAAAATAACCCAGAATGTAAAGTCTAGGAGGCTATTCATAAGCACTCCCCAATGGCCTATCCACCATTCTGAAAATCCAGTATCTAGGTGGACACTGTTGTTCAATAAAAACATGTGGTACACCACACTGCCAAGAGTTCACCTCTGTTCCCAGAAACATGTTTTGCATTGTAAAGGAACTATATTTTTTGTTAACATTGTCCTATAACAGCACCATAGAAATATAAATAGTGCATAAAAATTGTAAGGTCTAGTCCTTCCACAAAGGGGGAATACCATCTAAACAATATTCCCTATCAGATTAGTATGGGTTTTCATTAGCCTAATATAGTAGCACTTTGATTGTCCATTACCCTATTTACTGTCAGTCTCTGTTAACTGTCACTTAACTGACTGTGCCATAATGCATTGTGATATTGGTACCATGTGTCCATCAGTATTTGTTTACAACTCATTGTATATGGTTGTACTTTAACCTCTTGTTTCATATTTAAATAATTTTTATTTAGTAGACCCATTTGGCGCCTCCGTAGCCAGGTGGGCAGGAGCAGCAGTGCATAGCACACACACACTTCTTAATTACACCGGGGTTCGAACCCGTGACCACCAAATATGGAGGATGTTGAAAGGTCAGGGAATGACCACTGCATATACCCGGAGCTATATGGCCTTAGTTGCTAATGCTCCTAAAAACCAAACAACAACAACATAGACCCATTTAAATGACAGAGAAACTTAAGCGAGTAGTGTAGGGATTATCACAAAAAATTGAAATAATTGTCTAAGGAAAGGTGAAAGTGCTACAAGTATACCATTGGTTTATGGGAAGTATAGCATTGGTTTATTTAATAGGAAGAACAACAGTAAATGATATAAAGTGTGATACACACAAAATTGAAAACCACGTATCGAAAATGGAAACCACTGACGGTAATTCTAAAAGTCGTAAAACATTGAAGCTTGCTAAAAATTAACAGTTGGATGCTGCAATGTTTCAATGGTTTTTCAAAAATGTAGCCAAGGAAGTCCATTGTCGGGACCTACCAGGTGGAGAACCTTCATTCAAGGCTGGCATCGAATGTACAAATTTAAGTTTTCCATGGTATTCAACATTTGAAATATATATATACACACAACTTTTTTCATTAATATGCAAAATACTTTGAATATTAAGAAATATACATGATAGAGAAACCATATTTTATATTTCCCACAGTTTTTTTTTAAATATAAGAAAGGATGGGAACATGCAATATTTTTTGTAATAAATCACAAAATCACTTAGAGTGATTATTTATAAATGATTGCTCTAGGTAAAAGAAGGTTTCTACTTTTTACAGTTGTCGATCCAGGGTGAGAAGCTAAGTGCAGATAGTGCAGCAATTTCTGTTTATTGTGAAAAACTACAGAAGGAAATAGCTGATCGAAATTTGGTTAAATACTAAATATACAACTGCGATGAGACTGGCCTTAATTGGAAGGCACTACCTCAAAAGACACGGGCCTCAATGACTGAACATATGGCACCAGGATATAAGATGCAAAAAGATCGCATCTTTATAATGGTTATGTGCTAATGCCAGAAGTAGTCATAAATTCCTTTTGATTGTTATAGGAAAACCAAAAATGCCTAGATAATTTTAAAATATTAATTTAAATGCTTTGCCAGTTAAATATTTCTCACAAAACAACGCGTGGATAAGCCAAGATATATTTCATGATTGGTTTCATAAAATATTTGTACTATGTGTAAGATCACATTTGGCATCAAAAGATTTACCACAATATGCAGTGCTACTGATGACAATGCGCCTACTCATCCCATACACATATGTGATTTAAAAAGTGATGATGGCAAAATATCGTGCCACTTTCTGCAAGCAAACTCGACATCTCTCTCTCTCATTCAACTGATGGACCAAGGCATGATTGAGATTGAGAGTATGAAATGTCGTTACCACAAAATGTTCATTCAAAAACATTTGTGGCAGAAAATAAATTAGGTATGATAGAGTTTTGGAAATGTTACACTATAAAAGATACAATTTTCAATGTCACTAATGCCTGGAATGATGTTCCAGTTCAAACAATACAAAAAAGTTGGAATAAGTTGTGGCCAGAAATATATTCAACTGAATCAGAAACCATTTCAAAAGAAACTAAAATTTTGCAGTTATGTTTGAATATTCCTGGTTGTAAAAATACTTCGATGGAGGAAGTAAATGATTGGCTGGATATGGACAAAATGGATGTTGGATGCGAAATTTTAGACGACGATGAGATTGTGCAAAGAGTGATGACAATTTTGAATGATTCTGAAAGTGAAGAAGAAAAAAAAGCTGCTGCTGCTGATGGAACAACAAACATAATTAGCCACCGTGAAGCTGAAACTATGTTGTCAAAGTGCATTGAGTGGTTCATGGTACAAGAAGAGCAGATGCTATGCAAGTGTTACTTTTGAGTAAAATTCGTAACATTGCCTCCCAAAAGGCTCTAGGGGTAATGAAACAAAAGAAATTGACTGACTTTTTTAGAAAAGAAATTTAATTATGTAATATTGTTTTCTTTTAAATTTCTTTAATGACATTAGAACAATGTTGTATGTACTATATGTAATATTGTTTTCTTTTAAATTTTTTTATGACATTACTAGACCAATGTAAGTCAAAATATTAAAAATATGTAGGTGTATATGTAGATATCTGTACTATGATTTTTTGATGACCCATTAAAAAATAAATAATACTTAAAGTTTAATTAAATTTCATTAGGTTATGTATTATATAATAAAATAAACAAGTTAAATGACCCAGTCTATTGTAAGTACAGGCAGTTCTCGTTTTGCGAGTTTTCACTTTACAAGTTTTTTTTCCCCAAGTATCAAGTATCAACAAAATTAAAAATATGAACATTAATTGCAAAAAATGAATATTTTTAAACATTCATAAATACTGCATTCCGAACCACGTGCATAGCTATGCAATACAGTGTATCCCGCTTTACGGTATTAATCAGTTCCAGAGACACCATCGTATTATTAAAATATCATAAGGTGCACCCAATAACACATTGTTTTTCGGTAATTCGTTTCAAGATCTCAGAAGTTGAAATTTTCGCTGTATAACTAAGCTGTTTATCTCTCTAAAATGTAATTTTTAAGGTCATGCTGACTTTAAGGCCATATAAAAGGCCATGAGCGTGGTTTGTACATTGTATTAGTTACCAATTCAAATAATTAAAATGCACTACACTTTCTTCATTATCATATGTTCTGTTATAAGAATCAATTTGAAATGCCTTTGTGATATTTTTCTAAAGGACATTTCTGGAGGTCACTACCATAAAACAATTTGCACTTTCCACTTTATTGTGCTTTTTCTGTTACTGTAATCAATTATAAATGGGTAGTTTGTTTGTTGTTTGTTATTTGGTTTTTATGAGCATTAGCAACTAAGGCCATATTGCTCTGGGGATATGTGGTGGTCATTCCCTGACCTTTCCACAAAATCCGTATTTGGTGGTCACGGGCTCGAACCCCGGTCTAATCAAGAAGCGTGTGCTATTCACTGCTGCTCCTGCCCATCCGGCTATGGAGGCACCTAATAAATGGGTAGTAAACTCCATCTTCTTGCATTTGCGAAATACCGATAGCTGGAATTGTGTGGTTTTTTACGTTATTATGGTGAGATGTGTTTCCCCTTTACTGAAATATTCAATCGTATAAAAAACATAAATAAATCTTCAGACTCTTCTCTTCATTCCTTCCTTTTTTTTTAAGCTTTGTAAACTTGTTACTCCACACGAATTGTGTTAGTTGAAATTTGTGTGTGCCGTTAAAAAATGCTTATGCATGCAATCGTGAAATTTCTAATTAAAAGAGAAGATTATCTTGGAAACAAACAAACACCTCTTGAAACATTTCTGAAGAAGACGACTCCTTGTGCAACAAAGCAACGAGTGCCGAGCCAATAATGAGTGATCAACGAGTGTGCATTTAGTCGATGATGACGAAGAATAAACATTCTTTAACATTTGTAAGTCGTAAATAATTTTTCTATTATTATAATTTGCTTGATTTTACAGGCTACATTTTAATTTCTTTCGATAAATCAATCATTGTTTAAACATAAACTAATTAGCTAAGTAATTTCATTGTTGAGAACGTAACCCCTATTTTTAACCTTATGTTTATGAGAAATAAATTCCCGCTTTACGAGTTTTTGCTTTTTTCCGAGCGCGCGCTAGGAACGAATTAACTCGTAAAGTCAAGCACTACCTGTATAATGTTTTTAATGTGCCTCTGTTTCACAGATGGTGCTTGGTGTGTAGTGGCTGCTCATGCTTTCTTATTATTGGCGGCAAAATCCTGTGGCTTCCCTGCACTATATGGCGAATACTATTTAATAACTACACCTCATAAATTCAAGAAATAATTAGACAAATTATTGGAGAGGATGGACAGGTGAGAATTTTTTTTTTGGCTCATGCTGTATAAGCTTGCTTTCTTGCATCATTTTCCACTACTAATACTACTAATTCAGAAAGATGATTCAACTAATAGCCATCTCTGTGAGTAGAACCGTCATAAAAAAAAGCAGTAATTTTGAAAAAAATGAGATTTTGAGTATGGTCAGACAAACCTGCATTGAAATTAAATGGG
Source organism: Mastigoproctus giganteus (assembly GCF_048544385.1). Classification (NCBI taxonomy): domain Eukaryota; kingdom Metazoa; phylum Arthropoda; class Arachnida; order Uropygi; family Thelyphonidae; genus Mastigoproctus; species Mastigoproctus giganteus. Next base: position 142,184,426 of record NC_143586.1, read on the forward strand.
CACGTAAATTATGCTTATCAACCATGTTTATACAATAGAACTTCAAATATCCATCAGGGTACTGGACCAAGACCATGATGGATAAAGAATATGAACATTATTATTATTATTAGCCATATGGTGCAAGGAAGCCCTAAGCTTATGCTACACCAGCCAAAAAAAGAGAGACACCAGCCAAAAAAAGAGAGACACCAGCCAAGAGAGAGTCAGAAGTGAAAGAGAAGAACAGTGATATACAGCTCAGGACCCTGGGTGTGCCAAGCCCATGCTCACCAGATGTGAGCCCCTGGGGTTAAATCGCATCTCGTGAGTATGGGCTTGGCACACACCCAGGGTCCTAAGCTGGATATCATCATTCTTCTCTTTCTTGGTGATTCCCTTCTACTTATGACTCTCTCTCTCTCTCTCTCTCTCTCTCTCTCTCTCTCTCTCTCTCTCTCTCTCTCTCTCTGGGTAGTTCAGAAATTTTTTTTTGGCTGGTGCAGCATAAGCCTCAGGCTTCCTTGCACCATATGGCTAATAATAATAAAAATAATAATCAGACATAACAATGATCACCCTGTGTATTTGGTAGCAACACCCGTCATGAGGTGGAACCCCCAATCAGGGAGAAATAATATAATAATGTACATATTCGATTATCCGTCATGGTCTCGGTCCCGTACCCTGATGGATATTTGAAGTTCTATTGTATAAACATGGTTGATAAGCATGATTTACATGCCCATTTATTTTTTTAATGCAGCTTTGTCTGACCATACTCAAAATCTCATTTTTTTTTCAAAATCACTGCCTTTTTTATGACGATTCTACTCACAGAGATGGCTACATTTCTGAATTAGTAGTATTAATAGTGGAAAATGATGCAAGAAGCAAGCTTATACAGCATGAGCCAAAAAAAAAAAAAAAATTCCCACCTGTCCATCTCCAATAATTTGTCTAATTATTTTTTGAATTTATAAGGTGTGGTTATTAAATAGTATTCGCCATATAGTGCAAGGAAGCCACAGGATTTTGCTGCCAATAATAATAATGCACTATACATTGCATTCACACCTTGTATCTTTCCCTAGTTGTCTTCCAAGTCACTTTCCAACATGTTCATCTGCTTTGCAATGAGACAGAATTTCAATACTTTGTGTTTTTTCTCAGTTTGCCGGAAAAATTACAGACAAAAGAATGGAATGTCAACTCAACCTCAAATTTTTATTTTTAACAATACTAAAGCAAACACCAACTGAAAGCTATGAGTTGTTACATAAAGTTTATGGGGATGATACATGTCAAGAGCTCCCATGTTTGAATGGCATAAAAGATTTTTAGAAGGAAAGCAATTAATGACCAAACCATCCAGTATCCATGAAAACTAATGAAAATGTGGACCAGGTAAGGACATTGATTAGAAGTGATCACCATTTAATCATTAGAATGTTTGCATCAGAACTTAGTGGAGACAAAGGAACAGACAAATTTTAACTGAAAATTTAGGCATGAGAAAAGTGTGTGCCAGGATGTTTTCAAAAATTCGAATGAAAATCAAAGAATAAGAAGACTCCAATTTTGTGAAGATGTTTTAAAAAAAAACTGAAAATCCAGACTTTCTGAGTACTGTAATACTTGCAACGAAAGTTTGCTCTTCTAGTACGATCCAGAAACGAAAAGACAGTCAATGCAATGTAAAAAGACAAAACAATCCCCCAGACCATAAAAAAGCAAGAATACCAAAATCAAAAATGAAAACCATGCTGCTTGTTTTCTTCAATATTAAAGAAATTATTATGACTGAATATGTCCCACCAAATCAGACTATCAATCTGGCATACTGCATTGAAGTTCACCGACCGGGCTAGCCAGGTGGGTAAAGTGCCTGCCTGGCAACCCAAAGGTCACGGGTTCGAATCCTGCCTCGGGCTTGGATCAGAGTACTGCAAAAACTTTGGGAGGTGCACTATGGCCACAGAAGCCGATGCGCCAACAACTACCAAAAAAAAAAAAAAAAAGCATTGAAGTTCTGACAAGGATGTGTGAAAAAATTTGAAAGAAGAGACCTGAATTGTGGAAGGATGGTTGGATGCTCCATGAAGACAATGCTCCAGCACACAATGCACCTTTTTTCTCTTCCCTAAACTGAAAAGTTTACTCAATGGAACCCATTTTCAGTCTATTGAAGACTTTCAGAAAAACCAAAGTGATTTGCTTGGGTTACAGAAGATGACTTCCAGAAATGTTTCTGTGCTCGAAAGAAATGTGTAGAACAGTGTGTGCAAGCCCAAAACAATTATTTTGAAGGGGATAACTTGTAAAGTATGAAATATTTCATTATTTTGTAGGAACAGTCTCATTATTTAATAGACACACCTTGTATTCAGACTATCCGCTTCCACAACAACACGTGGAACAGATTTGTTCCATCTGTTGTTGTGGAAGTGGATTGTTGGAACAGATTGTGGAAGTTGATTGTAGATATGTTCCAACAATCAACCACCCAATGGCTGAAGGCAAACTTCCACACATCTATTTTACAACCATCCTTCCTCAATTTGAATTTATGCTTCCTCATGTGCATAGTCTGCCTCCGTAGCCGAGTGGTCAAGAACGGGAGTGCAATAGCACACGCTCCTTGAGTAGACTAGGGTTCAAGCCCCTGACTGCTGAATACGGTCGATCTGCCAACCCGCACTGGACCAGCGTGGCAGATTATGGTCCATTTCTCTCAGCATGAATTGTTGAGGAGGCTTCCATCCTGCAGTGGGTTGATAATGGCTGTACGTTACCTTTTTACCATGTGCATAGTCTGAGCAAAAGGAAAAAACCCATCAGCATTGAGCTTGCTCAATCTATTTAAAGCCTTAAACACCTCACTCAGATCTCCTTGCAGGTACTTGGTCTCCAGCCTGCAATTTGCAGAACTGAAGCCTTAAGACCACCCCATTGTGCTCTTTTTTACCTTCCTTTAAATTGCATGCAACAGCAGGAGTATTTAAGGTTTCTGCTTTATATCCTTTAAAATTGACTTAAGTACAATCCTCAAATATCTTCTTGACTTCTAGTTGATTGTAGGTGTCTGTAACAGCTTGACATTTGTGGCACTTTATGGATATCCTTTCCCCTCTCACACCTCTCTGAACTGATGCTGTTAACACTTCCATGCTCTGCATGTATATCATGTACATTAAGTTACTGTCATATGTGGCAGAACTTTTATCCAATATTAACATTCTTTATGCATGGTGAACATTATCACAGTTCCATACTTTCAAAACCACTTTAAAAGATTTTTTTTCCTCTATTTAAACATGTTGATTGGTTATGTCTTTCCTATGAAATGCAAATGTTTTTATATTAATTAACCATGGTATCTAAGATGTTTGGCTTTATAAAGTACTTTTATCTATTTTTGATTCACCCTGCATGTTTTTGTTAACATTCTGCTGGTCATCAGGCCATGAGGGTGAGTAGATGCTTGCATTTGCACTGGTGTGCATGCATTAGCATTAGCATTAGCATTAGTAGAGGCATTTGATGCAAGAAAGCAAGCTTATGCAGCATCAGCCAAAAAAAACCCCACTTCCACTTCACCCCTCTGTTCATTCAAAATACCTGTCCAGCTGAGCCTTAAACTTATTTAGGCTATCAACCTCCACCACAAGGGATGGAAGTCGTCTGTTCCACCAACCAACCACCCGCTGGCTAAAGGCAAATTTCTGCACGTCTATCCTACATCTGTCTTTCCTCAATTTGAATTTATGCCCTCTCAGGTGATTTTTCTGAGCTAGAGGAAGAATCCCATCAGCATTGAGCATGCTTAAACCATTCAAGGCTTTATACACCTCTATCAGATCACCTCGCTGGTGCCTAGTCTCCAGACACTGTAATTTGCAAAACTTAAGCCTTTCTTCGTAAGAGCACCCCTTTGTTCCATTCACTAATCTTGTTGCCCTTCTCTGTACTCGTTCCAGCAGCTCTACATCCTTCTTGAAATGAGGCCTCCAGACCTGTATACAGTACTCTAGGTGTGGCCTGACCATCGCCTTATACAATGGAATAATCACCTCCTTATCCCTGCTGGAAAAATTCCTGTATATCATTGACAATACTCCATGAGCTACTCTTGCAGCCCGTCTGCACTGCTCAGAGAACTTCATATCTGCCTGCACAACCACCCCCAAGTCCCTTTCATTCTCTACCACTGTCAGTGTAGTACCACAGAGTTGATACGTTGCTCTGGGGTTGCTGTTTCCCATGTGTAGTACTTTACATTTGTCAATGTTAAACTTCATTTGCCACCTCTCAGCCCATCTGCTCAACCTTTCCAGATCCTGTTGCAGCAGCATAGTGTCAGTAGTGTCCTTGACAACCCTGCCAACCTTTGTATCGTCTGCAAACTTGGACATTAAGCCCGATATACCATCATCAATATCATTTATAAATACAGAAAACAATAATGGACCCAACACTGAGCCCTGAGGGACTCCACTAATAACATCAGTCCACGATGAGCAGTGTCCATTAATTACCACTCTCTGTCTTCTCCCCCTCAACCACCCCTTTATCCATAGCAGCAATTTGCCTCCAATGTCACACTGCTCCAATTTGTGTAGCAGTCTTCCATGTGCAACAGTATCAAAAGCCTTTCTAAGATCCAAGTATATAATATCAAAGTTATTCCCTGCATCCAGTTCTTTTGTGACTGCATCATAGTATCCAATCAAGTTGGTCAGGCAAGACTTCCCCTTAACAAAACCATGCTGTGTCTGAGCTATAACTGAAGTCTTGTCTAGATGATCCTGCAGTGCTTCTTTAACCAGTGCCTCCATTAATTTTCCTAGAACAGAAGTTAAGCTCACAGGTCTATAATTACTTGTGTCGACCTTTGATCCTCCTTTGTGAATTGGGGTCACATTTGCACATTTCCAGTCTATGGGTACCTCCCCTGAGTCCAAGGAAGCTCTCATAATTATGGCTAAGGGTTTGCTTACTTCCTTTGCTGCCTCCTTTAATATAACTGGATAGATCCCATCCACCCCGGGTGCCTTTCTTGTGTTTATCTTCAACAGTTTCTCCTCCACTTTACTCCCAGTTATTTTAAGATTCTGTAGCTTACTGCTAGAGTTGAATACACCTCTGGCATTCCCCTCGCTGAATAACTCCTCATGTGTGAATGTCGATGCAAAATATTCATTTAGTTTGTTAGCTACCTGAGCAGGTTCATCAACACTTGACCCATCAATATCAAGTGGACCAATCTGATTCATCCCCTTCCTTCTAGAGTTTACATAAGTAAAGAACTCTTTGCTGTTTTTCTTTGCATCCCTTGCCAAGGATTTCTCGTAATCTGTCTTCGCCTGCCTAACCTCCTTTGTAACTTGGTTGCATATCAACTTGTATCTATCATAGGCTTCTGTGTCATGTGTTAATTTGTATGTATCCCATGCATTTTTCTTCTCTGCCATATGCCTCATTAGTTCATCTGACATCCATTTTGGCCTAAACCTTGAACAATATTTCTTAGTTGGTATGTAAAGCCTAGTAGCTTCCAAGATAAGTTCTTTGAATGCTTCCCATTTTGAATTTGCATGGTCATCAGGCCATGAGGGTGATTAGATGCTTGCATTTGCACTGGTGTGCATGTGTGCATGCAAACAAATAAAAAACTTCATAATGAATAAATAACTAAATAAATTCATCATAATGAAATTTTATTCATTTTACTTTTTTTATATAAAACATTGATTTGATAAGTTGTATATTTCATTTCTCTTTCTCCCCCTCTCATTTTTTGAAATCTAGTTTGGACCATATGTGTATTGGACTGATTGGCAAACAAAGGCCATTGAACGTGCCGATAAAGATACAGGCCAAAACAGAGTCATAATCAGAGATAATATTGAATATCTCATGGAAATCAAGATTGTATCTGCACAAAGGCAAACAGGTTGACTATTTTTTAAAATTGCATGTAGTTTTTAATATCAAATATTAAATTCTTCCTGCACATTAAGATTATTAATTTGATATATATTAAAATATAATTCTTAAATCTAAATTTTGCAAATAGTACAGTACCTAATGCAAATTGTGAACAGCTTATCTTCAGTTGAACAGCTGATCAGGTGAACAGCTTATTAGCTTCAGTTTCTAGTGCAGTGTTTTCTATGCAGTAGTAGAAAACATTGCACTGCACAATAGGTACAGATTTAATTTTTAAAAAATCCAGGCTAGCAGGGTCTTGGAGACCCCCACATGAACTTCAGCAATGTCATGCTCTTTATCTAGTTAGTTTTTTCACATAGCTGAAACTTCTAATATCATTCCATAAAAATGTTTTTTTTTTTTATTTCATCATTGAAAATTCCAGACATCTCTGTTAGTTAAGAGCACACTGGAAAAATGCAGGATCAAGTTAAGCCTATTCTCATTATATACATATGCTTAAAAACATGAATTTAAAATTAGTGGCATCTGTCACATTGAATTGGTGAGTGTGCACTCTTTACACTTTGTGGCAGCCAGAGAACATAACATTTAGTTGTTATGCTCTCTGGCTTAACTTCATGGAACAGCCTGACTGGTATACAATTATTAGAGTGCATGAGGTTTTTGACTGATATTTCCCTCACTTTCAGTTAAAGATAATAAGGGAGATAATATTCAAAACTCCCAAATAAGAGAAGATAACAAACATACCTGCAAAAAATAATTTAAAATATTTTTAATATAAAAAATGTATTTTTCACAGTTGAGTTCATAACAGATTGAAAATAAAGATGGCATCAAGTGACTAATTTTTAATTATTCCTTGCTGATTTTAAGGTTATAAATAGAGTAAACTTTTACCTTATTAACCAAGTGCACATATGAGGAACAAGGAAACTGGCATGCCTTGTTATGGATTAAATTTATGAGAAAACCTTTGAAATTTGATAACTGCTGTGTAAATTACCACACAGAATAAATCAGATAAACAAAATTCTGTTTGTAATATGTGCAGAGTCTAACCACGTTGTCTAATCATGTTGGGCCATATTCTACAGTCCAAACAAGTTTTAACTCAACATGTCTGTGGCCATAGCAAGGGTTTCAACTTGGCATGAAGGATTTTGACAAAGTAGGGTTTCAACTTAGCATGAAGGGTTCTAATTCATCACATATGGACAAAAAGAACAAAGCTTAGCAAGAAGATCTAATCCTTTAACTTTTCAGAGGAAGAGATATACATGAAAACTGTACTTCCTGAAATAATCTAATCTGAATGCCACAAAATGTCAGTCCCTTAGAAGCAAAAAGAGAGCTGTGCTTAACAAAAATAATGAATAATTATATAAGTGGAATTATAGGCATATCATAGCAGCCTTGACATTCAGGATCTCCTTATCCAATATAACCTAGTTGCATTTTCCTTACAAGAAACCATCTCCTCTAACTTTGAAAATCATATATATTATCTTACTCTTCTTCATGAAGGAGATTTCCTTCATGCAGGAGATCTTTTAATTTTAAGAGTACAAAATTAGTTCTCCAAAATCAGAAATTAAAAGTACAGTAGAAGCAACAGATTTCAGCGAAAACATTGATGGGCTGTGTGCAGCCTGTAGGCCAATATGTCATGTGCACTGCACTCATCCACGATAATCTTCTGCATAGTGACCATGAGTATTTTGCATCTACATTCACACATGAGAAATTCTGTAGAGGGGTGGAGGACAGAAGCTTATTAAACTCTAACAGGGAGCTAAATGATTTTATAATAATGGAGAGCAAAGTGGAGAAGAACTTGTTTGAAGATAAACATAAGAAAGGTACATGGGGTGGATGGGATCTATCCAGTTATATTAAAGGAGATAGTAAAGGAAGTAATGATTATGAGAACATCCTTGGACTCAGGGGAGGATCTCACAGACTGTAGATGTTCAAATGTATTCCCAGTTCACAAAAGAGGATCAAAGGGTGACACGAATAATTACAGACCTGTTAGTTTAACTTCTGTTCCAGGAAAAATAATGGAGTCACTGGTTAAAGAAGCATTGCTGGATCATCTAGACAAAACTGCAGGTATAGTTCAGACACAGTATGGGTTTGTTAAGGGGAAGTCTTGTCTGACAAATTTGATTGGATACCGTGATGTGGTCACTAAGGAACTGGATGCAAATAATAATTTTGATATCATATACTTGGATTAGTGGTTGAATGGGAGAAGACAGAGAGTGGTTATTGTTGTTATTTCGTTTTTAGGAGCTTAGTAACTAAGGCCATATTGCTCCACGGATATGTGGTGGTCATTACCTGACCTTTCCGCATCCTCCGTATTTGGTGGTCAAGGGCTCGAACCGTGGTCTAATCAAGAAGCGTGTGTTACGCACTGCTGCTCCTGCCCACCTGGCTGCGGAGGTGCCCAGAGAGTGGTAATTAATGGACACTGCTCTTTGAACTCCACTGGGACTCCATTAATATTATTAGTGGAGTCCCTCAGAGTTCCATGTCGGGCCCATTGTTGTTTTGTATATTTATTAATGATATCGATGAAGGTATACAGGCTTAATGTCCAAGTTTTGCAAATGATACAAAGGTTGGCAGGGTTTATAATGACAGTATGCTACTGCAACAAGATCTAGAAAAGTTGGGCAGATGGGCTGAGCAGCGACAACTGAACTTTAACATTGACAAATGCAAAGTTCTGGATATGAGTAGCAGTAACTCCAGAGAAACGTTTTAGCTGTGGTATGTTTCTCTGGAGTTACTGCACTCAGGGTAGCACCGCACAGTTGATATGATACTCTGGGGTTACTGCTACCCATATGCAGTACTTTGCATTTGTCAATGTTAAACTTCGGTTGCCACCTCTCAGAGCATCTGCCAAACTTTTCTAGATCCTGTTGCCATAGCATACTGTCATTAACAACCCTGAGAAGCTTCATATCGTCTGAAAATTTGGAAATTAAGCCTGATATACCTTCATAGATATCATAACTCTCACACATTCATCGGTTGCCACATCTCAGCCCATCTGTTCAACTTTTCTGTATCCTGTTTCAGTACTGTACTGTCATTACTATGGTTGCCAACCTTCATATCGTCTGCAAACGTGGACATTAATCCTGATATACCTTCAAAAATATCATCGATAAATACAGAAAACAACAAGGGGCCAACACCGAACCCTAGGGGACTCCATTAATAACATTAGTCCACGAAGAGCAGTGTCCATTGATTACCACTCTCTGTCTTCTCCCACTCAACAATCCCCTTATCCATAGTAGCAACTTGCCCTTAATGCCATACTGTTACAATTTGTATAGTTGTTCTTCCATGTGCAACAGTATCAAAGGCTTTTCTGAAATCAAAGTATATGATATCAAAATTATTTTTTGCAACCAGTTCCGTTTTGACCACACCGTAGTATCTAATCAAATTGGTCACCCACAACTTCCCCTTAACAAACCCATGCTATGTCTGAACTATAACTGCAATCTTGTCTAGATCTAGATCCTGCACTGCTTCTTAGTATTAGCATTAGTTGAGGCATATGATGCAAGAAAGCAAGCTTATAGAGCATCACCCAAAACCTTCCCATTTCACCCATCCAGTCACTCCAAATGTTTGTCTAGTTCAGCCTTAAATTTCTTTAAGCTATTGACTTCCACAACAACAGATGGAAATCTGTTCCAGCTGGCTAAAGGCAAACTTCTGCACATTTTACAACTGTCTTTCCTCAGTTTGAACCTATGCCTCTTCAGGTTCTTAATCTCAGCAAGTAGAAGTATCCCATCAGCATTGAGCCTGCTCAAACCATTCAAGGCCTTGTACACCTCAATCAGGTCACCTCGCAGGTGCCTAGTCTCCAGATACTGAAAATGACAGAATTTAAGCCTTTCCTCTTAAGAGCATTCCTTTGTTCTTCTCACCAATCTTGTTGCCCTTCACTGTACTCATTCTAGCAACTCTACATTCTCTGTTGTTGTTGCATCATGTTGCCCTTCTCTGTAGTCGTTTTAGCAACTCTACATCCTTCCTAAAATGAGGCCTCCAGATCAGTATGCAGTACAGGTCTGGAGGCCTCGTTTTAGGAAGGATGTAGAGGTGTGGCCTGACCATTGCCTTATACAAAGGTATAATCACCTCCTTATCTCTGCTAGCAAAATTCCTATATATCATTGACAAAACTCCATGACCTGCTCTGGTAGCCAGTCTGCACTGCTCAGAGAACTTCATATCTGACTTCACAATTACCCCCAGGCCTTTTTCATTCTCCACCTCCCTGAGTGTATTACCACACAGTTGGTACATTTCTCTTGGGTTACTGCTACCCATATGCAGTACTTTGCATTTGTCAATATTAAACTTCAGTTGCCACTTCTCAACCCATCTACCCAACTTTTCCAGATCCTAATACCTCCCTGAGTGTATTACCACACAGTTGGTACATTTCTCTTGGGTTACTGCTACCCATATGCAGTACCTCCCTGAGTGTATTACCACACAGTTGGTACATTTCTCTTGGGTTACTGCTACCCATATGCAGTACTTTGCATTTGTCAATATTAAACTTCAGTTGCCACTTCTCAACCCATCTACCCAACTTTTCCAGATCCTGTTGCAGCAGCAACAGCAACAGACTGTTCTGTCTTTACTATCATTAACAACCCTGCCAACCTTTGTATCATCTGTAAACCTGGACATTAAGCGTTATATACCTTCATCGATATCATTAGTAAACAAAACAACAATGGGCCTAGCACTGAACCCTGGGGTACTCCACTAATAACATTTGTCCACGAAGAGCAGTGTCCATTGATTAACACTCTCTGCCATTTCCCACTCAACCATCCCTTTATCCATTGCAGCAAATTGCCCTTAATGCCATACCACTCCAATTTGGACAGCAATCTTACTGCAGTCTTGTCTAGGTGATCCTGCATCACTTCTTTAACCAGTGACTCCATTATTTTCCCCAGAACAGAAGTTAAACTAACTGGTCTGTAATTACTCATGTCACCATCTGATCCCTCTTTGTGAATTGAGGATACAATTGCACATCTCCAGTCCAAGGGATCCTCAACTAAATCCAGAGATTCTCACATAATAATGGCTAAGGGCTTACTTACTGTCTTTGCTGCCTCCTCTAATATAACTGAATAAATCACATTCCCCCCAGGTGCCTTTCTTTTATTAACTTCAGCAATTTCTCCTCCACTTTGCTCTCAGTTATTACAAAATTGTTTAGCTCCCTGTTAGAGTTTGATAAACTTCTGGCATTCTATTCCCTAAATAACTCCTCATGTGTAAATGTGAGATACCCATTCAGTTTTTAAGCTACCTGAGGAAGATCATTAACAGTCTTACTATCAATATCAATTGACCAATCTGATTCATCCACTTCCTTCTAGAGTTTACATAAGTAAAGAAGCCTTTACTGTTCCTCTTTGTGTCCTTTGCCAAAGATTTCTCATAATCTGCCTTTGCTTGCCAACCCTCCTTTGTGACTTTGTAATTCTGCATGCATCAAGAATCTGCAGGTAAAAGACCCACTGTGTGGCAGTGATTACCGTGTACTAATGTGGAATTTAATTAAAGACAACTTCTGTGAAGAGTAAACAGAAGGGCTTTTGATTTCATAAGGGTGACTACAGTGGTCTCAGAAGTTTTTAAAATTTTTGCAGTGGGAATAACTGATGATGTTACCAATAGCATATTCTAAATGGGAAGCATTCAGTGAAGTAATCAAAGAACCACCAAAGAAATATTGTTCAGTGTTTAGATCTAAATGGATGTCAGATGAACTATTGAGACAAGTGACACAGAAGAAAAGTGCATGGAATGCATATAAATTATCAGGTGATTCAGAAGCCTATGGTAGATATAAATTATTGTGTAATCAAGTCGCAAAGGAGGTTAAGTATATTAAGGCAGATTATGAGAAATCTCTGGCAAAGAATCCCAAGAAAAGCAGCAAAGACTACTGAGCTTATATTTACAGTAGAAGGAGGGGATTGAATCACATTGGGTCACCTGATGACTGTTTAGTTAACTGTTGCTCAGGTTGCAGACAAATTGAAAAGATATTTTGTATAGGTGGAATAGGACCAGGGTATGTCTGCCAGGGGCAAAGGTTGATGAAGTTGTAGAGCGGATATCATCTTTTAAGGGCACAAAAGGTGATATAGTTGTACACGTTGGCACTAATGATATTAAGAGTAGGAGACCGGCGGAATTACTTAGCAAGTACAGGTCACTGTTGAAAAAAAGCCGTGAATTAGAGTTGAACTTGAAAGTGTCTGCAATTCTGCCCAGACACGATAGGAGGGAGTATATGATGAGAGCCGTGTCGATCAATTCGGCCCTGGAGGGATTGTGCAAGGCTCAAGGGGTAGAATTTTTTTCAGCCTGGACTGTACTTGTTAACAGGAGAGATTGCTTCTACAGGGATGGGATACACTTAAATAGAAAGGGTGCAAGAATTTTTGCTGATGCTGTCGAGGCAGTGTTAGGTGGGTCGGAAAACTGCTAGTTGGGGGGGATACAAGGACTAATAGATTAACAGTAGCCAGTGGCAGAGGTGGAAGTGATTCTTGCACTGCTTCTATTGAAATGAGCAGAAGTCTGAAAAACAAGATGCAGGATATTTCAGAGACTGCTGGTAGTCATTGCGGTACAAGTAAACACATGGGTTGTGTTAGGGTAGCTAAGAATAGAAACAGGTGCATGTATACCTGCGTGTACACCAATGCTAGGAGTTTGGTAAATAAATTTGATGAATTTGAGGTATTGCTCAAAACATCAAAGGCAGATATTGTTGGGATATCAGAGACGTGGTGTCACACAGATATAAGTAATGCGGAACTGGAATTTGGGGAATACAATGTGTATAGAAGGGATAGACAGGGCAGGAGGGGACGAGGGGTTATGCTGTTAATTAAGAAACACATAAAGTCCAAGGAAGTGAAGCCAGTCGACATCGATGGACAGGGCAGTGTCGAGTCAGTTTGGTGTGACATAAGCATAGGGAAATCAAAATTGAGAGTAGGAGTGTGCTATAGGCCTAATGACTCTGATGAGTATAATAAGATATTGTACAGGGAAATAGAGTGGGCCAGTAAATCAGAGAGTCTTATAATGGGGGACTTTAATTTCCCAGATATTGACTGGAATTTGTGGGTTGGTCACTCGCACACTAGCAAGGCTTTTATGGATTTATTGGATGATTGTTTTCTACATCAGCATGTTCGTGAGGCAACAAGAGGGAGCAATACTCTTGATTTGATTATCAGTAGTGATTCTTCATGCATTAAGAACCTGCAGATAAATGAACCACTAGGTGGCAGTGATCACAGTGTGTTGAAGTGGGATTTACTCAAGGAGGTGACTACCATCAGAGGTAAAGGGAAGGGTTTTTGTTTTCGTAAAGGCGACTATGATGGTCTGAGACTGTATTTAAATTCTATACAGTGGGACCAACTGATGATGTTACCAACAGCAAACTCAAAATGGGAAGCATTCAAGGAACTAATCTTGGAGGCTACCAGGCTTTACATACCAACTAAGAAATATTGTTCAAGGTTTAGGCCTAAATGGTTGTCAGATGAACTAATGAGACATGTGGCAGAGAAGAAAAATGCATGGGATACATACAAATTAATGGGTGACATGGAAGCCTATGATAGATATAAGTTGGTCTGTAACCAAGTCACAAAGGAGATTAGGCAGGCAAAGGCAGACTATGAAAAATCCTTGGCAAAGGATGCAAAGAAAAACAGAAAAGAGTTCTTTACATACTTGAACTCGAAAAGGAAAGGGATGAATCAGATTGGTCCACTGGATATTGATGGTTCAACAGTTGAGGATCCTGCTCAGGTGGCTAACAATCTAAACGAGTATTTTGCATCTACATTCACGCATGAGGAGTTATTCAGGAAGGAGAATGATGTAGGTAAAGTAAACATTGGCAGTGAGCTGGATGATTTTGTAATAACTGAGAGGAAAGTGGAGGAGAGATTGTTGAGGATAAACATAAAAAAGGCACCTGGGGTGGATGGGATCTATCCAGTTATATTAAAGGAGGCAGCAAAGGAAGTATGCAAACCCCTAGCCATAATTATGAGAGCTTCTTTGGACTCAGGGGAGGTACTCATAGACTGGAGATGTGCAAATGTAACCCCAATTCACAAAGGAGGATCAAAGGCTGACACAAGTAATTATAGACCTGTTAGTTTAACTTCTGTTCCAGGTAAATTAATGGAGGCACTGGTTAAAGAAGCACTGCAGGATCATCTAGACAAGAATTCAGTTATAGCTCAGACGCAGCATGGTTTTGTTAAGGGCAGGTCTTGCCTGACCAATTTGATTGGATACTATGATGTAGTCACAAAAGAACTGGATGCAGGGAATAACTTTGATATTATATATTTGGATCTTAGAAAGCTTTTTTGATATTGTTGCACATGGAAGACTGCTGCACAAATTGGAGCAGTGTGGCATTGGAGGCAAATTGCTGCTATGGATAAGGGGATGGTTGAGTGGCAGAAGACAGAGAGTGGTAATCAGTGGACACTGCTCAACGTGGACTAATGTTATTAGTGGAGTTCCTCAGGGTTCAGTGTTGGGTCCGTTGTTGTTTTCGGTGTTTATGAATGATATTGATGATGGGATATCAAGTTTAATGTCCAAGTTTGCAGATAATACAAAGGTTGGCAGGGTCGTTAAGGACAATACTGACGCTATGCTGCTGCAACAGGATCTGGAAAGGTTGAACAGATGGGCTGAGAGGTGGCAAATGAGGTTTAACATCGACAAATGTAAAGTGCTGCATATGGGAAACAGTAACCCCAGAGCAACGTATCAACTCTGCGGTACTACACTGACAGTGGTGGAGAATGAAAAGGACCTGGGGGTAATTGTGCAGGCAGATATGAAGTTCTCTGAGCAGTGCAGACGAGCTGCAAGAGTAGCTCATGGTGTCTTGTCAATGATATACAGGAATTTTTCTAGCAGGGATAAGGAGGTGATTATTCCCTTGTATAAAGCAATGGTAAGGCCATGAGTACTGTATACAGGTCTGGAGGCCTCATTTCAAGAAGGATGTAGAGCTGCTGGAACGGGTACAGAGAAGGGCAACAAGATTGGTAAATGGAACAAAGGGTTGCTCTTACGAAGAAAGGCTTAAGTTTTGCAAATTACAGAGTTTGGAGACTAGGCACCGGCGAGGTGATCTGATAGAGGTGTATAAGGCTTTGAATGGTTTGAGCATGCTCAATGCCAATGGGATTCTTCATCTTTCTCAGAATAATCACCTCAGAGGGCATAAATTCAAATTGAGGAAGGACGGATGTCGGATAAATGTGCGGAAATTTGCCTTTGGCTAGCGGGTGGTTGGTTGGTGGAACCGACTTCCATCACTTGTTGTTGAAGTTGATAGCCTAAACAAATTTAAAGCTCAACTGGACAGGTATTTCGAACGAACGGAGGGGTGAAATGGGAGTGGGTTTTTTTTTTTTTTTTTTTTTGGCTGATGCTGAATAAGCTTGCTTTCTTGCATCATATGCCTCTGCTAATGCTAATGCTAATGCTAATGTATCTACATTCACATGATAAATTTTTTTTATGGAAGGGGAGGGGAGGGAAGGTTTATCAATCTCCAATGGGGAAATAAATGACTTTGTGATAACTGAAAGAAAGTGGAAGAGAAGAAAAAATGGAAGCTGAACATAAAATTATAAGGCACCTGAGGTAGTAGTAATAGTAGTAGTGGCATGTGATGCAAGAAAGCAAGTGTATGAGCTTATGCAGCATCAGCCAAAAAAAAAAAAAAAAAATCACACCATTCCCTCCAAATGCCTGTCCAGTTCCTCCTTAAATTTATTTAGCCTATCAACTTCCTCAATGACAGTGGAAGTTTTTTCCAGCAATTAACCACCCGCTGGCTAAAGGCAAATTTCCGCACATTCTATTCTACATCTGTCTTTTCTTAATTTGAATTTATGTCCCCTAGGTTCGTAATCTGAACAAGTGGAAGGATCCCATCATAATTCAGCGTGCTCAACCCATTCAAGGCCTTATCCACCTCAATAAGATCACCGCGCAGTTAAGTTCTGCAAATTGCAGTCTCCAGACACTGCAATTTGCAGAACCTAAGCCTCTCTTGGTAAGAGGATCCCTTCATACCCCTCACCAATCTTGTTGCCCTTCTCTGTACATGCTCAAGCAAATCTACATCCTTTCTAAAATGAGGCCTCCAGACCTGTACGCAGTACTCAAGGTGTGGCCTGACCATTGCCTTGTACAGAGGGACAATCACCTCCTTTTCCCTGCTAGCAAAATTCCTATACATCATTGATACAACCCCATGACCTGCCCTGGCATCCTGTCTGCATTGCTCAGAAAACTTCATATCTGAATGCACAATTACTCCCAGGTCTTTTTCATTTTCTACCATCTTAAGTGTAGTACCACACAGATGGTACGTTTCTCTGGGGTTACTTTTACCCATATGGTACTTTGCATTTGTCAAGGTTAAATTTCACTTCTCAGCCCATCTGCCCAAATTATCTAGATTCGGATGCAGTAGCACACTGCCATTACTGTCATTAACAATGGTGCCAACCTTTGTATCATCTGCAAACTTTGACACTAAGCCTGTTATAGCTTCATCAATATCATTGATAAATATACAAAACAACAGTGGACCCAACACCGAACCCTGTAGGACTCCACGAATAACATTATTCCACGAAGAGCAGCACCCATTGATTGCCACCCTCTGTCTTCTCCAACTCAACTATCCTTTTATCCATTGTAGCAACTTACCCTTAATACCATTCTGCTCCAATTTGTACAGTACTCATCCATGCACAACAGTGTCAAAAGCTTTCCTGAAATCCAAGTATATGAAATCAAAATAATTTTTTGCATCCAGTTCCTTTGTAACCACATCATAATACCCAATCAAATTGGTCAGGCAAGACTTCCCCTTAACAAACCCATGCCGTGTTTGAATTATTGCTGCAGTCTTGTCTAGATGATCCTGCAATGCATCTTTAACCAGTGACTTCATTATTTTACCCGGAACAGAAGTTACACTAACTGGTCTGTAATTACTCGTGTCACCCTTCGATCCCCCTTTGTGAATTGGGGATACATTTGCACATCTCCAGTCCATGGGGACCTCCCCTGAGTCCAAGGATGCTCTCATAATTATGGCCAAGTGTTTGCTTAGTTGCTTTGCCGCCTCCTTTAATATAACTGGATAGATCCCATCCACCCCAGGTGCCTTTCTTATGTTTAACTTCAACAATTTCTCCTCCACTTTGCTCTCAGTTATAATAAAAATCATTAAGCACCCTGCTACAATTTTATAACCTTCTGCCATTTTCAAACCTTAATAACTCCTCATGTGTGAATGTAGATGCAAAATACTCATTCAGTTTGTTTGCTATCTGAGCAGAATCATCAACAGTCGAACCATCGATATCAAGTGGACCAATCAGATTCATCCCCTTCCTTTTAGAATTTATATAAGTAAAGAAATCCTTGCTGTTTTTCTTAGCATCCTTTGCCAAAGATTTCTCGTAATCTGCCTTCGCCTGCCTAACCTCCTTTGTGACCTGATTACAGACTAGCTTATATCTGCCATAGGCTTCTGAGTCGCTTGATAATTTATATGCATCCCATGCATTTTTCTTCTCTGTCACGAGTCTCATTAGTTCATTTGATAACCATTTAGGCCTAACCCTTGAGCAATATTTCTTAATAGGTATGAAACTTTTAGTAGCTTCCACGATTAATTCCTTGAATGCTTCCCACTTAGAATTTACTGTTGGTAACATAATCAGTTGATCCCACTTTACAAGATTTAAAAACTGTCCAAGACCACTGTACTCACCTTTATGGAAGCAAAAACCATTTCCTTTACCCCTGATTGGTAATTATATCTTTAAGTAAATCCCACATCAGTACACTGTGATCACTGCCACCTAGTGGTTCCTTTATCTGCAAATTCTTAATACACGAATGATCACTGCTGATAACCAGATCAAGAGTATTACCCTCTCTGGTTGCCTCTCGAACATGCTGCTGCAGAAAACAATCATCCAATAAATTCACAAAATCTTACTAGTGTATGAGTGACCGACCCACAAGTTGCAGTCAATATCTGCGAAGTTAAAATCCCCTATTAATAAGACATTCTGATTTACTAGCCCACTCTATTTCTCTGTACAATTGTTCATTGTACTCATTCAAGTCATTAGGCCTATAACACATTGCTATTTTTTTTTTGCTTTCACAGTGCTTATGTCACACCAAACTGACTCAACAGTGCACTGTTCATCTATATCAACTGGATGCACTTCTTTTGATTTTATATTTTTCTTAATTAACAGCATGACACCTCCTCCCTTCCTATCCTGTCTATCCTTTCTGTACACATTGTACTCCCCAAATTCCAATTCCGCATTCCTAATATCAGTGTGACACCACGTCCCAACAATATCTGCCTTTGATGACTTGGCCAACACTTCAAATTCATCAAAATTATTTACTATACTTCTAGCATTGATATACATCCAAGCATACATGCACCTATTCCTATTCACCCTGACACATCCCATATACCACCTGTTTTATGATGACTGCCATCAGTCAGTCCCTAAAACCCCCAGCACCCCTTGCTCCAGGTTGCTACTTATTCTAATAGAAGTTGTGCAAATATCACCTTCACCTCTGCCTGTGGCTACTTTTAACCTTTTAGTCTGTGAATCCCCCCAAGCTAGCAGTTTTACAACCCACCTAACACTGCCTCGATAGCATCAGCAAATATTCTTGCACCCTTTCTGTTTAAGTGTATTCCATCCCTGTAGAAGCAGTCTTTCCTGTTAACAAGCACAGACCACGCTGAAAAAAATTCTACCCTTTGAGCCTTGCACATTCCCTCCAGGGCCAAATTGATTGACAAGGCTCTCATCATGTACTCCCTCCTATCGTGTCTGGGCAGAATTGCAGACACTTTCAAATTCAATCCTAATTCTCGGCTTTTGTTCAACAGTGACCTGTACTTAAGTAATTCTGCCGGTCTCCTACTCTTAATATCATTAGTGCCAACATGTACAACTATATCACCTTTTGTGCCCTTAAAAGAATATATCCTCTCTACGTCATCAACCTTTGCCCCTGGAAGACATACCCTGGTCCTGTTCCATCTATCCTTTTTACACAATATATTCCCCATCTCCCTGACAATAGAGTTACCAACAATAACTATTTCGTTTGGAACCAGCGCATTCTGCCTTGGAGATTGCCGCTGTGTTGCCTGATGCCCAGGAGTGAGCTCTGGCATTGAATTGGGCAGCTGAGTGCTTGACGGGCCCCTCATATTAATTTCTTCGAGGGCATCTACCCTACACCTCAAACTCTCATAGATGCCCAGTAGAACGCTGAGTTGATGCCTAATTTCTAGACACACTCTGCACCTGGTACCAACAAAGACATCCTCCTTGGCTAGATCATGTTCTGTTCCAGAGAGTTTGGCAAACATTTCACAAGTTGCACATTTTTTTAGGCTGTGATGCGTTGGAGAATTGCACCCCTTAGTTCTCCTCCGAGTCACGGCACTCCTGCCACTTTGTGCCCATTGCTTTGCTGCTGTAGTCTGGGGCATGATATTTTAAATTAATAAGATCAATAAATTTAATTAATTGTCTATACTATCTAATAGAATCCTAAATGCAGTGATGCGTATTACGCTATATAATTATACGTTAGAGCTACCTAGTTACCACAATTAAAAATTTAAATTTCCTGCTACTCTATACAAAAACAATGGCTGCAAGATTCGAACGAAATAACGGTTTTTCAGATTGTTCTGCATTACTTAATATACGGTTTTACGTATATTAAGTAGTAATCTACAAAAACATTTTATCTAAATTAAAAATAAAAATAACCAACGTAACTACAACTATAAGACTAGGTATAAAGTACAATATAAAATAACAATTAGGTAAATAAAAAGGCAAACACTTATCGCTTTTTCAGAGCCTGTAATTCACAGCTGTAATTTTCAAAAACAGTGGATGGGATCCATTGTTTTTAAGGTGGATGGGATCTGTCCAAGCATATTAAGGGAGGTAGCAAAGGAGGTGAGCAAACCCTTAGCCATAATTATGAGAGCATCCTTGATTCAGGGGCAGTCTCTGTGGATTGGAGATGTGCAAATCTATATTACCAATTCATAAGGGGAATCAAAAGGTGACATGAGTAATTACAGACCTGTCAGCTTAATATCTGCTCCAGGGAAAATAATGGAATCACTGGTTAAAGAAGTAATGCAGAACAATCTGGACAGGAATGCAATTATACTGCGGTAACAGCATGGATTTGTTAATGGGTGGTCTTGTCTAAACAATCTGATAGGTTACTGTGATGCTGTGATCAAGGAACTGAATACAAGAAATAATATTTTGATATAATATACTTGGATTTCAGGAAGGCTTTTTAAACTGTTGCACATAATAGACTGCTGTACAAACTGGTGCAATGTGGGGATTTCACCAGTTAAGGGCATTAACAGTAAGTTAGTGCTATTGATAAAGGGATGGCTAAGTGGAAGAAGACAGAGAGTGGTTATCAATGGGCACTGCTCTTCGTAGACTAATTGTTATGTTATTTTGGTTTTTTTTTAGGAGCATTAGCAACTAAGGCCATATTGCTCCGGGAATATGCGGTGGTCATTCCCTGACCTTTCCGCATCCTCCGTATTTGGTGGTGACGGGCTCAAACCCCGGTCTAATCAAGAAGCGTGTGCTATGCACTGCTGCTCCTTCCCACCTGGCTACGGAGGTGCCGTTCGTAGACTAATGTTATAAGTGGAGTTCCCCAGGGTTCAGTGCTGGGCCCATTGTTGTTTTCAATATTTATTAATCATATTAATCAAGGTATATCAGGTTTAATGTCAACATTTTCAGATGATACAAAGGTTGGCATGGTGGTTAAACGACAATAATGATGGTATGCTACTGCAACAAGATTTAGAAAAATTAGGTTGGTGAGCTGAGAATTAGCAGTTGAGGTTAAATATTGACAAATGCAAGGTACTGCATATAGGTAGCAGTATCCTCAGAGTAACTTTTCAAGTGTGTGAAACTACACTCAGGGTAGTAGAAAAAGAAAAAGACCTGGAGGTAATTGTGCAGTTAGATATGAAATTCTCCGAGCAGTGCAGACATCCTGCCAGGACAGCTCGTGGTTTTGACAGAGATATATATACAGAAAGTTTGCTAGCATTGTAAGGAGGTGATTATCACTTTGTTCAAGGCCGTAGTTAGGCCACATATAGAATCCAGACCTATACAGGTCTGGAGGCGTCACTTTAGGAAGGATATAGATCTGATGGAACAGGTGTAGAGATGGGCAGCCAGATTTGTGAAGGGAACAAAAGGGTGCTCTTATCAAGAAAGGCTTCTTTTCTGCAAATTTCAGAATCTGGAGACTAGGCAGACAAAATTTAATTTTGATATCATAATATCAATTTATATCAAATACGATATATTTTTATGATATCAAAATTTTGAAATCGGGTGTTCTGATTGAGCTGTGTAATTCCTTGAATGGATTGAGTAAGCTGATTGTGAATGGTATTCTTCCTCTTGCTGAGACTACCCACATGAGGGGGCATAAATTTAAGTTGAGAAGAATGATTGTAGGATAGATGTGCTGAAGTTAGCCTTCAGCCAGCGAGTGGCTGATTGTTGGAATATTCTTCCATCTGTTGTTGTGCGAGTGGATGGTTTGAATAAATTCAAGGAAGAACTAGGCAAGTTCTTGGAGGGTAAGAATAGGTGAAGTGTGTATGTGTTTTTTTTTTTTTTTTTTAGCAGTGCTATGTAAGCTTGCTTGCTGCCATCATTTGTCACTACTACACACAATAATGGGACAAAACTTAAACATAAAAAAGGATAGTTTCAGGATAGACGTTGCTTGCAGACAGAAAGTGATGGATTGTTGAAATAAATTTCCCTCTGATGGTTTGGAAGTGGGTAGTTTGAATAAATTTAAAGAATAATTAGTCAAATTATTGGAGAGAATGGACAGATCATATGGGTAAGTTTTTTTTTTTTTTTTTTGTGTGGCGATGCTGTATAAGATTGCTTTCTTGCATAATAATTGGCTTTTTAGACTGCAGGAGCATGAAACAAATTACAGATGGTATTTATCAATTAAATCTCTTTAAAACTATAAGCTGCACACTTCTACAAACTGCAGATAGTACCATAAATAGATCAAATAAAAAAATTTGATCTATTTATGTTACCTGAAGATATTTATGGTACTTCCTTGACACTTTTATAGCTGATCTTGCATATGGTTAGTTGGACCCACTTCACTAGTATCAGAGGTATGTCTAAGTGTTTTTGAGAATATACAATGGTCAGGCCACACCTAGAGTACTGTATACAGGCCTGGAGGCCTCATTTCAGGAAGGATGTAGAGCTGCTGGAACGAGTACAGAGAAGGGCAACTAGATTGGTGAATGGGACAAAGGGGTTCTCTTACGAAGAAAGGCTTAAGTTTTGCAAATTACAGTGTCTGGAAACTAGGCACCAGCGGGGTGATCTGATAGAGGTGTACAAAGCCTTGAATGGTTTGAGCATGCTCAATGCTGATGGGATTCTTCCTCTAGCTCAGAAAAATCACCTGAGAGGGCATAAATTCAAATTGAGGAAAGACAGATGTAGGATAGATGTGCGGAAATTTGCCTTTAGCCAGCGGGTGGTTGGTGGGTGGAACAGACTTCCATCCCTTGTCGTGGAAGTTGATAGCCTAAATAAGTTTAAGGCTCAGCTGGACAGGTATTTCGAACGAACAGAGGGGTGAAGTGGAAGTGGTTATTTTTATTTATTTATGTTACTTTTTTTTTTTTTTTTTTTTTTTTTTTGGCTGATGCTGCATAAGCTTGCTTTCTTGCATCAAATGCCTCTACTAATGCTAATGCTAATGCTAATATAATGTATTTAAGCTCTTAAGCTGTACATACTGTATATATTAAAGGCAAGAGAAATACAAAGGGAAACATGTATTTAAATATGGATTGCACTATACTGCATAAGTTACCTTCATTAATAGAACATTGTGTAATTTTTTTATTTGATCTATTTTGAACTAATGCCAAAAAGGTTACTGCTCTAAAGAAAGCAGTAACTTTTTTTTTTTTTTTTTTTATGCAATGCAGTGTCATAAAGTAAAAAAAAAGTCATATTTAAATATAATTAGAAGATCACTCTTTATGGATAATTATAAATTTAAAAAAAAATTTTTTTCTTTTGATTTATGTACTGTTCTTTCTGTACTTGTATGCCATTTCATTATAGCATTCTCCATCTTCTTCAAGGATCTACACCCTGTTCTGTTCAGAATGGAGGCTGTAGCCATCTCTGTCTTTTCCGTCCTCATGGTTATATATGTGCCTGTCCAACTTATCCGGATCCAAGACCATGCTCAACAAGTAAATATCAAAATACTATTTTATTTGTAATATGTATTTTTTGTAAATTTTTAATTTCTCAACCTTGTTTTAAGAATGTAGTTTGCCTAAACTTCAAGAAATACTAACAGCCACCCATAAAGCATATATTTTATTTGCCTATATATTTTAAGCATTAAAAATAAATTAATTGGATTTTTAACTATTCTCAAAGCTTTTGAAGGGGGGTCCATCTCAAATTTCTTTACAGCCCAGCAAAGGCACAACCAGGAATTTTTTTTGAAGGATGCAAAGTATGTATAGATCACAAATTTAATATGCATTGATACTACAGAATTTTATACATAAATGTTTATTACACATACACACTAAAAGCAAAATCTAATCATCCTTTATTTTTAGACAATATAGCAAAATCTAATCATCCTTTATTTTTAGACAATATTCTCAAAACTTCTTCAAGTACAGTTATTGTTTCCTACATGTATAATAATGCTAATTCATTTAACCCTACCTGCCATGTTGAATTTCACAAATAATGTTTGATTTTAAAGTTGAATGTGATATTTTAAATATGAAAATGATCTTTCTTGAGTGCAAGATGAGATTTGTAGATTAGCCAATATTTTCAAAGATTATAGATATTAGAAAATATTTCTTTGTTGAAGCTTTGTAAACAATGTTTTGCTGACTTAGGAAAAGCATCTTTTTCAAAGGGTTAAACTTTTTCTGCCATAAATCATATTCTGCCTGTAAAATAGCTGAGCTGCAGTTCTAATCTGAAGGATATTTTGTTAGTAAAACTTTTAATCTGGATTCACTGTTGATGTCTTCATTGAGACCAGGAATTAAAATACTATATAATAACTGAACACAGGTCTAGCTACTTCAGTTTTCTTGTCACAAAGATTCAGCTGGTCAAGATGCTGAGGATTTCGCAATTACTAATCACCTCACACAGA
This sequence comes from Mastigoproctus giganteus, assembly GCF_048544385.1. Lineage (NCBI taxonomy): Eukaryota > Metazoa > Arthropoda > Arachnida > Uropygi > Thelyphonidae > Mastigoproctus > Mastigoproctus giganteus. The sequence continues at coordinate 142,208,855 of NC_143586.1, forward strand.
TTGTTCATTTACCTATCATATTATGAAGTTCTGAAGGCAGATATGAAGTTCTCTGAGCAGTGCAGATGGGCTGCAAGAGTAGCTCATGGAGTATTGTCGATGATATACAGGAATTTTTCCAGCAGGAATAAGGAGGTGATTATTCCATTGTATAAGGCAATGGTCAGGCCACACACCTAAAGTACTGTATACAGGTCTGGAGGCCGCATTTCAAGAAGGATGTAGAGCTGCTGGAACGAGTACAGAGAAGGGCAACAAGATTAGTGAATGGAACAAAGGGGTGCTCTTACGAAGAAAGGCTTAAGTTTTGCAAATTACAGTGTCTGGAGACTTGGCACCAGCGAGGTGATCTGATAGAGGTGTATAAAGCCTTGAATGGTTTAAGCATGCTCAATGCTGATGGGATTCTTCCTCTAGCTCAGAAAAATCACCTGAGAGGGCATAAATTCAAATTGAGGAAAGACAGATGTAGGATAGACGTGCGGAAATTTGCCTTTAGCCAGCGGGTGGTTGGTTGGTGGAACAGACTTCCATCCCTTGTGGTGGAGGTTGATAGCCTAAATAAGTTTAAGGCTCAACTGGACAGGTATTTTGAACAAACAGAGGGGTGAAGTGGAAGTGGGTTTTTTTTTTTTTTTTTTTTTTGGCTGATGCTGCATAAGCTTGCTTTCTTGCATCAAATGCCTCTACTAATGCTAATGCTATTACCAGACAATCCTAACTGCACATTCTTGCTCTTTTTCTCACAAATAACTCTTCAAAGTACACAGTTGAGGTGAGCAGTCCTATAGGCATCTTAGATCCATGATGGTACTCCTCCAGTGTAGCCTTTTTGCTGTTTTACATTATAAGAATGCAATTGGGATGATCTGCAAGATTTCTATTCTTCTTTTCCTTGGTCCTTGGTTTGATTACTGTTTTAAATATTTTGATGTTTGCTCAGGTCATGTCAGTGAAATTATTCTTGTAGGGTCTTTTATTCCACACTCCACCTTGAGTTCTTACCCCTTTGTGTAAATTTTGGTTTTACAGTAAATGTGCAAAGCCCGTTCAAGATAAGAATGTTGTATATTGCAAATTTATGTTTAGTCTGTAGAGCAAAGTTTCCGGCATCCTCTCCATACTTCTCCTTCAACCCATGCATGGTACTAAGTACTATAGGTTCTGATACCTTTCGTGTTTGGGGTTTTCATTAAAAAAAAAAAAAAAAAAAAATTTGACTATTATCCAAATTTCAAGGTCATTTTCTGCATTCAAAGTTCACAACAAGTTTTAAAGCATTTATTAATTTGTCCAAACAATAGTCAGGCATTGTGGTCTCTTGCCAAAGGTGTTGGAAAAAACTTTTCCCCATCTATACTCCCACCTCTGTTAAAAGCTGATGGTTCTTTTGCCTCCTTAGCTAAAGATAAAACAGACTTGCTAGCATCTTACTTTTCTTCTAACTGTTGTATTAATGATCTTGGTAAACCACATAGTGCTATTCCCAGTACACTCCGATTAATACCTCGTCCAGTCTTTATCAAAAGGATCTCAGAAGAATTTTGAACAATCTTGTGTTTTTTTTTTGTTTTTTTATGAAAACCCCAAACACGAAATGTGTTAGTACCATGCTTGGGTTGAAAATTGAGAAGACAGAAGAAGATATTTGTTGACATTAGACTTGATTTTCTGTATATTGTAATTTTCAAAAAATAGACATAAAGGAAGGTTGTTCCAAAAAATGGAAACTGAACAGATATGGGAAGAAGAAGATAAATCGATGTTCACTGGTTGAGTCACATGTTTGGACTAGTTTAGACAAAAGAGGAGGAATTATAGAAACCAATTCACAATAACAGTGTTCATGAAAATATCTATAGAAAACGAATGCAGCAGACACAGACTGTCTATGAGACAGAGAATGCAGACTTTGTAAGAGATGGGTCATTAATTAACATAACCGAACTCTTTTGAATGAATCCTGAAGCCTGAGAGAGGTTATGGGGCACTGTCACAGATGTGGGTACAATATTCCTTAGTATGGCAAATTTAAGATTTGTACAAGTGAGTAATTGTTTAGAAGAAAGGTAACACCAAGACTGAAAGAGAAAACCCAGTTTTCCCATGCCAAAGGAGCAATATTTGTAATGTGCTTATGCCTAGAGAGAGAATTAGGAACTAGGGTTATTTGTAATAGTAATATATTTTTTTTTGTTTTTTTTTTTATGTAAACCCCAAACACGAGAGGTATTAGAACCTATAGTACTTAGTACCATGCTTGGGTTGGAGGTTGAGAAGACAAAAGAAGATATTTGTTGACATTGTACTTGAACTTCTGTAAACTGTAATTTTCAGGAAATACGTATGAAGGAAGGTCATTCCAGAAAACGGCAGTTGAATGAATAAACAAGGAAAATGAAAAGTTGGTTCTGTGAGTTTTAAGTTGGACAGTAAATGGATGTTGGCTGGTGGCGTCACGTGTTCAGACTGTTTTGAAAGAGACAGCAGGAATTACAGAAGCCAATTCAGAAGAACAGTGCCCATGGAAGTATCTGTAGAAGAGGCATGCAGCAGAAATAGTAGGTCTATGAGACAGCGAGTGGAGAGAGACTGTTAGAGATGAATCATTAATTAACCTAACTGCCCTCTTCTGAATGGAATCAAGCAGCCTGAGAGAGGTTTTGGGGGCACCACCCCAGATGTGGGAACAACATTCCATGGCAGGGCGGATTTGCGATTTATACAGAGTGAGCAGCTGTTTGGAAGAAAAGTAATGCCGAGCGCAAAAGAGAAAACCAAGTTTTTTAGATGCAGAAGAAGCAGTATTTGTAATGTGCTTGTGCCAAGAGAGACTAGAAGTCAGGGTAATCCCCAAAAGAGATATATCATTTTGCCTAGAATTTGGAGTGTCACTAAAGATAAGCATAGGAGCAGAAGAATCCTTTTTGTGACATATAAGACAAGACTGAGTTTTAGAAGGTTTGAAATCAACTAAGTTGTCTTTGCCCCACTAGAGAATTACCTGAAGATTGGCATTTAAGGAATTGGTAGCAGATTTTCGAAAAGTTGAAGCTGATTGAGCAGGGCAAGGTTTCTCAAAATGGAAAGTGGAATGCAATGTGCTATCATCGGCATAACTGTGGATAGGATTTCCAGTCAATAAAAGAAGGGGAAAGAACTGAACCTTGGGGGACACCGGCATTAGTGGAGAAGTTAGAAGACAGAGAGCAATCTACCATCACCCTCAGTGAGTGATCAGAGAGAAAACTGGATAACCAATTACTAAAAACAGTTGGCAAACCATAAGATGGAAGCTTGTTTAGAAGACCTTTATGCCAAACACGATCGAAAGCCTTTGAGATGTCAAGAGCAACTACTTGTGTTTCCCCAAACCTTTCCATTGAATTAGTCCATAAATGGGTAACATAAGCCAGAATATCACCAGTGGATCGACACTGACGGAGTCTATACTGGCGATCGTTGATCAGACGGAAGGTTTCTAGGTAGTGTAAGAATTGGCGGTTAATTGATTTTTCCATTACTTTAGAAAAAGTAGAAGTAATTGCAATGGGACGATAATTGGATGGGAGGGATTTGTCACCCTTTTTAGGAACTTGCTGGATATGAGCAAATTTCCAAGCAGAAGGAAAAACACCTTTTGAATAAGAAAGTGAAAAAAGGTGGCAAAGAATAGGAGTAAGTTCAGGAGCACAAGTTTTGAGAACAAGTGGAGAAATACCATCAGGACCTGGAGCTTTCTTAGCATCAAGATTCGTCAAACTCCTTCTGACATCCTTTTGAAGAAAGACCACAGGAGGCATTGAATGGAGCGTGTTGGGAATGGTGGGAGGTGTTTTACCAAGATCATTAATATATGAGTTGGAAGAAAAATGGGATGCTAGCAGGTCAGCTTTATCCTTGGCTGAAGTGACAACAGAACCATCTGGTTTGGACAGAGGTGGGAGCAGAAATGGGCAAAAGTTGCGGCCAGTAGCTTTGGCAAGATACCAGAATGCTCGGCTAACATTAGGACAAGAACCAAGTTTTCTACTCTTAGCCCGTTCAAACTCTACTTTGGACTGATTAATAAGGACTGACAACTTTGGACTGACAACTGCTTTACAATTGTTGCGAGCTTTGGTGTAGGCAGAAAATGAAACTGAAGAATTAGAAACAAGCCAATTACGATATGCAACATTCTTCTCTTGAACAGCCTTAGCACATTTATTGGAAAACCAAGGTTTAGATAAAGGACGAGATTTTAAAGTGGAGTGTGGATAAAGATTCGTGCAAGAATAATTTCACTGACACGATCTGAGCAAATGTTGACATCAGAAGTTTTGAAACAGTAATCCGACCAAGGAAAAGAAGAAAAGAAATCTCACAGGTCATCCCAATTTTCAATGTTGTAATGCCAAACAACACGCGGTTGGGAATAGCCATGAGATAAAGGCTCCATTGGAGAAGAGACAATCACCAAGTTGTGATCTGAAGTGCCTAAAGGACCTCTCACTTCGACCATGTACTTAGAAGGGTTGTTTGTGAGAAAAAGATCAAACGTGTTGGCTGTATGATTAGAATTATCCGGTATTCTTGTAGGTTAACGAACAATCTGTGCAAACTCATTAGTAATTGCAAAAGCCTCAGCATCTTGACCAGCTGGGTCGGTGTGACTAGAAAACGGAAGTCAGCCGGAGTTGTGAACATTAAAATCACCAAGGAAAATTTCCTCACTGTTAGGAAAGTTGGACTGGAGAAAGTCAAGTTGCAAAGAGAGGAAGTCAAAGAGCTCCAAGTGATTAATGGTGTTGGGAGAACGGTAGAGACAACAGATGAATTTGACACAATGAGGTAGAGAAATTTTAAGCCAGAGAAGATCAAAGAGAGGAGATTCCAAATTGGCAAATCTCTGACGGGGAATATCAGAACGGACATATGCACAAGTACCACCTTTGAGGTGAAAGGAATCATACAGCGAATAATTTGGGCATCTGAGATGAGTAGTAGTTGAATCAACCTATAATTGAGATTCTGTCAGAAAAAGTACATGGGGTTTGGCAGACTGCAAGTGGAAATGGACATCACTGAGATTAGAATTGAGACCACGTATATTTGTGAAATGAATTAGGAAGTGCATGGGAGGTTTAGATCTTTTTGCAGATAAGCTTGCTCTATTAGTTTGACAATTCATGGTGTATTCAATAGTAATAAAAAGTGGGTGGGACATGAATGAAATTTTTGGATATGGCATACACATGGTAAGAATATACCCAGATCCTTGACATAACGTGGCCTCGACAATGCTCCCCCAATACACACTACTCGGACTCCCTCCAGTCACTATCTGGCAGAGTAGAGGTAGCAAGATTATACACTAGCTGATCCGGAAGCCTCCTAGAGCGTTACCAATAGGTTCGGTCCAGTGTACTAACTAGTGGCCAGCCTGCGAACACCGTTTTAAAGCTGTACCCTCGAAATGTAAGGAATATCGGATCTCGCCACGATATTCATCATAACCTCAAAAGTCATCAATCATACTGCATGCTGGAAGAGATAGGGAAGGGTTGAACAGAACCCATGTTTAGCTCTAGAGACTAAACATGGGTTCCACCACTTCAAGCCTCCAATAAGCAAAATGGTTGTATTGCACTGGTTGATGAGAGTCATCTACCACCTAGTACTGCCTGGTAATATAGAGGGGTGGCATTCCTCCATTTGGTGCGGGTGCCACACCTCGACCCCTGCTTACGTTGTTTCACACCTGGGTGGTCACCCACCATGTACTTGTGCATGGAGGTTATACCCAGGATTACAGTCCCACCATCGTAAAGGTACAAGCAGAGGATTTGGCTGTTAGAGACCGTCCGGACTTCACCGAAATTGGGTCCACTGGACTTGAGTGTCACCTGAATATCAGTTCCATCAGCGTTTTAGACTCCCAGGTAGCAAGTACAGCTCGTCTGGCATATCTGAGGGAATGTCTGTGAATGCTATCAAAGATGAGCATAGGATTAGTAGAGTCTTTTGTGGGATATAGGACAGGACTGTGTTTTAGAAGGATTAAAATTAACTATGATATCTTTGCTCTATTGAAGAATTACTTGGAAATCAGCATTTAAGAAAAGTGGTGGTGGATATTTGAAAAGATAAAGCTGTTTGTGCGGGGCAAGGTTTCTCAAACTGGAAGGAGGAATGCAAGGTGCTATCATCAGCAAAACTTTGATTAGAATTTCAAGTCGTCAATGAAGTAGGCTATTAATATAAAAAGAAGAAAGGAGCAGGAGAAAGAACTGAACCTTGGGGAACACCAGCATTACTAGAGATGTTTTTTGTTTTGTTTTATTTATGAAAACCCCAAACACGAAATGCGTTAGTACCATGCTTCAGTTGAAAATTGAGAAGACAGAAGAAGATTGTTGGGTCCATTGTTGTTTTCTGTATTTATAAATGATATTGATAATGGTATATCAGGCTTAATGCCCAAGTTTGCAGACGATACAAAGGTTGACAGGGTTGACAGTTTGTTAAGGACACTACTGACAGTATATTGCTGCAACAGGATCTGGAGAGGTTGAGCAGATGGGCTGAGAGGAGGCAAATGAAGTTTAACATTGACAAATCTAAAGTACTACATATGGGAAGCAGTAATCCCAGAGTAACGTATCAATGATATACAGGAATTTTTCTAGCAGGGATAAGGAGGTGATTATTCCCTTGTATAAGGCAATGGTCAGGGCACACCTTGAGTACTGTATACTGGTCTGGAGACCTCATTTCAAGAAGGATGTAGAGCTGCTGGAACGAGTACAGAGAAGTGCAACAAGATTAGTGAATGGAACAAAGGGTTGCTCTTACGAAGAAAGGCTTAAGTTTTGCAAATTACAGCGTCTGGAGACTAGGCACCAGCGAGGTGATCTAATAGAGGTGTATAAAGCCTTGAATGGTTTGAGCATGCTCAATGCTGATGGGATTCTTCCTCTTGCCCAGAATAATCACCTGAGAGGGCATAAATTCAAATTGAGGAAAGACAGATGTAGGATAGATGTGCAGAAATTTGCCTTTAGCCAGCAGGTAGTTGGTTGGTGGAGCAGACTTCCATCCCTTGTTGTGGACGTTGATAGCCTAAATAAATTTAAGGCTCAACTGGACAGGTATTTCGAATGAACGGAGGGGTGAAATGGGAGTGTTTTATTTTATTTTTTTTTTTTTTGGCTGATGCTGCATAAGCTTGCTTTCTTGCACCATATGCCTCTACTAATGCTAAAGTTAGTGCTTTTAAAATCTTATGAAAGTAATCAATGTCAGGTGCCAGTTATCTGAGGGTGTACTGATAGATCCTGGGGGGGGGGGAGATCTTGTCAGAGCTCCAGTTCTGTTGTTATATCATTTTAGAATGAGGTCTCCTGTTAGAGGCTCTGGATGTCTTGTCACATCATTTCTAATCATAGTGCCTTGTTGTTGTTGTTGTTATTATTATTATTATTATTATTATTATTCGGTTTAACGACACAAGGGCTACTTAGGCCAAATTGTGTCTGTTCATCATTATCATAGTGCCTTATGCGAGGTTATGTGGCCAGTTAGAAGATGAAAAGGAGGATTTTATCTTTGAACAATTGGAAATATTCTTCTTGTTTATAGCCATAAACAGGAAGGATGGCACACAATATCAACAGGCTTTATTCTCATCAAATTGACATCAGATCCATGAAACTTTGACTATCTAGTCATGGTAAGTTATTCTTCATGGTCTCAGTTTAGATCAACTGTCACGAAAGAATCCAGTCACCTCTACAGTATAGTAAGTAAATAACCTTATGGAAATATTTCCTTCTTAACTTGGTAGAGTACCTGTGTATTTCTTAACTTTTCTAATGTACATTATGCATTTAATTTTCTCTGAAATTTAAAATTGCGCAAGATAGTGTAGATAATTGGAAACCCAAATTAGATTACTTTCCTGAGATTTTTAAAGTACAGTATAGCGTCCATTATCCAGAATAATTGATGTCAGACGTCTTCCAGATGGCTAGATTTTCCGGATAATCAAACTGGAAAATTTTCTGGATAATTTTTCTGGTAAGATTAAATTTATTTAATCTTACCAGAAAAATAAATTAAATTAAATCTTACCTAAATAAATTAAATTTATTTAAGATTAAATAAATTTAATCTTACCTTACGATTAAATTAAATAAGATTAATTAAATTTAAAAAAAATTATAAATCAACCTCGGAAAACAGAAACAGAATCCATCCAGGCATTTTTATGATTTTTATACAAAACAGGAAAATTATAAAGATTTTTAAATCTTCTTGGTTTTTTCAACTTACCGATAATGAGCAAGGAACAATCTGTACGTCCCAGTTGCATTTGCACACATAGCCATTGTAATTTGCTCTTTTAAGAAGAAGAACTCTTTATTGCATACAAAACGCACATGCCGTACACAATACCCTTCACGGCTAAAAGCCAGGGGTTAAAACCAGGGGTTTTCTCATCTTAAAACTTGGTGCAGGCATTTCTCTTTTAGTGGCTAGGGCTTTTCTCAGTAATGCTTTTCATAATAAGCCCGTCTCATCAACATTATAAACGCTTTCTTTCTCGTAATTTGCTGAAGTGAACTTACTTTTAAAGGACACCGCTGCCAATTCGTCTGCAGAAAGTTTCTTGCCTTGAATACCTAGTTCAACTATACCGTGTCTCAGTTTAAAGTTTTTCAGCCAACCTGTGCTTGCCTTAAAATCTTCATTACCTCTTAATTTTCAATTAAAATCCAATGCTTTTTTGCACAACATTGGGCCAGACACTGGTTCACCTAAACTTTGCTCTGAAGAAAACAAAAAAATAAAGTGAGTGCACTATAAAGCAGCATTTTCAAGTTTCAACATCTTCTTTTTCCTGCTAGATCCTCCTTCACTATAAAAAATCAACACAAATTGTTATAGCATTGGAATTTTTCTTAATGTCGTAAATTGTTGAAGTCCCCACATTACACTCTTTGGAGAGATTTCCTAAATTTTCAACTTTTCTAATTCTATTAATAATTTCCATGTTTTGTTGCAATGTTAAAACTACACATTTTCTTTTCATTCACATTTTACTGTAAAAAATAAAAAATAATAAATTGCGCAGTTTCGGGCCGATATTATTCTTACCGAATCTGGAGCTAAACTAATCTTAATCTGAAATTCACTCATAGTTTCCGAGAAAACCCAGGTCTCTGTGATATTTTTCTAAAGCACATTTCTGAAGGTCACGTAGAATTCCAGGGAGTCACAACCATAAAACAATAAAAACAATTTGTAGTTTTCAGTTTATTGGGCTTGTTGTTTGTACAATCTGTTATAAACAGCTAGTAAACTCGATCTTTCTCTTATTATAATCAAAATTCAGTTTTAAATGTCACCACTATAACCGGAACTCACTGTACTACCATTAATAAAAAAAAGAAGAAAGATCGGCCTTTCAAATTATTCCGGATAATTGACTTCTGGATAACCGACATTCTACTGTATTATATCATTAATTTAAAAACACAAGAGTTACCTCAAATTTTTTTTCCTAGAATTCCTTCTCTGCACAACTCTCCAAACCCAACTTATTTTAGACACTATTTTAAAATGATTTAAAATTACATAAACTTCATTAAAATACTATTAAATGTGTTCAATCCTCTTAGTCCATGTATGATCAGACACCCCTGGGATCACAGTCCAATCCCCCATGCAACCTCGAGTCACTGAAGACATTATGTCAAAAATTAAAAATAAACATCGCTAAAATTTTCACGGAATATACTAAAAAACTACGATGATGAAACGATTTTCTAAAAACTTCCTTCCTTAAGGGGACCAAACTTTTTGACATACCATCATGTTCACAGGAAAGAATCCAAATGCACGGTGAGTATTCCCTGTGCTATTTATTAATGGCAGATTTCTTGTTACTATGCATGCATTTGTAAAAGTCCACGAATCTGAGATGAGAAATGGTTGACGTACATTAATTGAGTTACTTAGCATTCACATTTCTAAGGTTTCTGCAATTAAAAGCTTTGTGTAATTGTGTTGAATGCTCAAAACCTTAAAATCATCGAACAAGAAAACATGATCATAGTTTATAGCATGGAATGAAAGTTCAGACGCGATGATCCTTATTGCCCTAACTGATGCAGCAAGTTGTTTAAGACGCGTGTCCAAAAGGCACCTCGTCACTCCCACATATGAGGAATTGCAATTTCCACATGGAATATTATATACTACATCATGCATATCTATGGGGGAAGAAGGGAGTACAGAAGGATTTTTAATATGGAATGAACGTTATGAATGAATGGAATGTTATAAATGAGGATCACATTTTCCTGTTCGATGATGCTAAGGTTTTGAGCATTCAACACAATTACATAAAGCTTTTAATTGCGGAAACCTTAGAAATGCAAATACTAAGTAACTCAATTAATATACATCGACCATTTCTCATCTTGGAAAACCCAGGATTCATGGACTTTTACGCGCTTGCTTATTAACAAGCAATCTCCCATTAATAAATAGCGTAGGGAATACTCACATTGCACATTTGGATTCTTTCCTGTGAACATGACGGTATGTCGAAAAGTTTGATCCCTTAAGGAAGTTTTTTAGAAAATCGTTTCATCGTAATTTATTTACTTTGATCATCGAGTTTTTTAGTATATTCTGTGAAAATTTTAGTGATGTTTATTTTTAATTTTTGACATAATGTCTTCAATCACTCGGGGGTGTCTTATCATTCATGGACTAAGAGGATTGAGTAAATTAATAATATTTTAACAAAGTTTATGTAATTTTAAATCATTTTAAAATCGTGTCTAAAATAAGTTGGGATTTCGAGAGTCATGTAGAGAAGGAATCCTATGAAGAAAATATTGAGGTAACTCTTTTGTGTTTTTAAAATTTGATTAAAACGTAGGACATATTGAGCTTTAGTTGCTCTTAGTTTTATAATTATTAATTTAAAATTATAGGAACCTACATCAATTTATTCTGTATACATTGTTAATTTGACCATTTTCTCTTTCTGTTAGCTTGTCTTAAGAATGAAATCCCAAACAGGATCCAAAACATTGACGTTAACTGCAATTTTATTTAGTTAACTGATCATGCCTTTCTGTAGTAAATCCACTATTCCACTTCTGGGTATCAATCAAAAAACCATTTAATTTGCAAATATACATGGAATCTGCATATTTTACATTTTAAATTTAGTTATTAATGTCCATGTAAGGCCTCTCACAGAACATTTATGGATTTTCTAGATGAGTGGTTTCTACACCCTCTAATACAGGATGGAGGAGTTAAAATGATTTTATAGAGAGGCAGCAATAGAAAGTAATATTGTTGAGCTGATTATCAGCAGTGATTGTGTATTAAGAATCTTCAAGTAAAAGTGTGAATTAGGTGCTATTATCATATATTGATTTATTCAAAAAAATAACTACTTGCCAGGGGTAAAGGGAAGGAATTTTGATGCACAAAGGTCATTACAATGGACTCGGACATTTTTTACTCTTTTCAGTAGGATCGACTAACAGTTGATTGTATTCATTGTTGAAATGATTAACTTTAAATCCCTCTGACTTAGTAGTCATGATGGAGTATAAAGAGAACTTTTTTTAAACCCCTGGCCAAGGCTATGATGGGATTATATATCATTCCTTGGGATTACTGGTATCAATCAAGATCTTTTATTTATTTATTTGTTTAAATAGATGTCAGACGAACTGCTGAGTTTAGTGACAAAGGAGACAAATGCATGGAATGATTATAAATTATAAGGGGATACAGAATCGTATAGTAGGTACAAGCCTGTCGTAATATGGAATCATATAGTAAGTAAGCCTATTGTAATACAGAATCATATAGTAAGTACAAGCCTGTTGATTACTCTGTAATCAACTTACACAGTGGATTTAGGCATGCAGATATGAGAAATATTTTGACTGAGAATGCAAAAAGATGTAGGAAGGAACTCTTTTCTTCTGTTAACACTAGAAGGAAAAGGGATGAACTCCATCAGATTTGAATGGCATAACTATTAATGAGCCTATTCAGACTGCTGACAAACTTAATAAATACTTTGCATCTACATTCACATATGAAGAAGTTTTTACAGATAAGCTTAGCATGTCTATCTACTACCTCATCTCTAAAGGGGTAATTATCCCTCTAATACAGGATGGAGGAGTTAAAATGATTTTATAATAACTAAAATGAAGATAGAAGAAAAATTGTTGCAGCAAAATGTGAACAAAGCATCTGATCTATCCAATTACATAAAAAGAAGCAGCAAAAGAGGTAGCCAAACCTTTAGCCATAATAATGAGGGCATCCTTAGATTCAGAGGAAGTTCCTATAGATCATGGATGGTGAAGCGAATAACTAAGTTTGACCTCTGTGCCCAGGAAAATAATAGAGTGAGTAGTTAAAAAAGTAATGCAAGATCATCTTGATAGAAGTGGAGCTGTTCAACGATCACAGAATGGATTTGTTAAAGGGAGGTCATGTCTGAACAATATGATTAACTGATATAAGGTCATCACAGGTGATCTAGATGCAGCAGCCGACCGGGCTAGCCAGGTGGGTAAAGTGCCTGCCTGGCAACCCAAAGGTCGCGGGTTCGAATCCCACCTCGGGCTTGGATCAAAATACTTCAAAAACCTTGGGAGGTGCAATATGGCCACAGAAGCCAATGCGCCAACAACTAACAAAAAAAAAAAAAAAAAAAAAACATTGCTTAGGTAAGACATGACCAAATATTAATGCAGGGGGTGTTCGGATATTAATGGTAGGGCAGGATATGTATTATATTATATTATAGTACATATTATAATACATTATAATATATATATATATATATATATATACTTTATAATATCTTTATATTTTTCTTGTAAAGTTCCAGGAGAAGTCTTAGTAGAAGAGGCTGAAGATGATGAACAAGTGAAGGAATATCAAGAACCTGAAGAAGAAGAAGTGGTGCCTGTTGTACCTACCAATAATACCACAATCGGGTAAAGAATGATAGCTGTTTTAACAAAATACAGGACGATAATATATGTTTCTTTGATGGAAAAAAAAATTATATTTTTTAATAAAAAAAATTTATTTTCATGCTAATGCACTTCTCTTTTGTAAATAATATAATCTGTTTAATTTTTGAAAATCTTATACCATCATAATTGTAGTATCTTTGAATTCGTTGATGTTGATTATAAATACTATGCATAATCATTTGTCAATTTCCATGGCACACTCCCTCAACATGGGCACCTACACATGGTGAGGGTACCTACCATGCTAAACTGGAAATACAGCAGCATCACCGGGATCCATTACCCAAAGCCTGGGTTCCAAGATAATACCATAGAATTCTGGTGTGTTTGCTGTTCACTGCAACCTGTGGAAACTTAGATGGGAGCAGGGGTAGATCCTATAGGTTGAGGAGCCTAGCTTCAACACACCACTTTGGTCCCTGCTTTGATAAGATGAGTGTTCCTGGGATAGCTCGCCTAAGATCAGTCAGCTAGTGAGTTCACCTGCATGGGTCAACTATATCAATGCCATGCCCCTATTCTCGTGGTCTGAAGGATTCAGGCTGGTGGCAGTGCAGGTATGGTACTTGGGTATTCCTGGCATTCCACTCCCAAGTGCCTTTATTCTTGCTGAATAGTGGCCATCCTTTTGGAATTCATGGTGGGTGCAGAGGCCAAGCACCAAAAAAAAAAAAAAAAAAATTCCATGAATCCTGATAATCTATATCTTTCTTCTGGCCCCATCAGAAAATAATAATAGAACAATCATACTAGCTCCACAGCAGAGTGCTCTGGAACAGAAGACTTATAAGTTGCATCATTTATATTCCTCATAATGCATTCTACTTCTAAGAAGCCCATAATGAAAATGTCACTCTTCTTTATCCAGAAGTGTTTTAAATGGTTGACAGGATCCCCAAAATCTGTCAGAACTCTGTTCCTGGACATCCTAATCAAATTTCTCTTTCTCTTCAGCAATTTCCTTTTCTGACACCAAGTGAGATATTTTCTTGGCATCGACATTATGGTTAATAAAATTTAGTAAGTAAATACGTTGGGTATTTAGTAACTAATTATATACACTTATAATAAAATTACATTGAAATTATATATTTTCATAATAATTATATTTTTAAAATGCGAAGTCAATTTTGGAATTTTTTTAACTTCTTTTGTTAGAGTTTGTTAGCAGCGCATTTTATTTTGCATTGAAAAGCACTGCTTTTAGGCTTTTTCTCCATGGTTAATTCGAAAAATAATTATAAAATTTTTATACTGAACTAAATAACAAAATATTAATGAAAAACAAAATAACACTGAATATTAGAACAAATCTAAAATAACACTTAGAGACTTTCAGCACGGTTTACTTCAGTTAAGTTTATAAAATGAAATCAATTTTAACCAATTAACTTCCTTAAAAATTTTCACTTTCTCCTTTTTTATTTTCTTTTTTTTTTTTTCTTTTCTTTTTTCTTCTTTTTTTTCCTTTTTCTGGAGCTCCATGTACAGCCTGGGGCCTGGATGCCTTGCACCTGCTGCATCTCCCCCTATGACTGGCCCTGACAGAGGGCCACAAAATTACAGCATGTTCAGCCTCAAACCCACATGTATTAACTGCCAAGGAGAACACCCTGCATACTCATAAATGAGCATTAGCATTAGCATTAGTAGAGGCATTTGATGCAAGAAAGCAAGCTTATGCAGCATCAGCCAAAAAAAAAAAAAAAAAACCCATTCCACTTCACCCCTCTGTTCGTTCAAAATACCTGTCCAGCTGAGCCTTAAACTTATTTAGGCTATCAACCTCCACCACAAGGGATGGAAGCCTGTTCCACCAACCAACCACCCGCTGGCTAAAGGCAAATTTCCGCACGTCTATCCTACATCTGTCTTTCCTCAATTTGAATTTATGCCCTCTCAGGTGATTTTTCTGAGCTAGAGGAAGAATCCCATCAGCATTGAGCATGCTTAAACCATTCAAGGCTTTATACACCTCTATCAGATCACCTCGCTGGTGTCTAGTCTCCAGACACTGTAATTTGCAAAACTTAAGCCTTTTTTCGTAAGAGCACCCCATTGTTCCATTCACTAATCTTGTTGCCCTTCTCTGTACTCGTTCCAGCAGCTCTACATCCTTCTTGAAATGAGGCCTCCAGACCTGTATACAGTACTCTAGGTGTGGCCTGACCATTGCCTTATACAATGGAATAATCACCTCCTTATCCCTGCTGGAAAAATTCCTGTATATCATTGACAATACTCCATGAGCTACTCTTGCAGCCCGTCTGCACTGCTCAGAGAACTTCATATCTGCCTGCACAACCACCCCCAAGTCCCTTTCATTCTCTACCACTGTCAGTGTAGTACCACAGAGTTGATACGTTGCTCTGGGATTGCTGTTTCCCATGTGTAGTACAGGCATACCTCGATTAACGAATAGGATGCGTTCCACGAAATTACTTCGTTAAGCGAAACTTCGTTTTCAGAGGTAAAAATACTATGGCCAGAATAGGGATACGTTCCTACGTAAAGAAAATGAAAAGCTTTTTTTCGAACAAAGAAAAGTTTTATTAAATAAACAGTCAACTTACATACAAAGTGAAATCACATTTTAAAATATGAGGTTAAAGTTGATTGTTTATGCTTTTTTTCTCTTTCATTTAACAATGGCCTATACGGAGTTATTGCATTTAACACTGATCGCTTAACTATAACACTTCTTCCTAAATCAGGATCATTTTCACTAAAAAAATTTAAAACGTTTTCAATGTCATTTAAGCACCTTTTTAAATCTTTGGTTGTTAACACTTTTTCGGCAGGAACTTCTTTAACTTCGCCTTCATTATCTTTGTCTTCGTTGCTAACAAGGTTTTCTAAATCTTCCACTGAAAAACCATCATCTTCTGCATTCAATAAATTTCTAACATCCTCTTCATCGACATTTTCGAAACCTATTGATTGAGCCATCTGGATAACTTCATTTCTAATTTCTTGGATGTTATTTTCTTCTTCTAGTACAACTTCTGGACATATTTTGCGCTAAACTCCATTTAAGCATTTCTTAGTGACTTCTTTCCAAGAACTATCAATGTTTTCAATTGCGTTTTTAATGGTGTAGTTTTTCCAAAAAGTTTTAACTGTCATTTCCTCTTTATCCTCTAGTTCAGGTAAATTGCTTAAAATTCGACGCAGATAATAAGCTTTAAATGATGCTATTACTCCCTGATCCAATGGTTGAATCAGGAAAGTTGTGTTTGCTGGAAGAAACACAACTTTGACAGGAATGCATGTGTCCAACGTGTTAAGATCAGTAGGATGTCCCGGAGCATTGTCTAACAACAAAAGAGCTTTTTCTTCAAAGTTGTTTTTTTTTGACAATACCGTTTTACTCCAGGACAAAAGTGGTTAACAAACCAATCAGTAAATAACTCCTTGGTAACCCACGCTTTTCTATTTGCTTTCCATATTACAGGTAAATTCATTTTTATGTTACCTTTTAACGCCCTCGGATTTTCTGAATGGTAAACTAATAACAATTTTAATTTATAATCGCCAGAGGCATTTGATCCAAAGAGTAACGTTAAACGGTCTTTGGCTGCTTTGAACCCAGCAGCTGATTTTTCTTCAATAGAAATGAAGCTTTTTGTTGGTAGCCGTTTCCAGAACAAACCGCTTTCGTCAACATTGAACACCAAATTTGGTGGAAAATTTTCACGTTCAATTATTTCCTTTAGTTTTTCTGGAAACTTATTTGCAGCTTCTCCTGTTAATTTTACACTGGCCCGTTTTTTTAAATTTCTCGAACCAACCACGAGAAGCCCTAAAGGTTTCCGTAATTTCTTCAGTTTGTTTAGATTTCAGGTGATTAAACAAAAATAATGCTTTTTCTTGAATCACAATTTGACTTAAAGGCATATGACGTTGTGACATATCATCTATCCACAAACTTAACATTTTCTCCATTTTTTCTAAAATTGGATTCCTTAAGCGAGTTAATTTTGCCGCTGTAACATCTGTACAATTCTGAGCAGACTGTTTTATTTTTTCTGATTGACTTAGTATGGTTGTTAAAGTTGATTGCGCTAATCCTAAAGAATGTGCCACATCGGATTTTCTTTCGCCGCTTTCAACACGTCGTACGATATTTAGTTTAGTTTCCAAAGAAATTGCTTTTCTTTTCTTTGATTCTGACATTTTAATTAACTAAAACAAAAATATTTCTATTAAAATTTACAAAATCTACGTTATGTAATGCTACAAAGAACCTACGTCGATTATTGCAATGCGCCACACTGAAACGTCAATCATGTAAACAACAACTAAATTATGCGATTGACGCGAAAAACTGTTATAACAGACACGCCCGCAGCTCGGGAGCACTCGGGAATACGTAACGAGTCGCCGTCAGTCACCAATCGAATGATTGTCGGGCGTTGGTCTTAAATTGGAATATATTTTTTATGTTAAATGGGGCTTGAAATTGCCGACTTCGTTATATCGAGGCTTCGTTATCAGAGGTAACGTTAACCGAGGTATGCCTGTACTTTACATTTGTCAATGTTAAACTTCATTTGCCACCTCTCAGCCCATCTGCTCAACCTTTCCAGATCCTGTTGCAGCAGCATAGTGTCAGTAGTGTCCTTGACAACCCTGCCAACCTTTGTATCGTCTGCAAACTTGGACATTAAGCTTGATATACCATCATCAATATCATTTATAAATACAGAAAACAATAATGGACCCAACACTGAGCCCTGAGGGACTCCACTAATAACATTAGTCCACGATGAGCAGTGTCCATTGATTGCCACTCTCTGTCTTCTCCCCCTCAACCACTCCTTTATCCATAGCAGCAATTTGCCTCCAATGTCACACTGCTCCAATTTGTGTAGCAGTCTTCCATGTGCAACAGTATCAAAAGCCTTTCTAAGATCCAAGTATATAATATCAAAGTTATTCCCTGCATCCAGTTCTTTTGTGACTGCATCATAGTATCCAATCAAGTTGGTCAGGCAAGACTTCCCCTTAACAAAACCATGCTGTGTCCGAGCTATAACTGAAGTCTTGTCTAAATGATCCTGCAGTGCTTCTTTAACCAATGCCTCCATTAATTTTCCTGGAACAGAAGTTAAGCTCACAGGTCTATAATTACTTGTGTCAGCCTTTGATCCTTCTTTGTGAATTGGGGTCACATTTGCACATTTCCAGTCTATGGGTACCTCCCCTGAGTCCAAGGAAGCTCTCATAATTATGGCTAAGGGTTTGCTGCCTCCTTTAATATAACTGGATAGATCCCATCCACCCCGGGTGCCTTTCTTGTGTTTATCTTCAACAGTTTCTCCTCCACTTTACTCCCAGTTATTTCAAGATTCTGTAGCTTACTGCTAGAGTTGAATACACCTCTGGCATTCCCCTTGCTGAATAACTCCTCATGCGTGAATGTTGATGCAAAATATTCATTTAGTTTGTTAGCTACCTGAGCAGGATCATCAACAGTTGACCCATCAATATCAAGTGGACCAATCTGATTCATCCCCTTCCTTCTAGAGTTTACATAAGTAAAGAACTCTTTGCTGTTTTTCTTTGCATCCCTTGCCATGGATTTCTCGTAATCTGCCTTCGCCTGCCTAACCTCCTTTGTAACTTGGTTGCATATCAACTTGTATCTATCATAGGCTTCTGTGTCATGTGTTAATTTGTATGTATCCCATGCATTTTTCTTCTCTGCCATATATGCCTCATTAGTTCTTCTGACATCCATTTTGGCCTAAACCTTGAACAGTATTTCTTAGTTGGTATGTAAAGCCTAGTAGCTTCCAAGATAAGTTCTTTGAATGCTTCCCATTTTGAATTTGCTGTTGGTAACATCATCAGTTGGTCCCACTGTATAGAATTTAAATACTGCCTCAGTCCATTGTAGGCGCCTTTACAAAAGCAATACCCCTTCCCTTTACCCCTAATGGTAGTTACCTCTTTGAGTAAATCCCACTTCAGCACACTGTGATCACTGCCACCTAGTGGTTCATTTATCTGCAGATTCTTAATGCATGAAGAATCACTGCTGATAATCAAATCAAGAGTATTACTCCCTCTAGTTGCCTCCCGAACATGCTGATGTAGAAAACAATCATCCAATAAATCCACAAAAGCCCTGCTAGTGTGTGAGTAACCAGCCCCCAAATTCCAGTCAATATCTGGGAAATTAAAATCTCCCATTATAAGACTCTTTGATTTACTGGCCCACTCTATTTCCCTGTACAGTTCCTTATTATACTCATCAGAGTCATTAGGCCTATAGCACACTCCTACTCTCAATTTTGATCTCCCAATGTCACACCAAACTGACTCAACACTGCACTGTCCAGCGATGTCGACTGGCTTCACTTCCTTGGTTTTTATGTGTTTCTTAACTAATAGCATAACCCCTCCCCCCTTCCTATCCTGTCTATCCTTTCTGTAGACGTTGTACTCCCCAAATTGCAGTTCTGCATCCCTTATATCTGTGTGACACCACGTCTCTGATATCCCAACAATATCTGCCTTTGATGTTTTGAACAATACCTCAAATTCATCAAATTTATTTACTACACTCCTAGCATTGGTGTACACGCAAGTATACCTGCACCTGTTTCTATTCTTAGCTACCCTAACACAACCCATGTGTTTACTTGTACCGCAATGGCTCCCAGCAGTCTCTGAAATACCATGCATCTTGTTTTTCAGGCTTCTGCTCATTCTAATAGAAGCAGTGCAAGAATCTCTTTCACCTCTGCCAGTGGCTACTGTCAATCTATTGGTCTTTGTCTCTCCCCAAGCTAGCAGTTTTCCGACCCACCTAACACTGCCTCGATAGCATCAGCAAATATTCTTGCACCCTTTCTATTTAAGTGTATCCCATCCCTGTAGAAGCAATCTCTCCTGTTAACAAGTACAGTACAGGCTGAAAAAAATTCTACCCCTTGAGCCTTGCACAATCTTTCCAGGGCCGAATTGATCGACAAGGCTCTCATCATATACTCCCTCCTATCATATCTGGGCAGAATTGCAGACACTTTCAAATTCAACCCTAATCCTCGGCTTTTGTTCAACAGTGACCTGTACTTGTTAAGTAATTCTGCCGGTCTCCTGCTCTTAATATTATTAGTGCCAACGTGTACAGCTATATCACCTTTTGTGCCCTTAAAAGATGATATTCGTTCTACGTCATCAACCTTTGCCCCTGGCAGACATACCCTGGTCCTGTTCCACCTATCTTTTTTTACAAAGCATGTTCCCCGTTTCCCTGACAATAGAGTAACCAACAACTACTAGTTCCTTCGGGACCAGCGCATTCTGCCTTGGGGGTTGTCTCTGTGTCACGCGATGCCCAAGTGCAAGCTCTGGCGTTGATGTGGGCAGCTGAGAGCTTGATGGGCCCCTCAATTTAGTTTCTTCGAGGGCATCCACCCTGTCCTTCAAGCTCTCATATAGGCCCACAAGAACGCCGAGTTATTGCCTGATATCGATACACTCCTTGTATCGCGCACATACTAGAGGTTTAAGCAAGAAAAGGAAATACAGAGACTTAATGCAGAGCTGAACATATATTAGGAAGTAAGAAAAGCAGTGAAATCTGTAAATGGCAATAAACCATTATACTTGGAGGGTTACCCAGAGATGTTTCACTGAACTCAAACTGAAATTAGTATACCATCATTTACTCCAATCTCATGCTGCTTATTAAACTTGCAAAAAACTGCACAGAAAGAACAGTCTGCTGCCACTCCTAAATCTGTACCTCCTGCTGCATCCCTCTGTCAGAATCCAGTGAAGGGAAACCACAAAAAACTAAAGTAATGCAAGACAGTTGATGTGGATTTTTTTTTTTTTTGGCTGATTACATGAAGATCCTTGGTAAAATGATGTGGGCTAAATAAGTGAGATTTCTCTGTTAAGTGCCAACTTTATCGCTATTCAGCCCTATAGTTCATTGTTTTTTCTTTATTGCATATGAAACACACTAACAGTTAAAGTTTGATGAGAATGTTATAATACATTCAGTTCTGTCATTGGTCTTTAATAATTGTTACTGAGAAGAAGGCACCATTATAATTTGTTAACAGTGGGCATTGTTTTGGCTCATATTCTAAACTTCTGACTATCAGTAAGGCAAGTTATTGGTGTTACCATTCTTCACATTTGTTTCATTTGAAAATAAATCTTTATTGATGTTGTTTTTTTATCAATCATTATTTTAATAAAATCTAATGTACAAGTTAGTGCAGTTGCATCATTTCAGTACATAGCTACAATTTATAACTATTTAAGTAGTTATAAATTGGCATCATTAAATATATCTCGTATTGTGAATACCTTCACATCGAGTTGCCATGATATTGCACTACCTCGAATAAGTAATGCCTCACCATAGGAGAAGACTGTTACTTATTCTCAGCGGATACCATCACCCATACGGCACCGTTTCGGAGATCATTGGCTCCTCATCAATGGGTGGGCAGGTATCCTGGTATTGCAATGATGACAACTCAGTTGCGAAGTATAAATCCACAATATGAGAGATGCCTGATGGTGTGGAGTAATTTAGATTACTATATAGTTTAGGGCTAAGGCCTCAGGTTATGTAAAGAGTTAACTAATGCACAAGTTGGTGCAATTGCATCATTTCAGTACATAGCCAACTACTTAAGTAGCTATAAATTGGCATCATTAAGTATATCTCATATCTCTTTTACATAACCTGAAGCCTTAGCCCTAACCTAAACTTTATTGTAATCTAAATTACTCCACACTATCAGGCATCTCTCATATTGTGGATTTATACTTCGCAACTGGGTTGTCATCATTGCAACACCAGTGTACCTGCCCACCCACTGATGAGGAGCCAATAAGCTCTGAAACGGTGCTGTCTCGGTGATGGTATCCGCTGAGGATAAGTAACAATAGTCTTCTCCTGTGGTGAAGTGTTATTTATTGGAAGTAATGAAATATCATGGCAACTCGTTGTGAAGGTATTCACAATATGAGATATACTTAATGCCAATTTATAACTACTTAAGTAGTTGGCTATGTACTGAAATGATGCAATTGCACTAACTTGTACATTAATTAACTCTTTACGTAACCTGAGGCCTTAGCCCTAAACTATATTATAATTAATAAAATCTTTATTGTTTTATAAAGTGAGGGAGGGTATCATGCCCGACCTTATTATTTACACTGCACTGGAAATAAACCTGCAGAACAAAATTTGCTTGATAGCTACCTAAACAATTACGGCACACTTTTTTCAGGTGTTTATTATGGCCAGTGTTCATTACTATTGCCTTTTTAATTAAGTATTGTATAACTATTTTACTTACCAAATTAATCAGTACATTAAAAATTATTAAAGCCTAAACAGAGCTATGGAGAATTTCATTCCCAATTTTCACCACAATACTCAAGAACATGATTAACCGGTAATGTAGTACAGTACTCTGAAAACTAACTCTTATATCTCAGCCTTGCAGGATAAATTGTTTGACAACTGCTTTATACCAAAAGATTATGATTCGGATTTCATATTCTGAATAAAACATATCAGTAATATCAATATTTTAATTCAATATTACTGATATGGTTTTACCATATTTTCCTCTCTTCTTTTTCTTAGCTGTCCAAGCCTTTTAAGCTCTTAGCTGCAAGTACAACTTCTTTCCATTTCTTTCTGTCCCTGACAATCTCCAGTTATCAATGCTTAACTGCTCAAGTTCTCTAGTCATTATCTCCCTTGACCTCATCTTGGTTGTCCTTTTGGTCTAGTTTATTCAGGCTACAATGCACAGCTGTTCTTAGCCTCCTCCTCCTATTCCCACATCCTTTTAATATGTCCTGTTTATAATAGTCAGAGTTAGTGAGTTGAATCTGTTGTGCATTTTGGAGTTGTCTCTCTAACGGTGATTAACCCATAATTTTTTTGTAGAAGTTAATTTTTAAAATATTGTAATTTTGTTTCATCTGCTTTTATTGTGCTCTAGTTTTCTGATCCTGATATTGGTTTCCAATATTGGTGTGATGATTGTCTTGCACATATCTTCTTTTGCTTTATGTGATAGAATTCTAGATGAGAACAGTTTTTGGAGAGCAAGGAAGGTTCTGTTTTTTACCAGGATATTTTTGCCAAATTTCTTCCTGCAATGCCATTCTTATTTGTCATGATTGTGCCCAGATATTTGTAGTGTGCCTCTTGCTTGTATTCACTGTCATCGCCTATATGTTCTTGTGTTTCTTCCTTTCCATTTTTAGGAATTCAGTTTTTTGTTGAATAATCTGTAATTTTACTTTTCCTGATTATCATCAGTGAACAATGAAAACTACTTTGAAGACTGTTTTCATTTCTTTTTTTTTTTTTTTTTTTTTTTGATTAAGTAAAAGAGTAATGGTGAAAGTGTATCTCCCTGTCTCAGTTGAGTATTAATGCTGGAAGGCTCCAGTTTCTTTTTGGTAACCATTACAAGCCTTTTTGTAATGGTTACCAGATGTGTATAAAGGAAACCTTTTTGGTTTCCTTTATACACATTTCAATCAGACTACTTAGCACTACTTCAAATTCTTTTAGTATATTCTGGAGTCATTTTCTGTGTATGCTATCATATGCCTTTTTGAAATCTTTATACACAAAAAATTACAGAGAGCTAAATCTGATAAGTATGATGAATGAGAGGCCATAATGATTAGCATTAGTAGTGGCATATGTTCAAGCCTGTGACCACCAAATACAGAGAATGCGGAAAGGTCAGGGAATGACCACCGCATATCCCCGGAGCAATATGTCCTTAGTGCTAATGCTCCTAAAAACCAAATAACAACAACAGTAGTGGCATATGATGTAAGAATGCTTTGCATGAAATTCTTGAATGGAAAGTCCTGAGTGTTTAGGGGTGTTGTCATGATGTAAGCACCAATTCCCAGAAGCTCCTAATTCCTTCATTAGTAAATGCAAATGATGCACTTTTCTGGCTGTTTTCTAATAATTTAGTATTCCTGGTTCACTGTTTGATGCAGAACAATTCATAACGAACAATGCCCTGTGAGTCAAAAAATATGATAATCGAGATTGTCTTGCAGTTTTGGGGGGGGCCTTCAGGTATACAGAGCCTTCCACTGAGTGGTCTGAGCCTATTCTTCTGAGTCATAGCCATAGATTTGTTTCTTCCATCATCACCAGTAATGACAGAAGAAACAAAGCATGGGTAGGAAGCAGCACATTGACAAAGATCCTGACATACAAGATAATCATAGACAGGATATTGCTCTCTATGATTATCGATGAGGATGCAAGGCCAAAACTGAGCTGAAATATATTGTTTTCCAGAAGCCTTGAATTAAACATTAATTGACATGTCACATAAGAATAAGAAATACCAATTTTGCTAGCAATTTTCTAGATGGTTAAATGTCAACACTCCTAAACAGATTATGAACACAAGTAGTAGTAGTAGTAGTAGTAGTGGCATGTGATGCAAGAAAGCAAGTGTATGAGCTTATGCAGCATCAGCCAAAAAAAAAAAAAAATCACACCATTCCCTCCAAATGCCTGTTCAGTTCCTCCTTAAATTTATTCAACCTATCAACTTCCACAATGACAGATGGAAGTTTTTTCCAGCAGTTAACCACCTGCTGGCTAAAGGCAAATTTCCACACATCTATTCTACATCTGTCTTTCCTTAATTTGAATTTATGCCCCCTTAAGTTCGTAATCTGAACAAGTGGAAGGATCCCATCAGAATTCAGCGTACTCAACCCATTCAAGGCCTTATACACCTCAATCAGATCACCGCGCAGGTGCCTAGTCTCCAGCCACTGCAATTTGCAGAACTTAAACCTCTCTTGGTAAGAGGATCCCTTCATTCCCCTCACCAATCCTGTTGCCCTTCTCTGTACACGCTCAAGTAAATCTACATCCTTCCTAAAATGAGGCCTCCAGACCTGTACGCAGTACTCAAGGCGTGGCCTGACCATTGCCTTATACAGAGGGACAATCACCTCCTTCTCCCTGCTAGCAAAATTCCTATATATCATTGACAAAATCCGATGACCTGCCCTGGCAGCCTGTCTGCATTGCTCAGAAAACTTCATATTTTTAGGTGGTAGATGACTTTCATCAACCGGTGAAATACCACCACTTTGCTTATTGGAGGCTTGAAGTGGTGAAACCCATGTTTAGTCTCTAGAGCAAAGTTTCCGGCATCCCCCTCCCCCCCCATACTTCTCCTTCAACCCATGCACGGTACTAAGTACTATAGGTTTTGATACCTTTTGTGTTTGGGGTTTTCATAAAAAAAAAAATATATATATCTGACTGCACAATTACTCCCAGGTCTTTTTCATTTTCTACCACCTTAAGCGTAGTACCACACAGTTGGTACGTTTCTCTGGGGTTACTTCTACCCATATGCAGTACTTTGCATTTGTCAAGGTTAAACTTCAGTTGCCACTTCTTAGCCCATCTGCCCAAATTATCTAGATCCTGTTGCAGTAGCACACTGCCATTACTGTCATTAACAACCCTGCCAACCTTTGTATCATCTGCAAACTTCGACATTAAGCCTGATATACCTTCATCAATATCATTGATAAATATACAAAACAACAGTGGACCTAACACCGAACCCTGTGGGACTCCACTAACATTAGTCCACGAAGAGCAGCACCCATTGATTACCACCCTCTGTCTTCTCCCACTTAACCATTCTTTTATCCATTGTAGCAACTTACCCTTAATACCATTCTGCTCCAATTTGTACAATAGTCTTCCATGCGCAACAGTGTCAAAAGCTTTCCTGAAATCCAAATATATGATATCAAAATTATTTTTTGCATCCAGTTCCTTTGTAACCACATCATAATATCCTATCAAATTTGTCAGACAAGACTTTCCCTTAACAAACCCATGCTGTGTCTGAATTATTGCTGTAGTCTTGTCTAGATGATTCTGCAATGCATCTTTAACCAGTGACTCCATTATTTTACCCAGAACAGAAGTTAAACTAACTGGTCTGTAATTACTCGTGTCACCCTTCGATCCCCCTTTGTGAATTGGGGATACATTTGCACATCTCCAGTCCGTGGGAACCTCCCCTGAGTCCAAGGATGCTCTCATAATTATGGCTAAGGGTTTGCTTAGTTGCTTTGCCGCCTCCCTTAATATAACTGGATAGATCCCATCCACCCCAGGTGCTTTTCTTATGTTTAACTTCAACAATTTCTCCTCCACTTTGCTTTCAGTTATTACAAAATCATTAAGTATCCTGCTACAATTTGATAACCTTCTGCCATTTTCAAACCTTAATAATTCCTCATGTGTGAGTGTAGATGCAAAATACTGACTCAATTTGTTTGCTGTCTGAGCAGTATCATCAATAGTCGAACCATCGATATCAAGTGGAATTATCAGATTCATCTCCTTCCTTTTAGAGTTTATATAAGTAAAGAAATCCTTGCTGTTTTTCTTAGCATCTTTTGCCAAGCATTTCTCATAATCTGCCTTCGCCTGCCTAACCTCCTTTGTGACCTGATTACAGACTAGCTTATATCTGCCATAGGCTTCTGAGTCGCTTGAAAATTTATATGCATCCCATACATTTTTCTTCTCTGTTACGAGTCTCATTAGTTCATTAGATAACCATTTAGGCCTAAACCTTGAACAATATTTCTTAATAGGTATGAAACTTTTAGTAGCATCCACGATTAATTCCTTGATTGCTTCCCACTTAGAATTTACTGTTGGTAACATCGTCAGTTGATCCCACTGTACAGAATTTAAAAACTGTCGGAGACCACTGTACTCACCTTTACGGAAGTGATTAAATCATTATTTTTTGAAGTTGAAGGCAGCCACAATGAATATCACATTCAACAGATAAGTGACCCTCCTTAAACTTTGCAAGCCACAGAACATTATTTGAACAACAAACTTTTGTACATTTGTTCTGCAACCATCCTTACCTTGGTTTGAATTTATGTCCCCTTGAGTGTAGCCTTAAGAGGAAGAATGCCATCAGCATTGAGCTGGCTCAATACATTCAGAGCTTTTAACATCTCAATCACATTAGCATTAGCATTAGCATTAGTAGAGGCATTTGATGCAAGAAAGCAAGCTTATGCAGCATCAGCCAAAAAAAAAAAAGTAACATAAATAAATAAAAATAACCACTTCCACTTCACCCCTCTGTTCGTTCGAAATACCTGTCCAGCTGAGCCTTAAACTTATTTAGGCTATCAACTTCCACGACAAGGGATGAAAGTCTGTTCCACCCACCAACCACCCGCTGGCTAAAGGCAAATTTCCGCACATCTATCCTACATCTGTCTTTCCTCAATTTGAATTTATGCCCTCTCAGGTGATTTTTCTGAGCTAGAGGAAGAATCCCATCAGCATTGAGCATGCTCAAACCATTCAAGGCTTTGTACACCTCTATCAGATCACCCCGCTGGTGCCTGGTTTCCAGACACTGTAATTTGCAAAACTTAAGCCTTTCTTCGTAAGAGAACCCCTTTGTCCCATTCACCAATCTAGTTGACCTTCTCTGTACTCATTCCAGCAGCTCTACATCCTTCCTGAAATGAGGCCTCCAGGCCTGTATACAGTACTCTAGGTGTGGCCTGACCATTGCCTTATACAAGGGAATAATCACCTCCTTATCCCTGCTAGAAAAATTCCTATATATCATTGACAATACACCATGAGCTACTCTTGCAGCTCGTCTGCACTGCTCAGAGAACTTCATATCTGCCTGCACCACCACCCCCAGGTCCCTTTCATTCTCTACCACTGTCAGTGTAGTACCACAGAGTTGATACGTTGCTCTGGGGTTGCTGTTTCCCATATGTAGTACTTTACATTTGTCAATGTTAAACTTCATTTGCCACCTCGAAGCCCATCTGCTCAACCTTTCCAAATCCTGTTGCAGCAGCATAGTGTCAGTAGTGTCCTTGACAACCCTGCCAACCTTCGTATCGTCTGCAAACTTGGACATTAAGCCTGATATACCATCATCAATATCATTTATAAATACAGAAAACAATAAAGGCCCCAATACTGAACCCTGAGGGACTCCACTAATAACATTAGTCCACGATGAGCAGTGTCCATTGATTACCACTCTCTGTCTTCTCCCCCTCAACCACCCCTTTATCCATAGCAGCAACTTGCCTCCAATGCCACACTGCTCCAATTTGTGCAGCAGTCTTCCATGTGCAACAGTATCAAAAGCCTTTCTAAGATCCAAGTATATAATATCAAAGTTATTCCCTGCATCCAGTTCTTTTGTGACTGCATCATAGTATCCAATCAAATTGGTCAGGCAAGACTTCCCCTTAACAAAACCATGCTGTGTCCTAGCTATAACTGAAGTCTTGTCTAGATGATCCTGCAGTGCTTCTTTCACCAGTGCCTCCATTAATTTTCCGGGAACAGAAGTTAAACTCACAGGTCTATAATTACTTGTGTCAGCCTTTGATCCCCCTTTGTGAATTGGGGTCACGTTTGCACATCTCCAGTCAATGGGTACCTCCCCTGAGTCCAAGGAAGCTCTCATAATTATGGCTAAGGGTTTGCTTACCTCCTTTGCTGCCTCCTTTAATATAACTGGATAGAACCCATCCACCCCAGGTGCCTTTCTTGTGTTTATCTTCAACAATTTCTCCTCCACTTTGCTCTCAGTTATTACAAGATTCTCTAGCTTACTGCTAGAGTTGAATACACCTCTGGCATTCCCCTCGCTGAATAACTCCTCATGTGTGAATGTCGATGCAAAATATTCATTTAGTTTGTTAGCTACCCGAGCAGGGTCATCAACAGTTGACCCATCGATCTCAAGTGGACCAATCTGATTCATCCCCTTCCTTCTAGAGTTTACATAAGTAAAGAACTCTTTGCTGTTTTTCTTCGCATCCCTTGCCAAGGATCTCTCGTAATCTGCCTTCGCCTGCCTAACCTCCTTTGTAACTTGGTTACAGATCAACTTGTATCTATCATAGGCGTCCGTGTCACGTGTTAATTTGTATGTATCCCATGCATTTTTCTTCTCTGCCATATGCCTCATTAGTTCATCTGACAACCATTTAGGCCTAAACCTTGAACAATATTTCTTAGTTGGTATGTAAAGCCTAGTAGCTTCCACGATAAGTTCTTTGAATGCTTCCCATTTTGAATTTGCTGTTGGCAATATCATCAGTTGATCCCACTGTATAGAATTTAAATACTGTCTCAGTCCATTGTAGTCTCCTTTACGAAGGCAATACCCCTTCCCTTTACCCCTAATGGTAGTTACCTCTTTGAGTAACTCCCACTTCAGCACACTG
Organism: Mastigoproctus giganteus; assembly: GCF_048544385.1. Lineage (NCBI taxonomy): Eukaryota > Metazoa > Arthropoda > Arachnida > Uropygi > Thelyphonidae > Mastigoproctus > Mastigoproctus giganteus. The sequence goes on from NC_143586.1 coordinate 142,238,260, forward strand.
TGATCACTGCCACCAAGTGGTTCATTTATCTGCAGATTCTTAATGCATGAAGAATCGCTACTGATAATCAAATCAAGAGTATTACTCCCTCTAGTTGCCTCCCAAACATACTGATGTAGAAAACAATCATCCAATAAATCCACAAAAGCCTTGCTACTGTGTGAGTGACCAGCCCCCAAATTCCAGTCAATATCTGGGAAATTAAAATCCCCCATTATAAGACTCTCTGATTTACTGGCCCACTCTATTTCTTCGAACAGTTTCTTATTATACTCATCAGAGTCATTAGGCCTATAGCACACTCCTACTCTCAATTTTGATCTCCCAATGCTTATGTCACACCAAACTGACTCGACACTGCACTGTCCAGCGATGTCGACTGGCTTCACTTCCTTGGATTTTATGTGTTTTTTAACTAATAGCATAACCCCTCCTCCCTTCCTATCCCGTCTATCCTTTCTGTAGACATTGTACTCCCCAAATTCCAGTTCTGCATTTCTTATATCTGTGTGACACCACGTCTCTGAAATCCCCACAATATCTGCCTTTGATGTTTTGAGCAATACCTCAAATTCATCAAATTTATTTACTAAACTCCTAGCATTGGTGTACACACAAGTATACATGCACCTGTTCTTTTTCTTAGCTACCCTAACACAACCCATGTGTTTACTTGTACCCCAATGATTCCCAGCAGTCTCTGAAATATCCTGCATCTTATTTTCCAGGCTGCGGCTCATTCCAATAGAAGCAGTGCAAGAATCACTTTCACCTCTGCCAGTGGCTACTGTTAATCTATTAGTCCTTGTATCCCCCCAATCTAGCAGTTTTCCGACCCACCTAACATTGCCTCGATAGCATCAGCAAACATTCTTGCACCCTTTCTATTTAAGTGTATCCCATCCCTGTAGAAGCAGTCTCTCCTGTTAACAAGTACAGACCAGGCTGAAAAAAATTCTACCCCTTGAGCCCTGCACAATCTTTCCAGGGCCGAATTGATTGACAGGGCTCTCATCATATACTCCCTCCTATCGTGTCTGGGCAGAATTGCAGACACTTTCAATGTCAACCCTAATTCACGGCTTTTTTTCATCAGTGACCTGTACTTGTCAAGTAATTCCGCCGGTCTCCTACTCTTAATGTCATTAGTGCCAACGTGTACAACTATATCACCTTTTGTGCCCTTAAAAGATGATATCCGCTCTACAACGTCATCAACTTTTGCCCCTGGCAGACATACCCTGGTCCTATTCCACCTATCCTTTTTACAAAGCATGTTTCCCGTTTCCCTGACAATAGAGTCACCAACAACTACTAGTTCCTTTGGGACCAGCGCATTCTGCCTTGGGGGTTGCCGCTGTGTTCCGCGATCCTCACCTCATACATCACCTCACAAGTGCCTAATCACCATATGCTGCAATTTGCAGAATGGGAGCCTTTCTTGGTAAGAACCCCCCCCTTTGTTCTCTTCACTAATCTCATTGTCGTATCTCATTGCCATTCTCTGTACCCATTTCAACAGCTCTGCATCCTTCCTAAAATGAGGCCTCCAGACCTGTATGCAGTACTCAAGATGTGGCCATTGCCTTATACAATGGGATAATCACTTCCTTATCCCTACTAGCAAAATTCCTCTATATCATTGATGAAAACCCCATGAGTCGTCCTGGTAACCTGTCTGCATTCTCAGAGAACTTCATATTCTATTACACAGTTACCTCCAGGTCTTTTTCATTTTACACTACACTGAGTGTAGTACCACACAGTTGGTATGTTACTCTGTGGTTACTGCTACCTATATGTAATACTTTGCATTTGTCAATGTTAAACTTCAGTTGCCATTTCTCAGCCCATCTGCCTAACTTTTCTAGATCATGTTGCAGTAACATATTATTACAGTCATCATTAACCACCCTGCCAACCTTTGTATCACTTGCAAACTTAGACATTAAGTTTTTAAGACACATAAGTAAGGGGCTTCACTAATAACGTTAGTCCACGAAGAGCAGTGTCCATTGATGACCACTCTCTGTCTTCTTCCTCTCAACCATCCCTTTATCCATAGCAGCAACTTGCCCTTAATGCCACACTGCTCCAGTTTGTACAGCAGTATTTTATGTGCAACAGTATCAAAAGCTTTCCTGAAATCCAAGTATATGATATCAAAATTATTTTTTGCATCCAGTTCCTTTGTCAGTGCATCATAATATCCACTCAAATTGGTTAGACAAGATTTCCCCTTAACAAGCCCATGCTGTGGCTGAAGTATAACTCACTTCTGTCTAGCTGGTTCTGCATTACTTCTTTAACAAGTAACTCCATTATTTTCATGGAACAGAAGTTAAGCTAACAGGTCTGTAATTACCCATATCACCCTTTGATCCACCTTTATGAACTGGGTATATATTTGCATATCTCCAGTCCATGGGAACCTCCCCTGAATCCAAGGATGCTCTCATAATTATGGCTAAAAGTTTACTTACCTCCTTTGCTGCCTCCCTTAATATAACTGGATAAATCCCATCCACCCCTGATGCCTTTCTTATGTTTACCCTTAACAATTTCTCTTCCACTTTCCTTTCAGTTATTACAAAACCATTTAGCTTCTTGTTAGAGTTTGATTAACTACTGGCCTCCACTTTGCTACAGAATTCCTCATGTAGATGCAAAATACTTATTCAGTTTGTCAGCAACCTTTTGAGCAGATTCGTGAACAGTTGAACTATCAATATCCAGTGGACCAAGATGATTTATCCCTTCCTTCTAGTGTTTACATAAGTAAAGAAGACTTTGCTGTTTTTCTTTGCATCCTTTTACAGAGATTTCTCATAATCTGCCTTAGCTTGCCTTACCTCCTTTGCGATGTGATTGAACAGACTAGTTTATATCTACCATAGGCTTCTGTATCAGCTGATAACTTATATGCATCCCATGTATTTTTCTTCTCTGCCAAGAATCCCATTAGTTCCTCTGACATCCATTTAGGTCTAAGCTCTGAACAGTATTCTTAGTTGGTATGAAAAGTCTAATAGTTTCTATGATTACTTCTATGCATGCTTCCTATTTACAACTTGCTGTTTGTAACATCATCAGTTGTCCCCACCCATAGAATTTAAAATTTGTCTGAGACCACTATAGTCACCCTTATGAAAGCAAGGGTGACTATAGTGGTCTCAGAAAAATTTTAAATTCTATGGGTGGGGACAACTGATGATGTTACCAACAGCAAATTGTAAATGGGAAGCATGCAGGGAAGTAATCATAGAAGAAAAAATTTGTCTGAGACCACTATAGTCACCCTTATGAAAGCAAAACCACTTCTCTTTATCCTTGACAATAGTTATCTCTTAGTAAATCCCAGATCAGTATGCTGTGATCACTGTGTTCCTTGTATGTGCAGATTCTTAATGCATGAATAACCACTGCTGATAATTAGGTCGAGTATTACTCTCTCTTGTTGCCCCTCTATCATGCTGCATAGAAAACAGCCATTGAATAAATCCACAGAAGTCTTGCTAGTGTGTGAGTAACCAACCCACAAATTCCATTCAATATTTTTTTCATTCTGTATTCAGATTGTTTAGAGACATCCATAGATCTTTGGATGTTAGTGGACTACAATTAAAATATGATCCTTTTGGAGTTCACAAGTTCTGGGATTTCCCTGAAGAAGTGGTGCTTGTGGGTTCCCTATCTTTAATTTCATTTTTTATGAAAGTGGTACCCTTCCTTTAGTAGGTATGAAGGTGCATCTCTTTGGGTAGAGAGTTGTATGTTTGTATTGCTGAGGGTGAGTATTGCTTTACTTTGTTATTTTTATGATTTTATTTTTATTTTGACTGTTAGGGTATCATTGTATTCAGGTAACAGAATTACATCTTTCCTGGTGTAACTCTAATTGTAGTTAGTTTCATACTATATTTAATGGTCTTTTTTTTATAATAATCTTGGAAACAGCACATTGCTCTTTATTGTAAGAAAGAATAGTTATACAGTGAATAAAAGAAAATTTATACTTAGCCAAGGGGCGATTAACTGTTGGAACAGATTTCCACCTAAGTAAATTTAAGGAGGTATTAGATAGATAGATACCTGAATAAAACCAGGTATCTTTTTTTTTTAATCAATGCCTGATCTTTGCACTGATTTTCTAATGCTAATTCTAATTCATTAATGATTGGCAGGGTGACTAGAATCACTTTGTGCAATTGGAGGAGGAGAGTGGAGAAGCCGACTTTGAAGGGAATAAATCTGATTGTGTTTTGATTTTAAACTTTGGTAAAAATCAGCCCTGAAAATTTTAATTACATCTATGTATATTGCTATTAATAGTTGTATCTTAAATTTATAAAAATATGTTCATTTAAATATAAACATTAATACATATAATTTTTACTTCAGATGTACAGATATAGATTTACAAGCAGGAAGATGCCATTTTATAGGTTTCCCTCTAGCAGGTAAGATGTTTAAAGAAGTGCATCACTCACATCACTCACTCTCTAGTTCTTTTAAACAGGGCAAGTCATAAGTATGATGTTACCACTGTTATGGGAGCTTTATTTAAGATTGTTGCTCTGAGTTGGAAAAAACATGGCTGACAGACTTACATTAGAGAAACGTTGGAAAGTGACTGCATAGATGGAAGGGTACTTGTCTTTCCAAAAAAAAAAAAAAAAAAAAGAATTACAGTTTATAGTGTTTATATTTTTTACCATTACAGTGGTGATGTACTTATGAATCACCCTATGTATTGTACTGTATGTGGTCAATTATGCCGTGTCTTTCCCATCATTTCACTCCATTTTATGTTGGCGGAAGATAGCTTGTCTAAAACTCAAATTTTCAGTTTATCCAGCACTTAATTTATTTTGTAACAAACAGTTCAGAAAGTCAGAATTTTTTTTGCCTTTTTGTGGATTTTTTAAAATTATTTCCAGTTCATTGTTTTTTAAATTAATTTCCCTGCATTTGGAACTAATTCCACCCCTTTAAAATTTAAACAATCTTGACAAGTTTTCATTTCAGTGTCTTAAGTTTTTTGAGTTTCAGATTCTATAATTCTTTTTGTGGAAGCATTACAGGATTGAGAAAGGAATTCTTTTCTAGGAATTTGCATATTCCTATGGGGTAAGGACCTCCAGATTATAGGAACATTTGCCTTAGCCTTCAGCTGTTAAAGTTTAAGTGTACTTTCAATTTGTTTGGCTTATACACAGTACTACTTATATATCCATAACTCATTTATTTAAAGTTCCTAGCCAGCACCTTTTAATTACAGTGGAAGAAGTAAAATTAGTTTGTAAATTTATTGCATGACTGCTAAGTCCTGTTCATTCATGCCTGAATACAGTAATTAAAATAAAAGAGAATTTTCATCGCTTATTAGTCAAACCCACATTAGCTGAAGAAAGGATGTATTTTGTAATTTTTTATATCTTCACAAGCAAAAATTTTTAACATTTCATTAAAGCAAACTGCATATGCTTTTCCACTGAGAAGACAGAAGAAACTTGTAGACTTCAGTTTCTGTAGATTTAAATTTTTGAGAAGCCCATGTGAATGAAGGTTGTTCTAGAAAACAGAAGTAGAAGGGATAAATGAGGTAGTGGAAAAGTTAGTTCTGTGAGTTTGGAGTTGGATGTTGAATGGATGCTGACTGGTTGTGACATGTGCTTTGAAGAGTTTAGAAGGGGTTGGGAAATTACAGATACCATTTCAGAAGAACAGTGTCTGTGGAAACATCTATAAAAATCTCCTCTTTTTAGTGGAGTATAGAAGTTCATGAAAAAACTTTTGAAGACAAATTTGAGATTTGTACAGAATGAGTAGTTGTTTAGAAAAAAAAAGTAATGCCAAGAGTAAAATAAAAAACCCAGTTTGTTTATACAGAAGGAGCAATATTTGAGATGTTCTTATGTGCCAAGACAAATTAGAAATCAAGATAATCCCTAATATGTGATCTTGTATAGAAAGCTATCATCAAAAATGAATTGGAAGAACAGTAGACTTTTTTTTTTTTTTTTTTTTTGTGAGAAAGGAGACAGAAGTGGATTTTAAAAGAATTGAAGTTCACTAAATTTTCTTTACTGCACTGTAGAATTACCTGGATATCAGCTTTTAAGGAATTAATGGTGGATATTTGAGAAGTTAAGGCTGTTTGTGTAGGGCAAGGTTTCTCAAACTGGAAGGCAGAATGCTACATTCTTATCTTCAACAGCCTTAGAAAAATTTTTTGGAAAACCATGGTTTAGATGAGGAATGAGATTTTGTGGCGCAATAAAGGATTTCATCCCTACAAGAATACAGGACATTGTAAGTGGTTCCTGTGGTTCCAGTAATCCATGTTAATTACTCTGTGATGAGTAATTAACACTGCATAACTTTGAAAAAACCAGTCAGCATGAGTTCTGCATTGTTTGACTGGTCACTTAGTTACCAGGAGGCACGATCACCAGGGACCTCCCAGCATCCTTCCCTTACTTAGTCCAACTCCCGGCACATGGAGTTGGACCAAGTATAGTAAATAGGAAAACTTACTGGAACACTAGTGCTCTGGCCACAACAAGAGCAAAGGTGGTCCATGAATGGAGTATAGTATAAAATAGAAAAGAGCAGGGAAGACAGGAGAAGGGACGGATGGAGGAGGAAGACATCACCCCATCCAAGTGAGGAGTATAAACCTAAAGGAGGTGGAACTCTATAGAAAGGTGGGATGGGGTAATCCTCAGAAGGCCAAAGGGATGGATAAAAATAAGAAAGTGAGAGTTGGAATTGGATTGGCCATGAGGGCATTCAATTTGCAGACAACAAACTCATGTTGGGATGAATATATCCCAGTTTCGAGTGATCCCACATCAAGGAGGGGCTCCTTAGTATCAGCAGTGTCCCCCACTACTATAAATTCCAGGAGTCAGCAAGTAGGTCACAATGTAGTTGTGGGTACCTAGACAAGGCATGATGAAACCTTGAGATAACCTCCCTTCGACAATTGACAGTGTGGAAAATCTCAACAGCAGAGGGAAGGAGATGAAGAGATGGAACGTATTCTACAGTGAACAATTGTCAATGATGTCCACCTTGGAGGGTCCCAGGTCAGCAACATCTAGACGCATCTGAAAGAATCCCATTACTGAGGCCATTGCGAATAATTCTCACCTGGAAAAGGTCCAGGTTTGTAATGGAAGGAATGATGCAAGAGCAGCATGTCCGGTGAAAGATCACATGAAGAAGAACCATCATCTGCAGAATCCCACCTTGAGAAAGCCAGCTGAGTGGTAGACTGGAGCAAAAGCTAAGCCCCAACCAGATGAGGGTGAGAGAGCAAATCTGACAGTGAAGAAGATCACTGTCAGCAAATCCCACCTGACTGGAGTATATCGCAGTGAGGTCAGCAGTAGAGTGTTATGTTTGTTTATTTGTTATTTGGTTTTTAGGAGCATTAGCAACTAAGGCCATATTGCTCCGGGGATATGTGGTGGTCATTCCCTAACCTTTCCGCATCCTCCGTATTTGGTGGGCACCGGCTCAAACCCTAGTCTAATCAAGAAGCGTGTGCTACGCACCGCTGCTCCTGCCCACCTGGCTTTGGAGGCGCTGCAATAGAGTGTACCAGCCTTAAGGTTGGCAGGATCCCATGACTGGCACAGAGCCCTACAAGAATAATTTCACTGACACGATCTGAGCAAACATTAGAATAAGAAGATTTAAAACAGTAATTCAATCAAAGGAAAAGAATAATATAAATCAGCAGATCATCCCATTTCACATTCCTGTAATGCCAAATGATATAAGATTGAGAATGGCCATGAGAGAGAGACTCCATTACAGAAGCGAGCATCACCAAGTTGTGATCAAAGGCACTTAAAGAACCAGTATCATTGACTATATACTTTAGCATTACCATTATTAGAGACATATGATGCAAGCTTATATAGCATCAGCAAAAAAAAAAAAAAAAAAAAAACCTTCCCATTTCACATATCCATTTACTCCAAATGCTTGTCTAGTTCTGCCTTGAACTTATTTAAGTTGTCAACCTTCACTGTGACAGATGGAAGTTTGTTCCTATTATCGACCATCCTTTGGCGAAAGGAAAATTTCCCACATCTGTTCTACAATTATCTTTCCTCAATTTGAATTTATGTTCCCTCAGGTGCAGAATCTGACCAAGAGTAAGAATCACATCAGCATTGAGCTTGCTCAGACTATTCAAGGCCTTATACACCTCAATCAGATCACCTTGAACATGCCTAGTCTCCAGATGTTGCAATTAGCAGAACTTTAGCCTTTCTTGGTAACAGCAACCCTCCTTAGTTCCATTCACCAAACTTGTTGCCCTTCTCTGTACTCATTCCAGCAGCTCTACATCCTTCTTAAAATGAGGCCTCCAGACCTGTGTGCAGTACTCAAAGTGTAGCCTGACCATTGCCTTATACAAGGGGACAATCACTGCCTTATCCCTCTAGCAAAATTCCTGTATATCATTGACAAGACACCATGAGCTACTTCTCCAGCCTGTCTACACTGATCATAAAACTTCTTATCTGACTGCACAATTACCTCCAGGTCCTTTTCATTCTCCACTACCCTAAGTGCAGTAGCACTCAGTTGGTATGTTACTCTGGGATTACTGCTACCCATATGCAGTACTTTACATTTGTCAATGTTAAACTTCAGTTGCCATCTCTCAGCCCATCTGTTCAACTTTTCTATATCCTGTTGCAGTGTACTGTCGTTAACAATCCTGCCAACCTTCATATCATCTGCAAACTTGGACATTAACCCTGATATACCTTCATCAACATCATCGATAAATACAGAAAACAAGAAGGGGCCCAACACCAAAACTAATAACATTAGTCCATGAAGAGCAGTGTCCATTGATTACCACTTCTGCCTTCTCCCACTCAACTATCCCCTTATCTATAGCAGCAACTTGCCCTTAATGCCATACTGCTCCAATTTGTATAGTAGTCGTCTATGTGCAACAGTATCAAAAGCTTTCCTAAAATCCAAGTATATGATATCAAAATTATTATTTGCATCCAGTTCCTGTGTGACCACATCATAGTATCCAATCAAACTTTCCAGACAAGACTTACCCTTAACAAACCTATTCTGTGTCTGAACTATAACTGCAGTTTTGTCTAGATGATCCTGCAGTACTTCTTTAACGAGTGACTCCATTATTTTCCCTGGAACAGAAGTTAAATTAACAGGTCTGTAATTACTCGTTTTACCCTTTGTTCCACCCCCTTTGTGAATTTGGTATGTTTTTGCACATGGTTACTTCCCCTGAGTCGAAGAAAGCTTTCATAATTATGGCTAAGAGTTCACTTACTTCCTTTACTGCCTCCTTTAATATAACTGGATAGATCCCATCCACCCCGGAAGCCTATCTTATGTTCAACTTCAACAATTTTTCCTCCACTTTGCTCTCAGTTATTACAAAATCATTTAGCTCCATGCTAGAGTTTGATAAGGTTCTGTCCTCCATTTCCCTACAGACTTCCTCATGTGTGAATTTAGATGCAAAATATTCATTCAGTTTGTCAGCTACCTCAGCAGGATCATCAACAATCGAATCATTGATATCAAGTAGACTAATCTGATTCATCCCTTTCATTCTAGAGTTTACATATGTAAAGAAGTCTTTGCTGTTTTTCTTTGCATCCTTCCCCAAAGATTTTTCATAATCTGCCTTTGCTTGCTTAAACTCCTTTTTAACTTGATTACAGACAAGCTTTTATATATATACCATAGTGTTCCGTGTCACCTGATAATTTATATGTATCCCATGCATTTTTCTTCTTTGCCACAAGTCTCATCTGCCATCCATTTAGGCCTAAATCTTGAACAGTATGTCTTACTTGCTACAAAAAGCCTAGTAGCTTCCAACATTACTTCCTTCAATTCTTCCCATTTAGAATTTTCTGTTGGTAACATCATCAGTTGGTCCCATCATATAAAATTTTAAAACTGTCTGAGACCACTGTAGACACCTTTATGAAAGCAAATATAGTCAGTCCTCATGTAACACTTGTTTACACTACACAAATTCAATCATACACGATTTATAAATATGGGAACGATATTGTGTATAACACAAACCAAATTTGCTTATGCACAATTCGCCTGTGTTTACAAGAAATGGCAGTCGAATGCGAAATCACCCCAACTGAACGCAACATGATAGGAATGAAGAGAAGATTCTAGAAATTGTTTTTATTGTTTTATGGTAGTAACCCCCAGAAATGTGCTTTAGTAAAATGTGAGCTAGTGAGGTGTCAATAGTGTGTCTCTGCCTTTACGGTGTTATTTACTCAGTTGCTACACGCATGAAGCCTGCCTCCTCGTTTTGTAATTGTGCTTTATTCCCTAAAAATGAGCAAAATACTTAAAAGGTGTGAAAAGGAAGTGTCCTGGTGAAGATACTACAGATTCAGAGAGAAAAATAAAAGCAATATTGATAGACAGAGGCGGACTGGGTCAAAAATTCTTGCAGCCTCATACTAGCGTTTATGGCCAAAATCACACAGGCCTCTGGCCCACTAGGGTTTTCCCGGTAAGGCTTATGTCCAGTCCGCCTCTGTCGATAGAGAAAAAATATGAAATTGTGAAACACTTTGAGCGAAATGAAAGACCATGTGATATTGCATATGCTACAGGCCTAAATGAGGCAACACCGAGAATTAGAAAGAATGCAGAGAAAATAAAAACAACTTTCATAGCAGGAACAACTCAAAGTGTAATAAAATCCATCAGATCAAGACACAAAGAATTGGAAGAGACGAAACCGTTGTCATCTGTTTGGATAGAAAATCAAACAAAGAACAAGTTTCCTGACGATAGAAGCAAAAGCATATTATGTAATAGTTGTAATAAAATACATAAGTATTTTATTACAATTATTTATTGTGTTTGGTAATGTTTTGGTTAAAAATGCGTATTCAATCTTGGGTGGTCAGCACTTAACCCTATTTTTCCCATAGGGTCTGGTATTTATATTGCACAATTTTGCATTGCATGAGGGTTTCTAGGAACACAACTATCGAGTTATATGAGGACTGACTGTACCCTTCTCTTTACCTCTGCTGGTCATTACATCTTTAAGTAAATCCCACATCAGCACACTGTGATCACTGTCACATAGTGATTCCTTTATCTGCAGATTCTTAATGCATGAAGAATCACTATTCATAACCAGATCAAAAGACACATGGTTAAGAAACTAGTTAAGAAACACATAAAATCCAAGGAAGCGAAGCCAGTCGACATCGCTGGACAGTGCAGTGTTGAGTCAGTTTGGTGTGACATAAGCATTGGGAGATCAAAATTGAGAGTAGGAGTGTGCTATAGGCCTAATGACTCTGATGAGTATAATAAGGAACTGTACAGGGAAATAGAGTGGGCCAGTACATCAGAGAGTCTTATAATGGGGGATTTTAATTTCCCAGATATTGACTGGAACTTGTGGGCTGGTCACTCACACACTAGCAACGCTTTTGTGGATTTATTGGATGATTGTTTTCTACATCAGCATGTTCAGGAGGCAACTAGAGGGAGTAATACTCTTGATTTGATTATCAGTAGTGATTCTTCATGCATTAAGAATCTGCAGATAAAGGACCCACTAGGTGGGTTGCAGTGATCACTATGTGCTGAAGTGGGATTTACTCAAAGAGGTAACTACCATTAGGGGTAAAGGGAAGGGTTATTGCTTTCGTAAAGGCGCCTACAATGGACTGAGGCAGTATTTAAATTCTATACAGTGGGACCAACTGATGATGTTACCAACAGTAAATTCAAAATGGGAAGCATTCAAAGAACTTATCTTGGAAGCTACTAGGCTTTACATACCAACTAAGAAATATTGTTCAAGGTTTAGGCCTAAACGGATGTCAGATGAACTAATGAGACATTAGCATTTAGCATTAGCATTAGCATTAGTAGAGGCATTTGATGCAAGAAAGCAAGCTTATGCAGCATCAGCCAAAAAAAAAAAAAAAAACCCACTTCCGCTTCACCCCTCTGTTCGTTCAAAATACCTGTCCAGCTGAGCCTTAAACTTATTTGGGCTATCAACCTCCACCACAAGGGATGGCAGTCTGTTCCACCAACCAACCACCCGCTGGCTAAAGGCAAATTTCCACACGTCTATCCTACATCTGTCTTTCCTCAATTTGAATTTATGTCCTCTCAGGTGATTTTTCTGAGCTAGAGGAAGAATCCCATCAGCATTGAGCATGCTTAAACCATTCAAGGCTTTATACACCTCTATCAGATCACCTCGCTGGTGCCTAGTCTCCAGACAATGTAATTTGCAAAATTTAAGCCTTTCTTCGTAAGAGCACCCCTTTGTTCCATTCACTAATCTTGTTGCACTTCTCTGTACTCGTTCCAGCAGCTCTACATCCTTCTTGAAATGAGGTCTCCAGACCAGTATACAGTACTCAAGGTGTGCCCTGACCATTGCCTTATACAATGGAATAATCACCTCCTTATCCCTGCTGGAAAAATTCCTGTATATCATTGACAATACTCCATGAGCTACTCTTGCAGCCCGTTTGCACTGCTCAGAGAACTTCATATCTGCCTGCACAATCACCCCCAAGTCCCTTTCATTCTCTACCACTGTCAGTAGTACCACAGAGTTGATAGGTTGCTCTGGGGTTGCTTTTTCCCATGTGTAGTACTTTACATTTGTCAATGTTAAACTTCATTTGCCACCTCTCAGCCCATCTGCTCAACCTTTCCAGATCCTGTTGCAGCAGCATAGTGTCAGTAGTGTCCTTGACAACCCTGCCAACCTTTGTATCATCTGCAAACTTGGACATTAAGCTTGATATACCATCATCAATATCATTTATAAATACAGAAAACAATAATGGACCCAACACTGAGCCCTGAGGGACTCCACTAATAACATTAGTCCACGATGAGCAGTGTCCATTGATTACCACTCTCTGTCTTCTCCCCCTCAACCACCCCTTTATCCATAGCAGCAATTTGCCTCCAATGTCACACTGCTCCAATTTGTGTAGCAGTCTTCCATGTGCAACAGTATCAAAAGCCTTTCTAAGATCCAAATATATAATATCAAAGTTATTCCCTGCATCCAGTTCTTTTGTGACTGCATCATAGTATCCAATCAAGTTGGTCAGGCAAGACTTCCCCTTAACAAAACCATGCTGTGTCTGAGCTATAACTGAAGTCTTGTCTAAATGATCCTGCAGTGCTTCTTTAACCAGTGCCTCCATTAATTTTCCTGGAACAGAAGTTAAGCTCACAGGTCTATAATTACTTGTGTCAGCCTTTGATCCTCCTTTGTGAATTGGGGTCACATTTGCACATTTCCAGTCTATGGGTACCTCCCCTGAGTCCAAGGAAGCTCTCATAATTATGGCTAAGGGTTTGCTTACTTCCTTTGCTGCCTCCTTTAATATAACTGGATAGATCCCATCCACCCCGGGTGCCTTTCTTGTGTTTATCTTCAACAGTTTCTCCTCCACTTTACTCCCAGTTATTTCAAGATTCTGTAGCTTACTGCTAGAGTTGAATACACCTCTGGCATTCCCCTTGCTGAATAACTCCTCATGTGTGAATGTCGATGCAAAATATTCATTTAGTTTGTTAGCTACCTGAGCAGGATCATCAACAGTTGACCCATCAATATCAAGTGGACCAATCTGATTCATCCCCTTCCTTCTAGAGTTTACATAAGTAAAGAACTCTTTGCTGTTTTTCTTTGCATCCCTTGCCAAGGATTTCTTGTAATCTGCCTTCGCCTGCCTAACCTCCTTTGTAACTTGGTTGCATATCAACTTGTATCTATCATAGGCTTCTGTGTCATGTGTTAATTTGTAAGTATCCCATGCATTTTTCTTCTCTGCCATATGCCTCATTAGTTCATCTGACATCCATTTTGGCCTAAACCTTAAACAATATTTCTTAGTTGGTATGTAAAGCCTAGTAGCTTCCAAGATAAGTTCTTTGAATGCTTCCCATTTTGAATTTGCTGTTGGTAACATCATCAGTTGGTCCCACTGTATAGAATTTAAATACTGTCTCAGTCCATCGTAGTCGCCTTTACGGAAGCAATAACCCTTCCCTTTACCCCTAATGGTAGTTACCTCTTTCAGTAAATCCCACTTCAGCACACTGTGATCACTGCCACCTAGTGGTTCATTTATCTGCAGATTCTTAATGCATGAAGAATCACTGCTGATAATCAAATCAAGAGTATTACTCCCTCTAGTTGCCTCCCGAACATGCTGATGTAGAAAACAATCATCCAATAAATCCACAAAAGCCCTGCTAGTGTGTGAGTAACCAGCCCCAAATTCCAGTCAATATCTGGGAAATTAAAATCTCCCATTATAAGACTCTCTGATTTACTGGCCCACTCTATTTCCCTGTACAGTTCCTTATTATACTCATCAGAGTCATTAGGCCTATAGCACACTCCTACTCTCAATTTTGATCTCCCAATGCTTATGTCACACCAAACTGACTCAACACTGCACTGTCCAGCGATGTCGACTGGCTTCACTTCCTTGGTTTTTATGTGTTTCTTAACTAATAGCATAACCCCTCCCCCCTTCCTATCCTGTCTATCCTTTCTGTAGACGTTGTACTCCCCAAATTGCATTTCTGCATCCCTTATATCTGTGTGACACCACGTCTCTGATATCCCAACAATATCTGCCTTTGATGTTTTGAGCAATACCTCAAATTCATCAAATTTATTTACTAAACTCCTAGCATTGGTGTACACGCAAGTATACCTGCACCTGTTTCTATTCTTAGCTACCCTAACACAACCCATGTGTTTACTTGTACCGCAATGGCTCCCAGCAGTCTCTGAAATACCATGCATCTTGTTTTCCAGGCTTCTGCTCATTCTAATAGAAGCAGTGCAAGAATCTCTTTCACCTCTGCCAGTGGCTACTGTCAATCTATTGGTCTTTGTCTCCCCCCAAGCTAGCAGTTTTCCGACCCACCTAACACTGCCTCGATAGCATCAGCAAATATTCTTGCACCCTTTCTATTTAAGTGTATCTCATCCCTGTAGAAGCAATCTCTCCTGTTAACAAGTACAGTCCAGGCTGAAAAAAATTCTACCCCTTGAGCCTTGCACAATCTTTCCAGGGCCGAATTGATCGACAAGGCTCTCATCATATACTCCCTCCTATCGTGTCTGGGCAGAATTGCAGACACTTTCAAATTCAACCCTAATTCTCGGCTTTTGTTCAACAGTGACCTGTACTTGTTAAGTAATTCTGCTGGTCTCCTACTCTTAATATTATTAGTGCCAACGTGTACAACTATATCACCTTTTGTGCCCTTAAAAGATGATATTCGCTCTACAACGTCATCAACCTTTGCCCCTGGCAGACATACCCTGGTCCTGTTCCACCTATCTTTTTTACAAAGCATGTCCCCCGTTTCCCTGACAATAGAGTCACCAACAACTACTAGTTCCTTCGGGACCAGCGCATTCTGCCTTGGGGGTTGTCTCTGTGTCACGCGATGCCCAAGTGCAAGCTCTGGCGTTGATGTGGGCAGCTGAGAGCTTGATGGGCCCCTCAATTTAGTTTCTTCGAGGGCATCCACCCTGTCCTTCAAGCTCTCATATAGGCCCACAAGAACCCCGAGTTGTTGCCTGATATCGATACACTCCTTGCATCGCGCACACACACAAAGACATCCCCCTTGGCAGTATGATGTCCCGTACCCGATTGCTCTGCAAACATCAAGCAAACAGTGCATTTTATAAGGTGTGAGTCACAGGACAACTGCCCCCCTCAGTTCTGCTCTGAGCCACAGCGCTTCCATTAGCTTGAGCCTTTTGCTTTGCTGCTCTGGTCTGAGTCATGATTCTATTAATTTATTAATTAATTATGTTATGTTATTAATTATGTTAAATATAATTAATTATATTACGTTTGTAATCTAAGTCGTTATATGTATTTATTTAAACGTACAATTTAACTCCTAACGAAGTTCAACTAACGCTATCTAGTACGGCATACAACTATCGTATCACAATGGCGGGAAAATTACGAACGGTACCGGAGTTGAAACACGTGGAAACCTTTACCGATACTTTTATGCAATTACAAGGCCGAGTAAAGAATAATTACACCAAGTTAATCAGAAAATCACAAAATAATGTTATACTACTAAATTTAAATCAAAAGTTTTAGAAAAACAATAATTTCAAATCAATAAATAAGAAAAATCCACTTAGCGGCTTGGAACACGACCGTCTCTAGTAGCCTCGTCAGCAGCTGACAGTTTACATAAGTAAAGCATATGGCAGAGAAGAAAAATGCATGGGATACGTACAAATTAACACGTAACACAGAAGCCTATGATAGATACAAGTTGATCTTTAACCAAGTTACAAAGGAGGTTAGGCAGGCGAAGGCAGATTACGAGAAATCTTTGGCGAGGGATGCAAAGAAAAACAGCAAAGAGTTCTTTACTTATGTTGTTGTTGTTGTTGGTTTGTATTTTATTGGCGCATTAGCATCTCAGGCTATAATGCGCCAAGACCACTTTACTTATGTAAACTGTAGAAGGAAGGGGATGAATCAGATTGGTCCACTTGATATCAATGGATCAACTGTTGATGATCCTGCACAGGTAGCTAACAAACTAAATGAATATTTTGCATCGACATTCACACATGAGGAGTTATTCAGTGAGGGGAATGCCAGAGGTGTATTCAACTCTGGCAGTAAGCTAGAGAATCTTGTAATAACTGAGAGTAAAGTGGAGGAGAAATTGTTGAAGACAAACACAAGAAAGGCATCTGGGGTGGATGGGATCTATCCAGTTATATTAAAGGAGGCAGCAAAGGAAGTAAGCAAACCCTTAGCCATAATTATGACAGCTTCCTTGGACTCAGGGGTACCCACAGACTGGAGATGTGCAAATGTGACCCCAATTCACAAAGGAGGATCAAAGGCTGACACAAGTAATTATAGACCTGTGAGTTTAACTTCTGTTCCAGGAAAATTAATGGAGGCATTGGTTAAAGAAGCACTGCAGGATCATCTAGACAAGACTTCAGTTATAGCTCGGACACAGCATGGTTTTGTTAAGGGGAAGCTTTGCCTGACCAATTTGATTGGATACTATGAAGCAGTCACAAAAGAACTGGATGCAGGGAATAACTTTGATATTATATACTTGGATCTTAGAAAGGCTTTTGATACTGTTTCACATGGAAGACTGCTGCACAAATTGGAGCAGTGTGGCATTGGAGGCAAATTGCTGCTATGGATAAAGGGGTGGTTGAGGGGGAGAAGACAGAGAGTGGTAATCAATGGACACTGCTCATCGTGGACTAATGTTATTAGTGGAATCCCTCAGGGTTCAGTGTTGGGTCCGTTATTGTTTTCTGTATTTATAAATGATATTGATGATGGTATATCAAGCTTAATGTCCAATTTGCATACGATACGAAGGTTGGTAGGGTTGTCAAGGACGCTGCTGACACTATGCTGCTGCTGCAACAGGATCTGGAAAGGTTGAGCAGATGGGCTGAGAGGTGGCAAATGAAGTTTAACATTGACAAATGTAAAGTACTACATATGGGGAACAGTAACCCCAGATCAACATATCAACTCTGTGGTACTACACTGACAGTGGTAGAGAATGAAAGGGACCGGGGGTAATTGTGCAGGCAGATATGAAGTTCTCTGAGCAGTGCAGACGGGTTGCAAGAGTAGCTCATGGTGTATTGTCAATGATATATAGGAATTTTTCTAGCAGGGATAAGGAGGTGATTATTCCCTTGTATACGGCAATGGTCAGGCCACACTTAGAGTACTGTATACAGGTCTGGAGGCCTCATTTCAAGAAGGATGTAGAGCTGCTGGAACGAGTACAGAGAAGGGCAACAAGATTAGTGAATGGAACAAAGGGATGCTCTTACAAAGAAAGGCTTAAGTTTTGCAAATTACAGTGTCTAGAGACTAGGCACCAGTGAGGTGATCTGATAGAGGTGTATAAAGCCTTGAATGGTTTGAGCATGCTCAATGCTGATGGGATTCTTCCTCTTGCTCAGAATAATCACCTGAGAGGACATAAATTCAAATTGAGGAAAGACAGATGTAGGATAGACGTGCGGAAATTTGCCTTTAGCCAGCGGGCGGTTGGTTTGTGGAACAGACTTCCATCCCTTGTCGTGGAAGTTGATAGCCTAAATAAGTTTAAGGCTCAGCTGGACAGGTATTTCGAACAAACAGAGGGGTGAAGTGGAAGTTGTTTTTTTTTTTTTTTTTTTTTTTTTTGGCTGATGCTGCATAAGCTTGCTTTCTTGCATCAAATGCCTCTACTAATGCTAATGCTAATAAAAAGAGCATTACTCCCTCTAGTTGCCTCTTGAACATGCTGCTGTTTTATACAATAAATCCACAAAATCCCCTTGCTAGTGTGCAAGTGACCAAGCCACAAGTTGCAGTCAATATCTGGTCAGTTGAAATTCCCCATTATAAGACCATCTGATTTACTGGCCCAATCTTTTTCTCTGTACATTTGTTCATTACACACATCAGAGTCATTAGGCCTATAACACACTCCTACTCTCAATTTTGCTTTCCCCACTGCTTATGTCACACCAAACTGACTGAACATTGCACTTTCCATCTATGTCATCTGGATGCCCTTCCTTAGATTTTGTATTTCTTAATTAACAGCATAACCCCTCCTCCCTTCCTAACCTATCTATCTTTTCTGTACACAATGTACATCCCAATTTCCAATTCTGCAATGCTTATATCTGTGTGACATCATAAATCTGATATTCTAACAATATCTGCCTTTGATGTCTTGACCAGTTGCTCAAATTCATCATCAAATTTATTTACTAAACTCCTAACATTGGTGTACATGCAAGTATACATGCACCTGTTCTTACTCTTAGTTATCCTAACACAGCTCATGTATTTACTTTGTCCATGATGACTCCCAGCAGTCCTGGAAATCCCGAGCACCTTGCTTTCCAGGCTGCTACTCATTCCAATAGAAGCAGTGCAAGAATAACTTTCACTTGTGCCTGCGTCTGCTGTTGATCTATTAGTCTGTGAAACCTTCCAAGCTAGCATTTTTCCGACCCACCTAACACTGCTTCGATAGCATCAGCAAATATTCTTGCACCCTTTCTATTTAAGTGTATCCCATCCCTGTAGATGGGATACACTTAAATGCAGTCTCTCCTGTTAACAAACACAGACCAAGCTGAGAAAAATTCTATCCCATTAGCCTCCACAATCTCTCCAGGGCCGAATTGATTAACAAGGCTGTCATCATATACTCCTGCCTATCGTGTCTGGCTAGAATTATAGACACTTTCAAATTTAAGCCTAACTCACAGCTTTGTTTTCAACGTTGACCTGTGCTTGTTAAGTAAGTCCGCAGATTTCCTACTCTTAATGTCATTAGTGCCAATTTGTACAACAATATCACCCTTTGTGCCTTTAAAAGATGATATCTACTCTACAATGTCATCAACTTTTAATTTAAAGGTTGTGGTGATAAAAAATCGAGAGTGTTTGCTGTGTGGTTAGGGTTGGTCTGGTATTCTGTGTCAGGTCATTTATAATTGCTGAAACTTCAACATCTCGACAAGCTGGGTCTATGTAGCTAGAAAACTGAAGCCAGCTTTAGTTATGAATGTTAAAATAACCAAGGAATATTATTTCACTGTTAAGCAAATTACTCCGGAGAAATTCAAGAAAGGAAGTGAAAGAGTTTGTATGATTAATGGAGTAGGGAGAACCATAGAAGCAACAGACAAATTTGACAGAATGGGACAGAGAGATTTCCAAACATAGAATATCCCAAATTAGTAATCTACCCTATTCTGTCAAATTTATCTGTTGCCTCCATTGTTCTCCTATATCTACTAATCATTGATAACACTTTCAGTTCCTTTCTTTGAAACTCAACTTTCTCCAGTCCAATTTTCCTAACAGTGAGGTAATTTTCCTTGGTGATTTAAATGTTCACAGCTCCAGCTGTCTTAAGTTTTTTGTCATAGGGATCTAGCTGGTTAAGATACTGAATCTTTTGCAATTACTAATGACTTCACACAGATTGCTCATTTACCTACCAGAATACCAGACAATGCTAACCAGACACTCAACACTCTTGAGCACAAAAGCCCCATTGGAGAAAAGGCCAAGGTGTGATCTGAGGTGCACTTTCTCATGATCATTCTTTCAAAATGCACATTAAAAGATTGATCATGAGAAAGTGCATCCCAGATCACAACTTGGCCTCTTCTCTTTTCCAATGTAGCCTTTCTCTCATGGCCATTCTCAGCTTTGTGTTGTTTGGAATTACAAGAATACAAAATGGAGTGATCTGTGAGATTTCTGCGAGATGTCAACATCTGCTCAGACAGTATCAGTGAAATTATTCTTGTAGGGATGAAATCCTTTATTCTACACTCAAACTTAGACTCTCATCCTCTGTCTAAACCTTGGTTTCCCAATAAATGTGCTGAGGCTTTTCTGGATAAGAATGTTGTATAGCACAGTTGATTGACTCACATCCAAATCTCCAGTTCATTTTTTGCCTGCACCAAAACACTTATTAATCTTAATTGTAAACAAATGTAACACACTGTTCCCATAATTTGAAAAGGTTCCAATGTTTGGATGCATACCAATGGCTGTTTGTTTGCAATTTTATAAAAAAAATGATAGCATTTGGTGTGTGAGACTTTGAAATGTTGGATTGGGTCTGTTAGATTTAAAACCATGGTGTTGGGTTTCTCAGACATTTTGAAAACTCAAAAGATAGAACTGCAATACACAATTTCACTCACTGTTGGGAGGTTGTAGACATAATTATGAAAATACTTTTTTCTTTTTTTCTTTTTTCATGTATGTTTTTGAAGACACTCGTCAAAAACCTGATTTCAGTTGGGTATCTTTTCCAATTTTTTTTTAACTTTTTTTTCATACTTTTTTTTTTAGTAGTTTTGAAGTGAAGGTACAGTTGTGGAAAATATTAATAAAATATATCAGCCCTTCTGTTGTAATC
This sequence comes from Mastigoproctus giganteus, assembly GCF_048544385.1. NCBI lineage: Eukaryota > Metazoa > Arthropoda > Arachnida > Uropygi > Thelyphonidae > Mastigoproctus > Mastigoproctus giganteus. The sequence continues at coordinate 142,259,326 of NC_143586.1, forward strand.
CTTTAAAAGGAAATGGCACTATGATCTCAGAAATAATTTACAATATGTAACTGAATAGATGGTTGTAAAAAAATCTTTCTTTTCAGCAAATATAAATAGTAAATGCAAGAAAAACTTTCTATGGTTATCATACCAAAACAGTTTGAAACCCGTGATGGTGATCAGGGTGGTACAGATGTGGATTTAGCCAAATTTAGTCTACTTTTAGCAGTAGCAGTGATGAAGAATCTATTATTGAACAGGGTACATTAGAACATTTAAATGTGACCTTACAGTCAGTTAGGAAAGCCCCTATTGAGGGAATGAAGAGATATAATTATGGCTTCTTACTTTGGAACTTATTTTTTACTTCTGAATTTTATGCAAGATTTTTAGCAAAACAAAGTACAGTTATCAGCAAATATCTTTTCACTAATTGTTACAGATTTTCCTTATGCAAATAAATGCTACTTTGGAGTATTTTCCTAATTAATTCCTTTTGTGTTAAATTTTCTAGATCCTGCCTTACAAAGTGCCTATATTGCTTTAAGTATCATCCTATTGGTGTTAGCACTCCTGTTGACAGTTGCGCTAGTTTTGTGGAGGCGGTAAGTTTAGTACAGTTTACCATTGATAACTAGTTGAATTTATTAATAGCCCAAAATAGTTCTCTTTATAGATTATGCATTTTACAAATTAACTCTTATTTCTGTAACTGTAATGTGATTAATGGATGACTTTGGCAACAGGAAAGAAATTATATTAGCAGCACTTACAACATAAGATTAGGTTGTCATTCCTACAACCCAATCTTGATATAAAATGCACAAATTCTCACCCATGTGCTGCCAATCAAACTGTGTGAACATGCATCTCATCAGTTAGGACAGTTGACAAGTAAAAGCGACAGGTACATATTTATTGCTCTGATCATTTTAAAATTGCTATCTTATAAGTGACTTAAATTCATTTAATTCAAGTAACTTAACTGTTAAACAAACCAGGTTAGTTTGTTTTTTTATAATAAAACACCCTTTAGACCTGTAACTGAACCAGGATAATTGAACCTGTCTTATCAAGGTTTACAATAACATCAGTTTGCAGCCAACATAATAATATATAAATTTTTGTAAGATTGTACTGTATAAGTAGCCACAATGAGACAAAAATGAAAGAATGCAGCATGTTATTAATTAGTCAGTCACTTTACAGAATGGTTCTCATAAATTATTAATGCTTTCAGGATTTCATAAGTGTCCGTATCTTAAACTGTGTATTACTTTCCTGATGTATATGCCAGATATTTTAAGTTACACAATATTTTAAGATAATATCTTTTTAAAAAGATATTTTAAGTTACAAAAAGTGTTATTTCAATTACACAATCTATGCTAGAAATATTTCTAGCACAGCAACTTACAATCTTTTTCTTTCAAAGAGTGCTTTGTTTGTGGACAGCATTGATCCAGTACTAATTATGGGGGAACTAACAGGTGCCATTCAAAAATAACAATCACACATTGCCCTTTAACTTGGATCTGGGCTCTTGCTTTTGTAAAGGCAACTACGATGTTTGCTTTTGTAAAGTTATTGGTTATTGCTTTTGTAAAGGCTACTACGATGGACTGAGATAGTATTTAAATTCTATACAGTGGGACCAACTGATGATGTTGCCAACAGCAAATTCAAAATGGGAAGCATTCAAAGAACTTATCTTGGACGCTACTAAGCTTTACATACCAACTAAGAAATATTGTTCAAGGTTTAGGCCTAAATGGATGTCAGATGAACTAATGAGACATATGGCAGAAAAGAAAAATGCATGGGATACATACAAATTAACACATGACACAGAAGCCTATGATAGATACAAGTTGATCTGTAACCAAGTTACAAAGGAGGCTAGGCAGGGCGAAGGCAGATTATGAGAAATCTTTGGCAAGGGATGCAAAGAAAAACAGCAAAGAGTTCTTTACTTATGTAAACTCTAGAAGGAAGGGGATGAATCAGATTGGTCCACTTGATATCGATGGATCAACTGTTGATGATCCTGCTCAGGTAGCTAACAAACTGAATGAATATTTTGCATCGACATTCACACATGAGGAGTTATTCAGCGAGGGGAATGCCAGAGGTGTATTCAACTCTGGCAGTAAGCTAGAGAATCTTGTAATAACTGAAAGCAAAGTGGAGGAGAAATTGTTGAAGATAAATACAAGAAAAGCACCTGGGATGGATGGGATCCATCCAGTTATATTAAAGGAGGCAGCAAAGGAAGTAAGCAAACCCTTAGCAAACTTGATATCGATGGATCAACTGTTGATGATCCTGCTCAGGTAGCTAACAAACTGAATGAATATTTTGCATTGACATTCACACATGAGGAGTTATTCAGCGAGGGGAATGCCAGAGGTGTATTCAACTCTGGCAGTAAGCTAGAGAATCTTGTAATAACTGAGAGCAAAGTGGAGGAGAAATTGTTGAAGATAAATACAAGAAAGGCACCTGGGATGGATGGGATCCATCCAGTTATATTAAAGGAGGCAGCAAAGGAAGTAAGCAAACCCTTAGCCATAATTATGAGAGCTTCCTTGGACTCAGGGGAAGTACCCATGGACTGGAGATTTGCAAATGTGACCCCAATTCACAAAGGAGGATCAAAGGGCGACACAAGTAATTATAGACCTGTTAGTTTAACTTCTGTTCCCGGAAAGTTAATGGAGGCACTGGTTAAAGAAGCACTGCAGGATCATCTAGACAAGACTTCAGTTATAGCTCAGACACAGCATGGTTTTGTTAAGGGGAAGTCTTGCCTGACCAATTTGATTGGATACTATGAGGCAGTCACAAAAGAACTGGATGCAGGGAATAACTTTGATATTATATACTTGGATCTTAGAAAGGCTTTTGATACTGTTACACATGGAAGACTGCTGCACAAATTGGAGCAGTGTGGCATTGGAGGCAAATTGTTACTATGGATAAAGGGGTGGTTGAGGGGGAGAAGACAGAGAGTGGTAATCAATGGACACTGCTCATCGTGGACTAATGTTATTAGTGGAGTCCCTCAGGGTTCAGTATTGGGTCCATTATTGTTTTCTGTATTTATAAATGATATTGATGATGGTATATCAAGCTTAATGTCCAAGTTTGCAGACGATACAAAGGTTGGCAGGGTTGTCAAGGACACTACTGACACTATGCTACTGCAACAGGATCTGGAAAGGTTGAGCAGATGGGCTGAGAGGTGGCAAATGAAGTTTAACACTGACAAATGTAAAGTACTACATATGGGAAACAGCAACCCCAGAGCAACATATCAACTCTATGGTACTACACTGACAGTGGTAGAGAATGAAAGGGACCTGGGGGTGGTTGTGCAGGCAGATATGAAGTTTTCTCAGCAGTGCAGACAGGCTGCAAGAGTAGCTCATGGTGTATTGTCGATGATATATGGGAATTTTTCTAGCAGGGATAAGGAGGTGATTATTCCCTTGTATAAGGCAATGGTCAGGCCACACGTAGAGTACTGTATACAGGTCTGGAGGCCTCATTTCAAGAAGGATGTAGAGATGCTGGAACGAGTACAGAGAAGGGCAACAAGATTAGTGAATGGAACAAAGGGGTGCTCTTACGAAGAAAGGCTTAAGTTTTGCAAATTACAGTGTCTGGAGACTAGGCACCACCAGCGAGGTGATCTGATAGAGGTGTTTGTTGTTTGTTATTTGGTTTTTAGGAGCATTAGCAACTAAGGCCATATTGCTCCGGGATATGCGGTGGTCATACCCTGACCTTTCCGCATCCTCCATATTTGGTGGTGATGGGCTCGAACCCCGGTCTAATCAAGAAGCGTGTGCTATGCACTGCTGTGCTCCTTCCCACCTGGCTACGGAGGCGCCTATGATAGAGGTGTATAAAGCCTTGAATGGTTTGAGCATGCTCAATGCTGATGGGATTCTTCCTCTTGCTCAGAATAATCACCTGAGAGGGCATAAATTCAAATTGAGGAAGGACAGATAGACGTGAGGAAATTTTCCTTTAGGCAGCGGGTGGTTGGTTGGTGGAACAGACTTCCATCCCTTGTCGTGGAAGTTGATAGCCTAAATAAGTTTAAGGCTCAGCTGGACAGGTATTTCGAACGAACAGAGGGGTGAAGTGGAAGTGGTTATTTTTTATTTATTTTTTTTTTTTTGGCTGGCATAAGCTTGCTTTCTTGCATCAAATGCCTCTACTAATGCTAATGCTAATGCTAATGATTTCAATTTACAAAAAAGCCATGTACAGATCCCCTCCATACTCATAATGTTTTTCCATCATTTGTCTCACAACAAAAATTAGATCTGTGGCCGATCTAACTTTCTTGAAGCCACTCTGCTCTTCCCTCATCCTACTTTTTAATCTTTTCTTATACTCTCCTCTCTATAATTCCCACACTTTTTACTGTCCTCTTTTTTATATATAGTCACAATCAATCCTGTTTTCTAGTTTCTCAATATCCTTCTCCCCTCCCATACTACTTTCATTACTCTGTGTATCCATTGCAGCCCTGCTTGGCCATCACATCTTACCATTTGAGTATTCATCACACTCTGGCTATTTACCTCCAGTAAATTGTCAGGGCGTTACTTCATCACACCCCAGGCAATTTACTTGCTTTCATCTTTTCCGTTGCTGCCACCACTTCACTTCTCGATATCACTCCCCCCCTTTCCTCTACTTCTTCCATTGTATCTCCTTTTTCTGTGGTGCCCGATAGCCTCCTGAAATAGAAAGCAACGTCACCTTTCGTATTTCATTTAATAACCTAACTTACCTGCTTGGTCACTTGGTGGCCGTACTCATACCTGAACCTGAGTGAAAAGAGAAACCCCAGGGGCTCACATCTGGTGAGTATGGGCTTGGCACACCCAGGGCCCCGAGCTGGATATCATCATTCTTCTCTTTCTTGGTGATTCCTTTCTACCTCTCTCTCTCTCTCTCTCTCTCTCTCTCTCTCTCTCTCTCTCTCTCTCTCTCTCTCTCAGGGTAACTCGGGAATTTTTTTTTTGGCTGGTGCAGCACAAGCCTGAGGCTTCCTTGCACCATATGGCCAATAATAATAATGATAATAATGATAATGACATTACTCAGGATTAAAATGGATCAGTCTGACCATATAATAATAGAGCAAGTTGACTCCATTACAACTTTAGATGACATACATCCAAATATGTTTTGAGCAAAATCAGCTCCTCTCAACCTGTTGTTACACCTTCATTCTTGGTGATACATTCATTAATGAACCAGTTGTTTGGGAACTTATACCTATTTTCAGTTCAGAAGACCATATAAAAGCCTTGGTCAGCTCACCAAAAATTATTAAATGGTTAAAATTGGGTGATCTTTTAATATAAACTTCACGATTCCATCAATCAGAGAAACTGTTAAATACAAAGACCTTTGCAGGATTATCAGTTGAGATTACTCCACATAATACCCTCACTACATCCAAAGGTGTTATTACAGAGAAGGACTTTCCATCTCAGAGACTTGCTCTCTGAGTTGAAAGAGCAACAGGTGATACATGCAAGAAGAAAGATGATGTTCTTACTCCTACACGATCTGTAATTCACCTAATTTACCACAGTCAGCAAAAGCAGTATATTTAAAGTGCAAAATTCACCTGTGTATACCAAATGAGTAAGATGTGATCATTGTCCAGATGTTATCACTGTCAGCAGTATATCAACATAAGCATCATTCAAGTTGTGCCATCCCCACTACACTGAGGAATACTTATCTTCTTTGTTATCAGACAATACTAGTGGGTAGATGACTCTCATCATCTGGTGAAATAACACCACTTTGCTTATTGGACACTTGAAGTTGTGCAACCTATGTTTAGTCTCCAGCAACCCCCCCCCCTTCCAACATGCATTATGAGTAATGAATTTTGAGATTATGATGGAGGCATTGTGGTGAGATTCAGCATTCTTTACTGTTCAAGGGTACAGTTTTAAATGTTTTTTTTTTTTTTTTTAAGCTAGCTTAGGTGCCTCCATAGCCAGGTGGGCAGGAGCGGCAGTGCGTGGCACATGCTTCTTGATTATACCAGGGTTCGAGCCCGTGACCACCAAATACAGAGGATGCGGAAAAGGTCAGGGAATGACCACCGCATATCCCCCCGGAGCAATATGGCCTTAGTTGCTAATGCTCCTAAAAACCAAATAACAATCAAGCTTGCTGCTAAGTAGTCCACCAGATCAAACTTATTGATAAACTCCTTAGAACCTAGGAGGCATCTGGAACAGGAAGTGTATAATCTAAGTTCCTCTAATCTGCCAGCTAGTGACTGAAGAGACCCCAAGTAAAGTGTATGCAGGGATCATTCAAGATGCCATGTTATGTCAAGCTTGCCGTGATTATGCCATATCCAAAATTTTCATTAATTTGTGCAGAATGCCCCTTCCTTTACTTTTATCTCTTGAATGCATTGTAAATAGTCATACTAGTAGAACAAATTTATCTGAAAAAATATCTAAATCTCCCAAAATCATCCTCATTCATTTTACAGATATATGTGATCTCAGTTTCAACCTTGATGTCCACTTCCATCTACAATCTGCCAAGCCCCACTTATATTTCTGACAGAATCCCAACTGTCAATTACTCGACCACTACCCATCCCAGTTATCCTAAATTTTCACTTCTTTTTTTTTTTTTTTTTTTTGAAACTCACCTTTCCTAACAGTGAGATAATTTTCCTTGATAATTTTAATTTCCACAACTCTAGCTCGCCTCAGTTTTCTAATTACACAGACCCAGATGGTCAAGATGCTGACATTTTTGATATTATTAGTGACTTTGCACAACTTTTTCATTTGCCTATCAGAATACCAGCCTAACCACAAACTTACCACTCTTGATATTGTCCTCTCCAGCAACCCTTCAAAGTACACCAACAATACTAATGGCTCACTGGGCACCTTAGTTCACAACTTGATGATCTCTTTTCCAGCAGTTGCAAGTGCCAAGCGATTTTCTAGTGTTTTCTAAGGTGAGTGAGTACTAGCTTCTAAAAACTTTTTCTCTGCTTGCAATGTCACTGCTCCTCTGGTTATCAACGTACTGCTCTCCTGATTGCTTGGTCACTGGTTGGCACTGCTCCTGTCTCCACGTGACAGGGCTGGTAATTTGGGGGAAAATTTATCCTCCAGGGCTAAAAGGAGCAACCATGGATTTAAACGACTTTCCACCTCTAGAATCTTCAAACTCCAAACCAGAAACAACCAATGATAATCACTTGAACCTACCTAAAAGTCTAGAAGGGAAGCACAGTACCATGACATGCCAAACTTTCTGGTAATACACTCTCTGTACACCCAGCCTGTGGGTGAGTTGTCACCATTTCTAATTCAAAGATATCTGGAATCAATTGTTGGATCATCAAAAATGGTGAAACAACTACAATCCAAAGACCTCCTAACCCTTGAAACAGCCACCTCAAAACATTCTGAATGGCTGCTAAAAACAATGGCATTTGGTGGGCTGCCAGTATCTAGAATTAGTTCAGATGAAGAATTAGTTCAGGAACTTAGCAATCAATAAGTAATCAGTGCCAAATGAATAATGACCCAAAAAAAAGATGGACATCTCATTCCTACTAGTTCCATAATTTTAGCATTTAGCACTAGAGAATTGCCACCCACAGTAAAATCTGGTTATTTAAACTGCCGAATTCACCCTTACATTCTGAACCCTATTCGTTGTTTTAAATGTCAAAAATATATGATGTTCCCTTAGCAGACATGTAGAGGGGACACCATTTCTCTTATTTGTGGATAAAAAGACCATACACAAGTAGACTGTTCAGCCTCAACTCCCATTTGCCCCAACTGCAAAGGAAGCCACCCTGCCTTTTATAAATCATGGGAAATATAAATAACTGGAAAAAATCCAGAAAATACAAAATTGAACATAAAGTCACATATCCTGAGACATGCAGACAACTTATGTTGACCATGCCTAGTCTGTCCTGTGTGTTTCACACCCAGAGCTATCTTTTAACTGCAGTTCAAGATGTTTCAATTCCTCCCAACACCTTTTGCTAAATGGGTTAAAGCAACTCTGTCAACCTCTCTGGAAAAAAACAGTCCTAAAACTAAAACCTACTAAGGCACTAAGAAAACTGAATCACCCACCAACAGTATGGAAGTGCATATACACTCAGATTATGGGGAACCCATACTAGAACTTCATGTGAATGACACTATGGATACTGGACACTCCATCTTCCCAAAAAAAAAACAGTCAGATGAGCCATTCATCCTGAGCTAAACCTAAATAATGCACATCATACAATGGAACTGCAGAGGACTAAGCAGTCATTCTGATGACTTAAGGGATTTACTTGCTCAGTTGAATCCCATAGTGTATGCCTACAAGAAACATTCTTGTCACCACAAGTTTCACCAACATTTTCAAATTATATGTACAGACAAGATAGGAGCTCAGAGTCTCCTGCCCATTAAGGAGTAGCTATTCTTGTCAATTCTAAAATGTTGTCCAGGCCTGTTCAATTACAAACCACTATAGAAGCTGTGGCAGCTCGTATTGCAATCCAAAGGTAAGCAGTTACCCTTGTTTCCATTTATATTTCACATTCTCTCCCTTTTCCCCATTCAGAACTCAACAATCTCATTACCCAACTCCAATTTGTCTCTTCGGTGAATTTAATGGCCACCATCCATTATGGGGATCTGCTACAATGGACACAAGAGGCTGAAGAACTTATGAATAATAATGATCTTAATTTACTAAACTCTGGATTTCCTACCAATGTCCACCTGCCTACAGATTTCACTTCTGTAATTGGCTTTTCAATTTGTTCACCATCCATCTTTCCAATTGTGACATGGTCCACAGTAAATGACCCCCTTTAACAGCAATCACTTTCTAATTATTTGCTCATTACGAACAGTGGTAACTATATATTGTGACCAACAATCCACTTGGAAGTTTAATAAGGTGAACTGGGATTGCTGTTCTGCCCAAATGCTTTTAGACAGACTTTATGTTCGAAAAACCTATTGATGATAGTAGTAGTGGCATGTGATGCAAGAAAGCAAGTGTATGAGCTTATGTAGCATTAGCCAAAAAAAAAATCACACCATTCCCTCCAAATGCCTGTCCAGTTCCTCCTTAAATTTATTTAACCTATCAACTTCCACAACAACAGATGGAAGTTTGTTCCAGCAATTAACCACCCCCTGGCTAAAGGCAAATTTCCACACATCTATTCTACATCTGTCTTTTCTTAATTTGAATTTATACCCCCTTAGGGTCATAATCTGAACAAGTGGAAGGATCCCATCAGAATTCAGCATGCTCAGCCCATTCAAGGCCTTATACACCTCAATCAGATCACCGCGCAGGTGCCTAGTCTCCAGCCGCTGCAATTTGCAGAACTTAAACCTCTCTTGGTAAGAGGATCCCTTCATTCCCCCTCACTAATCTTGTTGCCCTTCTCTGTACACGCTCAAGCCAAACTACATATTTCCTAAAATGAGGCCTCCAGACCTGTACGCAGTACTCAAGGCATGGCCTGACCATTGCCTTATACAGAGGGACAATCACCTCCTTCTCCCTGCTAGCAAAATTCCTATATATATATCATAGACAAAACCCCATGACCTGCCCTGGCAGCCTGTCTGCATTGCTCAGAAAACTTCATATCTGACTGCACAATTACTCCCAGGTCTTTTTCATTTTCTACCACCTTAAGTGTAGTACCACACATTTGGTATGTTTCTCTGGGGTTACTTCTACCCATATGCAGTACTTTGCATTTGTCAAGGTTAAACTTCAGTTGCCACTTCTTAGCCCATCTGCCCAAATTATCTAGATCCTGTTGCAGTAGCACACTGCATTACTGTTATTAACAACCCTGCCAACCTTTGTATCATCTGCAAACTTCGACATTAAGCCTGATATACCTTCATCAATGTCATTGATAAATATTCAAAACAACAGTGGACCTAACACCGAACCGTGTGGGACTCCACTAATAACATTAGTCCATGAAAAGCAGCACCCATTGATTACCACCCTCTGTCTTATCCCACTTAACCATCCTTTTATCCATTGTAGCAACTTACCCTTAATACCATTTTGCTCCAATTTGTACAATAGTCTTCCATACGCAACAGTGTCAAAAGCTTTCCTGAAATCCAAATATATGATATCAAAATTATTTTTTGCATCCAGTTCCTTTGTAACCACATCATAATATCCTATCAAATTTGTCTGACAAGACTTTCCCTTAACAAACCCATGCTGTGTCTGAATTATTGCTGCAGTCTTGTCTATTTGATCCTGCAATGCATCTTTAACCAGTGACTCCATTATTTTACCTGGAACAGAAGTTAAACTAACTGGTCTGTAATTACTTGTGTCACCCTTTGATCCCCCTTTGTGAATTGGGGATACATGATGTTACTACTTACATAACCAATCAGATTCTGACTGCTGCTAATGCTTCCCCATTTGAAAATCCAAGACATTTGAAAATACAGATTGCTTTAATGCCAAACAGGAGAAAAACCATGCTTGGAATAATTTCTGAAAGTATCCAACCACTAGTAACCTAATTGCTTATAAAAGACTTAAAGCTAAAAAAGCAAGACAAATTAAGTGGAAAGCAAAATGGAATTTGTGGATTACTTTTGCCTCAACCATCACCAAAGACATCAACATGTGGCTCATCTAGAAAAGAATACAGGTGCTAAATGGCAAATTCTTTCGGCTGCCTTCTCCAGTACTTCACTGGAAAGGGAAAGGGAAAGATATGTCTACTCCTGAGGAAGTTGCTAATTACCTAGCAGAATCATTCTCTGTAACCTCTGCTTCTGTATCCTATGTATCCTGGCGCCTCCGTAGCCAGGTGGGAAGGAGCAGCAGTGCGTAGCATACGCTTCTTGATTGCACCGGGGTTCGAGCCCGTCACCACCAAATACGAAAGATGCAGAAAGGTCGGGGAATGATCACCGCATATCCCGGAGCAATATGGCCTTAGTTGCTAATACTCCTAAAAAAAACAAATAACAAACCTATGTATCCTCCTTTTGGAACAACAGAACAGGTACAGAAGTGGTGTGTGAAGAAGTTGATATAAAATCAACTTCTTCACACACCACTCACTCCCGTACAACCAATCTTTTATATTAATAGAACTTAAAAATTCACTAAATAGATTCTCCAATAGGCCACAGATCCAGATGGTGTTCATTTTCTATAATTGGATCTTCTTTGACAATGCCTATCCTTCTTCCTGGCACCATTCTTTCATTTTTGCCTTACTAAAACCAGGAAAATATTCTTCCCTGGTTTAAGACTATAGGCTGGTATCTCCTACGAGCTGCATGGGTAAAATTTTCAAAAAGGTGGTTCGTACAAGACTCACTTGGATTCTGGCTCACAGAATCTCCTGCCAAATCATCAGAATGGCTTTCGGAAGAACAGATCCAACTCTAGACGTACTCGTCAAAGCCTAATCTCATATCCGTAATGTGTTTATCATGAAACAACGTCTAATCATGGTCAACTTAGATACCGAAAAGGCATGCAACACTACCTGGCATCATGGTATTATTACGGATATTTACCATCTAGTGCTAAGGCTCATCTAAGAATAAATCTGCCTGAAATAATTCAAAATTTCCTGTGCCTGCATTCTTTTCAGGTTTAATATAAAAACATACTCTCTACATCTCATCTCGCATTCAGGAGGAAGGAGTCCCACAGGAATCGATATTTAGTTCAACACTATTCGCAATCCGAATTAACAACAGGAGATATCCCAAAAACTGTTGAGGCTTACATGCATGCAGACAACCTTAACATTTCTTGTCAATCTCAAAGTATGAGCACCATCGAAAACAGCAGCTCCAACTTGCCATAAACATAATAGAATCCTGGACCTCACAGAACAGTTATTGACTATCAGAAAATAAATGCACTGCAACTCACTTTTGCAAGTGATGGACTCTCCATCCTGATCCTGAGCTACTAATAAACAATACTCCTATCCCACTTGTTAATACTGTTAGATTTCTTGGACTTTATTAGATAGCAAGCTAAATTTCCATGCTCACATCATTCGTTTAAGAATTACTTCTCTAAAGCATATACTTCGATCAGTCTCATCCGTGTCATGGGGAGCTGATATGTATACATTACTTGTCTTTACAGAACTCTAATCCATTCATGCCTAGATTATGGTTTTCCGGTATATGATTCTGTAGGGGCACTACTTTACAACAGCTAAATATCATCCATCACAGTACTCTGAGCTTTCAGGACTTCTCCAATCCAAAGTCTTTTTATTGAAGCACATGATCCTCCATTACATCTTCATAGAAAAACATTATTGCTTCTCTATGCTGCTAACATACACGGTCTTCCACTGCACCCCAGTTGGGAGTATCTTTGTAATACTCGGTGGGATTCCTTCTATGAGAGTAAGCCACGTGAAAATTGAGCTGCCTCGCTTAGAATCAAAGAGCTTGTTCAGAGTTGGAATATCAATTTAAGTGATGTTTTTCAGGACACAGCTGCACCTATTCCACCTTGGATATATATTTTCTACAGTGTGGAAAGAATTCTATACCACCTGCAATATCAGACAGTTGCACTCAGCTCACGCTACTCTGAACTTCTGTAAAATATACTGATGGATCAAAAACTCACAGTATGGTAGGCACTGCAGCAGTTTTTCCTTCATGTACAGTTACAGCCTCACTACCATTAGCATGCAGTGTCTTCACTGCTGAACTGTACACCATCAAGTTAGCACTTAATGAGATTATTCAGCTTTCCATCCCACCTGCAATAATTTACTTTGACTCTCTCAGTGCTCACTCTGCCATAAGGAAGAATTTCTCCTCTTCTCATCCTATCTTGAAATACATTCATTCCCAGCTATTCTTCTGCAGTGTGTCCAATCAGTTTTTGCTGGATCCCCGACCATTCCGGCATCCCGGGAAATGAAAATGCCGACCTTGCCGCTAAGCATCCTCAACTCACTCTCTCACAGTGTCCTCAGGTTCCTTACACTGACTATAAGCCTGTCTTCCACAAAGCATGTTACAACAACTTGGCACAAATCTGGAAAAGAAATACCAACAATAAAAGTACCAGTTAAAACAATCTCAGGCTTCTGACGAAACAGACAAGAGGAATTGATATTTGCAAGACTGAGAAGTGGACACACTCATCATACCCATCTCTTCTTATTATTGGGAGATCACCTCCAGTCATCCTGCCACAGTCAACTTGCAGTCATTTTCTGGTTGATTGTCCCTTATATTCAACCATCTGGTCAAAAAGTTAGTCTCTATGCTGAACATCTCACATGATTTATCTCATATTGTAGGAAATGATGCTAATATAGAAGAACTTTTAATCTATTTATAATGTATTGACCTGTACAGGAACATATAATTTAACATCTATAACGATATGCTGAGTGAAAATAAACTCTGAACAGACACAATTTGGCCTCAGTAACCCTTGTGTCATTAAACCCAATACCAACAACAACAACTTTTCCATTGGAAGTTGCTCATGTCAATTCTCATTCTCAATTTCATGTCCATTCTCAATCATTTGACATTACAAAAATGTGAAATGAGATGATCTATATGATTTCTGTTCTTTTCCTTGGTTCAGTTACTGTTTTTAAATCTTCTGATTCCATTGTTTGCTCAGATCATGTAAGTGAAATGCACTGCAGCAATTTTTCCTTCATGTACAGTTACAGTTTTTAAGTATTTCTGCTAAGCTTTTCTGTAAAGTTTAACATAATTTAGTATGGTTGGATTCATTTGGAGCTGAAAAAGAGGATACATCATTCAAATAGTGGATTTACACATATAACATATTATTTGTATTTTAAGATGAAAGTAGGACATTCTATGAGCTGGGCACAAGAACTTTCAGGACAACTAAGAAGCAAGACAAGTGCTCCAAATAATCTTAAGACAACACTGCAAGCAATAATGGTCAAACACTGTACCACCCTACAGGTGGCACAATAATCCCTTAATTACTGAGAACACTGTAAGTACTGGAAAGTTTAAAAGTGCACTAAGGTAGTAGAGGAATTTCAGAATTATACAGAACCACATACTAAGTCCACATTATGGATCAACAAGAAATCATACTGGCTCAATTAAAATGTAAAATTTGTCGAGATAATAAAGAAATGATTATTAAATGCATTAAATGCCTCAGACCGATCTGTAATTCTTGTACCAAAATAAATCTTACTAAATTGCCCAAAGCTAAAAGAACGGCTTTTTATTTATGATCAGTGTAGATAAAATACAAAACAAATAACTTCCTGTAAAGCGCCAGATGAAGCTCACATTCAAGAACCACAAAATAAACCCTGAAAGTCTAACAGATATTGATGCTGATACTCCTGAAACTGACCACACATTCGAAAAAGCTTCAAAAATGAATGAATCGCTGTATGATGATGATAATAATAATTTTACACAATTTCCTCTGAGCACTCAAGATTACTTAGACCTAGAGTCCTATCCAGCCTCTGACAATCAGAAAATCAGTACACATTCTCTGAATAAAAGCATGCAAACTGAAATTTTAAGCGATGCTGGGAGTAGTCATGCACTGCTAATAGCAAGTAAGGAATTCCTGAACACAAGAAAAGCCCCTGAAAAACGTTCAAGAAAATCTAGCGGTTTTGATTTACAAAAACCAAATACTTAGAGCTCAAAATGCAGAAATCTCTCAAGAGCTATTCACACTCAAATAATTCATTGAATCTTCATTTATCTGGACATGCACTGAGATCTGAAAGTACTGCATATGGCAAGTACAAACAATGGGATAAATATCACGATTCAGACGCGATCCCAACAGAAACCCAACAACCTGTCTCTGATGGCAGTGACAAGTTGCTGGGTTGGATCACACTTGAGCCAGAGAAAATCCAAGTATCTGCGTGTAGCAAACAGTTCCCAGTGATGATCTCATCGACAAGTGGACACATACAGCAAGCTGAAGAACATTTTGTCACCCTCGAACAGGGAAAAAACACTAAGCATTCGCATGAAGTTATGAAACATATGCAAGCAAAAATAACTGCTGCCACATCTAATGAGGAAGGTCTTCAAACCTGTCTATAGGGCTTTTGCCACAGTGAGTAAGCCTGCTTCTGATTGCCAGTCTCAAATGTCACACCAAAGATCAAACAGAACAAACCTTCAGACGACGCTACATCTCAAGCTTTAGCATTAGCATTAGCATTAGCATTAGTAGAGGCATTTGATGCAAGAAAGCAAGCTTATGCAGCATCAGCCAAAAAAAAAAAAAAAAGTAACATAAATAAATAAAAATAACCACTTCCACTTCACCCCTCTGTTCGTTCGAAATACCTGTCCAGCTGAGCCTTAAACTTATTTAGGCTATCAACTTCCACGACAAGGGATGGAAGTCTGTTCCACCCACCAACCACCCGCTGGCTAAAGGCAAATTTCCGCACATCTATCCTACATCTGTCTTTCCTCAATTTGAATTTATGCCCTCTCAGGTGATTTTTCTGAGCTAGAGGAAGAATCCCATCAGCATTGAGCATGCTCAAACCATTCAAGGCTTTGTACACCTCTATCAGATCACCCCGCTGGTGCCTAGTTTCCAGACACTGTAATTTGCAAAACTTAAGCCTTTCTTCGTAAGAGAACCCCTTTGTCCCATTCACCAATCTAGTTGCCCTTCTCTGTACTCGTTCCAGCAGCTCTACATCCTTCCTGAAATGAGGCCTCCAGGCCTGTATACAGTACTCTAGGTGTGGCCTGACCATTGCCTTATACAAGGGAATAATCACCTCCTTATCCCTGCTAGAAAAATTCCTATATATCATTGACAATACACCATGAGCTACTCTTGCAGCTCGTCTGCACTGCTCAGAGAACTTCATATCTGCCTGCACCACCACCCCCAGGTCCCTTTCATTCTCTACCACTGTCAGTGTAGTACCACAGAGTTGATACGCTGCTCTGGGGTTGCTGTTTCCCATATGTAGTACTTTACATTTGTCAATGTTAAACTTCATTTGCCACCTCGAAGCCCATCTGCTCAACCTTTCCAAATCCTGTTGCAGCAGCATAGTGTCAGTAGTGTCCTTGACAACCCTGCCAACCTTCGTATCGTCTGCAAACTTGGACATTAAGCCTGATATACCATCATCAATATCATTTATAAATACAGAAAACAATAAAGGCCCCAATACTGAACCCTGAGGGACTCCACTAATAACATTAGTCCACGATGAGCAGTGTCCATTGATTACCACTCTCTGTCTTCTCCCCCTCAACCACCCCTTTATCCATAGCAGCAACTTGCCTCCAATGCCACACTGCTCCAATTTGTGCAGCAGTCTTCCATGTGCAACAGTATCAAAAGCCTTTCTAAGATCCAAGTATATAATATCAAAGTTATTCCCTGCATCCAGTTCTTTTGTGACTGCATCATAGTATCCAATCAAATTGGTCAGGCAAGACTTCCCCTTAACAAAACCATGCTGTGTCCTAGCTATAACTGAAGTCTTGTCTAGATGATCCTGCAGTGCTTCTTTCACCAGTGCCTCCATTAATTTTCCGGGAACAGAAGTTAAACTCACAGGTCTATAATTACTTGTGTCAGCCTTTGATCCCCCTTTGTGAATTGGGGTCACATTTGCACATCTCCAGTCAATGGGTACCTCCCCTGAGTCCAAGGAAGCTCTCATAATTATGGCTAAGGGTTTGCTTACCTCCTTTGCTGCCTCCTTTAATATAACTGGATAGATCCCATCCACCCCAGGTGCCTTTCTTGTGTTTATCTTCAACAATTTCTCCTCCACTTTGCTCTCAGTTATTACAAGATTCTCTAGCTTACTGCTAGAATTGAATACACCTCTGGCATTCCCCTCGCTGAATAACTCCTCATGTGTGAATGTCGATGCAAAATATTCATTTAGTTTGTTAGCTACCCGAGCAGGGTCATCAACAGTTGACCCATCGATCTCAAGTGGACCAATCTGATTCATCCCCTTCCTTCTAGAGTTTACATAACTAAAGAACTCTTTGCTGTTTTTCTTCGCATCCCTTGCCAAGGATCTCTCGTAATCTGCCTTCGCCTGCCTAACCTCCTTTGTAACTTGGTTACAGATCAACTTGTATCTATCATAGGCGTCCGTGTAAAGCTTCCAGGCAAAATTCATCAAACGCAGAATGTAACTAATGCAGATAAATCTCAGTTACTCAAACAAAAGTACAATATCACAATTATTCCCACTAAAGATGGAATCTTTGTTTCTTGACTTGGATCTGTCACTAAATCTGAAGATCTTATCAACTTAATTAAAGAAGAATGTGGTTTCAGTGTGGATGTCCATTCTCTGAAGACACGGTGCCCTGCCTACTCATCTTTTATAACAACATGCCTTCCATCACAAATGGAAAAAGTGCTGAATCTAAGCTCCCCCTATCAGAGGCTCTAGTAAAATGCTTCACGGACAGACCACCAAGGGAGTCTAAAATCTCTTCTCCAAATGCATAGCAATCCTGCTGTCTACACATACTGGCCCTGCTGTCTACACATACTATGCTCTCCTCTCATCATAGAATCCCCAGATCTCAGCTGTTCAGTGTTTACCTTCAGAATTGCAGGACTATAGTTAGTAACCTAAACCACTTTAGAGCAATCCAAGGCTCACATATTTATGACATTTACCTGCTCACTGAAGCCTGGCTCTCCATAGATATAGATGGGCAATATATAATCCATAGAAAAGAACAGAGGATCTCATGGAGGCGGAGTAGCTATTATACATTCTAATCATATACTCTGTGAAATTGCATCAAATTTCACAAATATTGAATCACTATACTGTGTGCTCCATCTTGGGAAGTTAAAAGTTTTATTAGTATTAATTTATTTTCCACCTCCCTTAACTAATATTGACCTTCAGCACTTTGAAAGCTTGCTGGAATTTATCTTCCCGCTAATTCAATCTGCTGACATAGCAATGGTTTTGGGTGATTTTAACTATCAACTGGCCAATTTAGGATCTTCTTCTCTATCACTGCAGACTAGGGCTCTCTTTAATATACTTCAAAGTTATGGTCTTGAAGAAGTTTGCAATTTTCCAACCAGAGAAAATGCGTACTTTGACCTAGTATTCTCCTCTACTCATATAGAAGTTCACAAAAACAATCCTATATTCCACTCGGATCATTCGATATAACAAGAATAAATAACATTTTGACATCACTGTGACTTCTCATAACTTCAAATGCAACTCCCATTCTCCACAATCAATTCAATTTCAGAATGGCTGACTGGACTCTGCTCAACTTAGCTCTCAACAATATGGACAAGCAGCTCTTTGATGCTGTAGATGACATCGATGTGCTCACCAACAACCTTATTAACTGTGTCCACCCAGTTATATCCAACATTGTTCCTCAATTCCATCTGACAGCACGCTCTATCTACCTGCACTGGTATAACAGCGAATTAATAAATAAAATTAAATCCAAAGAATTCTATAGAAACAAGTATAAGCAATCAGGTGACAGTTGATACTATGAAATATTCAGCCAACTCCGCAAAGAAGTGAAAACACTCATATTAAAATCTTACAATATGTATACAGAGGCAATTCAGGATAGTCTACTTACTCACATAGATATTAAACCATTCTGGAATTTCATGAAGCACAAGAATATAACAAATAGAAAGTTACAACTCCATAACTTATTTTATGATGAGAGCCTTGTCGATCAATTCGGCCCTGGAAAGATTGTGCAAGGCTCAAGGGGTAGAATTTTTTTCAGCCTGGACTGTACTTGTTAACAGGAGAGATTGCTTCTACAGGGATGGGATACACTTAAATAGAAAGGGTGCAAGAATATTTGCTGATGCAATCGAAGCAGTGTTAGGTGGGTCGGAAAACTGCTAGCTTGGGGGGAGACAAAGACCAATAGATTGACAGTAGCCACTGGCAGAGGTGAAAGAGATTCTTGCACTGCTTCTATTAGAATGAGCAGAAGCCTGGAAAACAAGATGCATGGTATTTCAGAGACTGCTGGGAGCCATTGCGGTACAAGTAAACACATGGGTTGTGTTAGGGTAGCTAAGAATAGAAACAGGTGCAGGTATACTTGCGTGTACACCAATGCTAGGAGTTTAGTAAATAAATTTGATGAATTTGAGGTATTGCTCAAAACATCAAAGGCAGATATTGTTGGGATATGATATCAGAGATGTGGTGTCACACAGATATCAGGAATGCAGAACTGTAATTTGGGGAATACAACTTCTACAGAAAGTATAGACAGGATAGGAAGGAAGGAGGGGTTATGCTATTAGTTAAGAAACACATAAAATCCAAGGAAGTGAAGCCAGTCGACATCGCTGAGCAGTGCAGTGTCGAGTCAGTTTGGTGTGACATAAGCATTGGGAGATCAAAATTGACAGTAGGAGTATGCTATACGCCTAATGACTCTGATGAGTATAATAAGAAACTGTACAGGGAAATAGAGTGGGGCAGTAAATCAGAGAGTCTTATAATCGGGGATTTTAATTTCCCAGATATTGACTGGAATTTGTGGGTTGGTCACTCACACACTAGCAAGGCTTTTGTGGATTTATTGGATGACTGTTTTCTACATCAGCATGTTCGGGAGGCAACTAGAGGGAGAAATACTCTTGATTTGATTATCAGTAGTGATTCTTCATGCATTAAGAATCTGCTGATAGAGGAACCACTAGGTGGCAGTGATCACAGTGTGCTGAAGTGGGATTTACTCAAATAGGTAACTACCATCAGGGGTAAAGGGAAGGGTTATTGCTTTCGTAAAGGCGACTACGATGGTCTGAGACAGTATTTAAATTCTATACAGTGGGACCAACTGATGATGTTACCAACAGCAAATTCAAAATGGGAAGCATTCAAAGAACTTATCTTGGAAGCTACTAGGCTTTACATACCAACTAAGAAATATTGTTCAAGGTTTAGGCCAAAATGGATGTCAGATGAACTAATGAGGCATATGGCAGAGAAGAAAAATGCATGGGATACTTACAAATTAACACATGACACAGAAGCCTATGATAGATACAAGTTGATATGCAACCAAGTTACAAAGGAGGTTAGGCAGGCAAAGGCAGATTACGAGAAATCCTTGGCAAGGGATGCAAAGAAAAACAGCAAAGAGTTCTTTACTTATGTTAACTCTAGAAGGAAGGGGATGAATCAGATTGGTCCACTTGATATTGATGGGTCAACTATTGATGATCCTGCTCAGGTAGCTAACAAACTAAATGAATATTTTGCATCGACATTCACACATGAGGAGTTATTCAGCAAGGGGAATGCCAGAGGTGTATTCAACTCTAGCAGTAAGCTACAGAATCTTGAAATAACTGGGAGTAAAGTGGAGGAGAAACTGTTGAAGATAAACACAAGAAAGGCACCCGGAGTGGATGGGATCTATCCAGTTATATTAAAGGAGGCAGCAAAGGAAGTAAGCAAACCCTTAGCCATAATTATGAGAGCTTCCTTGGACTCAGGGGAGGTACCCATAGACTGGAAATGTGCTAATGTGACCCCAATATACAAAGGAGGATCAAAGGCTGACACAAGTAATTATAGACCTGTGAGCTTAACTTCTGTTCCAGGAAAATTAATGGAGGCACTGGTTAAAGAAGCACTGCAGGATCATTTAGACAAGACTTCAGTTATAGCTCAGACACAGCATGATTTTGTTAAGGGGAAGTCTTGCCTGACCAACTTGATTGGATATTATGATGCAGTCACAAAAGAACTGGATGCAGGGAATAACTTTGATATTATATACTTGGATCTTAGAAAGGCTTTTGATACTGTTGCACATGGAAGACTGCTACACAAATTGGAGCAGTGTGACATTGGAGGCAAATTGCTGCTATGGATAAAGGGGTGGTTGAGGGGGAGAAGACAGAGAGTGGTAATCAATGGACACTGCTCATCGTGGACTAATGTTATTAGTGGAGTCCCTCAGGGCTCAGTGTTGGGTCCATTATTGTTTTCTGTATTTATAAATGATATTGATGATGGTATATCAAGCTTAATGTCCAAGTTTGCAGATGATACAAAGGTTGGCAGGGTTGTCAAGGACACTACTGACACTATGCTGCTGCAACAGGATCTGGAAAGGTTGAGCAGATGGGCTGAGAGGTGGCAAATGAAGTTTAACATTGACAAATGTAAAGTACTACACATGGGAAACAGCAACCCCAGAGCAACGTATCAACTCTGTGGTACTACACTGACAGTGGTAGAGAATGAAAGGGACTTGGGGGTGGTTGTGCAGGCAGATATGAAGTTCTCTGAGCAGTGCAGATGGGCTGCAAGAGTAGCTCATGGAGTATTGTCAATGATATACAGGAATTTTTCCAGCAGGGATAAGGAGGTGATTATTCCATTGTATAAGGCAATGGTCAGGCCACACCTAGAGTTCTGTGTACAGGTCTGGAGGTCTCATTTCAAGAAGGATGTAGAGCTGCTGGAACAAGTACAGAGAAGGGCAACAAGATTAGTGAATGGAACAAAGGGGGTGCTCTTATGAAGAAAGGCTTAAGTTTTGCAAATTACAGTGTCTGGAGACTAGGCACCAGCGAGGTGATCTGATAGAGGTGTATAAAGCCTTGAATGGTTTAAGCATGCTCAATGCTGATGGGATTCTTCCTCTAGCTCAGAAAAATCACCTGAGAGGGCATAAATTCAAATTGAGGAAAGACAGATGTAGGATAGACGTGAGGAAATTTGCCTTTAGCCAGCGGGTGGTTGGTTGGTGGAACAGACTTCCATCCCTTGTGGTGGAGGTTGATAGCCTAAATAAGTTTAAGGCTCAGCTGGACAGGTATTTGGAACGAACAGAGGGGTGAAGTGGAAGTGGGTTTTTTTTTTTTTGGCTGATGCTGCATAAGCTTGCTTTTTTGCATCAAATGCCTCTACTAATGCTAATGCTAATAACGCAGATGGATGGAATTCTCTTATCGGACGAATTCAGTATTGCTCAAGGGTTTGACAAACATTTTTCCAGAATCTAAACAAATGATTCATTGAGACCAACCTCATTTCCTGACTTCACACCTATTAAAGATGATATCCTCATAAATCTCTTTATCGCAGATTAAGATTTAAAGTCAGCATTAAAAAGCATGAAAAATTACTGTACTGGAGATCCAGATGACATTCCTGGCTTATTTTAGAAAATGACTGTCACTACCTTAAAACCCCTCATACTTTGAATCTTCAACTTGTCACTCAGGCTGGGGAAGTATTCTAAGCAGTTTAATAGTTCCAATTTTCAAAAAAGGTGATAAAAATTATGTAACTGATTACATACCCATATCCTTGCAAAACAGCCTGGCTAAACTCATTGACACAGCAGTACACAAACATCTCTTCGAATTATTCAGGCTTTTCATTGATCAGAATCAACATGGTTTCTGCAGTGGCAAGTCGGTAGTCACAAATTTGCTTCCTTTCTGGCAATACTCCTCTGAAGTTCTTGATATCCACCTTCAAGTCGATGCAGTCTACACAGATATATCTAAGGCATTGAATAAAGTCCCGCATGAGCAACAGGAAAAGTTTAAGCTATGTGGTATCCATGACCCTTTGCTCTCATGGCTACAAAGCTGTTACGCTTCGTTCCTTGAGCGTTATCATCAATCAAGTGAACTCAAACCATTGTATACCACTAAGTGGAGCACCTCAAGGCTCCCCCCCCCCTTAGGTCCCCTACTTTTCATTGTTTTCATAAATGATCTTCCTTCTTTTATCTGCACCTGCACTGTTCAAGTTGCTCTCTATGCAGATGATCTTAAGATCTATTCAGCAGTGAAGGAAATTACCAATTCTCAATAGCTTCAGTTTTCCCCCTGAATAAATTCTCTCTGTGGATATCTCTGAATGTCTTGTCTTAGAGTTAATAGTGTACTCCGTACACTGTTAACTCTGTGATCGTCGAAAGGTGTGACCAAGTTAACAACTTGGGGATTCTCTTCTCTAGCAGTGCTAAATTTGATGCCCATGTCCTTCAAATCACCAGCAAAGCATTCAAAACACTAGAATTTATCTTACAGAACACCTACAAGTTCAAAAACTACAGATATGCTGTTATCCTTTATAAAATTATTGTTCTGCCAATCCTTGAATTCAGTTCATCCATTTGGAATCCTCACGCAAAGACTTTAATTAACAAAATTGAAGCAGTCCAAAAAAAATTTTGGCTGTTTCCTTATATTCCGTAATCCTCTATTTTATCACACAGTGTACTATGAATTCCTGTGGGATTACTTTCATCTGAGGAACTTATGGAACTATTGAGGAAATCATTGTAACTTATGAAGCATCTGATATCCTTAGCAAAATCAACTTCAATGCTTCTTGTAGACAAGTCAGGAACCTTACACTGTTTCACCTTGACTCTGTGACCACTGACTTTATGAAATTCAGCCCACTGAACAGAATCAGCAAATCAGCAAATGACTCTCTCATTGACTTTTTTTGACAACTTCCAATCACTGATGAACTCCATCCACAAGTTTGCCTCTACTCTTGAATTGCGAAGTAACTGGCTCTCATCTAATTATTGTAGTTTATTATTATTATTTGTTTTACTATTTTCTATTCTCCAATTAATTAATTTATTATACCGGTAACTTAACTTAATGCATACCTCTTTGTACTTATGATTTTAACATTTCAATCTATATCAATCTTTATCTTATTGTTGGATTCCTTATTATTGTTATCAACTCTGTTCATTACTGCTCTCAGATGCACTGTTAATGTTTACTTGTTATGTATCTTGTTATTAATAAAAATAAAAAAATAAATAAACAAATATATAAAAAATTATTCTTGTAGGGATGAAATGCTTTGTTCTGCATTCTACCCTAAAATCTCATCCTTCATCTAAACCTTGGCTTTCCTGCTTGCAACAATTGTAAAGCATTCATTAATCAATCCAAACTTGATTTTTAATATGCTAAGTGTCGAAAACTTGCTTTTTATCCAAATGTCAATTTAACATTTTGGTCCATTGCTGAAACTACTGGCCACAACTTCTGTTCACCTATACTCTTCCCCCCCTCTCTGTTAAAACCTGATGGTTTAATTGTATCTATAGCAAAATATAAAGTTGGCTTATTAGCATTCTACTTTTCTTCTATCTCTGGTAGTGGTGAGCTTGGTAAACCACCCCCTAACATACCCAACACATTCATTCCACTCATTAAATTATTGATGAAAAGAGTAAACTCTTTTCATCAATAGAGATATATTCATAGAGATTTACCTAGACAACTCGAGTCACTTATTCATCAGCATCACTGTTATGCAGGATTAGTTTGTGGATGATGTCATCAAAAAGTTCTACTCACCAGCTCAGAGCTTGGACCTTTTCCCGACTGAACACCAGTAGGATGAATTGGAGAACCAGATTAGGCTACAGCCAAAACAGCCATCGTCCAAACCAGCTCTGGCAACTGTTTTTCAGAATTAATGGAGACAAATTCTGGCTGACACCTGGATGCTGATAGAAAGTATGCCCAGGAGGGTTGAGGTTGCCATATAGGCCAAAGGTGGTGTTATTTTAGGTATTTGAATTAAAACCCTTTTTTGTAACTACTGTCTGATCATATAGTACTTATAACCTTGACACCTGAATAAATATACACTGGGGTAGGGGAGGGTTTCACTGCATATTTACTTTTCAAAATATGTGGATAGACTTCAAATAAATGATCATAGTAGTTTTTATTTACATAATATGTATATGCTAGTCTCTGTTGTCATAGAAAGTACTGAATATAGCTGTTTCTTATCAATCAGGAAACGTCAAGGTCAAGACATCGATCACACACTTACTTTCTCCAATCCCACCTACAGTGCCTCCAGTGGTGACGTTGCTGCAGAAAAGCGATCCTGGGGATGGGGTAAACACATCCGCTACAGTAAAAATGAAGCAAGTTTGCCACTTATCTTTTTATTCATAGAGATATATTTTATTTTTCTATTAATTTTTGATTATTCTGAAGTTATAAAATTAAACCATTTGAATACATCTAATCCTCTTAAAAGCAAATTTATCCAACTTTTGAAACTATATTTGAAACTTTCAAGAAAGTTTCAGTTTCAAGAAAGAAAGTTTTGAAACTTTCTTGCATCATATGCCTCTACTAATGCTAATGCTAAAATTTATGGACAGCCTTTCCACACTTATGTTAGTTCTGTGGAAAATTGACAACTAAATAAACGGAAACCTAAAAATCACAGGAACTTACTTCTCAATTGCTTTATTAGTTAGGTAAAAATTAAAATATAATGAACTTTTTTAAAATAATCACATAGAAAAGGTGCACCTTCTCAATATATGTCTATAATGATTTGCAGCTCTAAAGCCAACAGCTTGACGGTGGCTTTCACGAATGTCATCAGTTGGTTAGTGAGGCACGAACAAAGAAGGGTGATTATATGTGTTTCAGTTCTTATGATGCAGTTTTTCCAGATATGGAAATTTAATGTTACTTAAATTCCAAATTGGTGAGAAAGCTGAGGGTAGTTTGGCATTAAGAATTATGTATTATGTGTTATGTTTAAACCATTATATTGCAAGTGATTCTATAGTAGTCAATTTGTAGCTGGAGGGGAGTTTTGTTCAAACTATTGCCCGAATTAATTTTAGTTTGGTGGTTCTAAGAATGAACATGGGTCACTACCCATGTTCATTCTATGCTCGATAATTTTTACCTAATTAATAAAGCAGTTGAGAGGTAAATTCCTTTGATTTTTTGGTTTATATTTATTTAGTTGCCAACCTTTGAAATTAAATGGATAAATTGAGTACTTAATGAATAGCCACCACTGTTCTGGTGATCATTCAAAACACTGCCATTTTTTGTTGTTCCTATAATGTAATAAATTCATTGGCATGATCATCTTTTATTTTTTCTAACCTTTAAAAATAAAATTTAAAGGTAGCTTTAAATGTTTGTCACCTGTATGTTATTATTTTTATTATCATTATTATGAAGTCAAAAGCGTGAGAATTTTTTTGCTCTTGTTAGTGTTGGACTGAAAAAAGTACTGTTTGTCATCCAGTTACTCTGTATGAATCCCTTGCATTTAGCAATGGTTATGATTGCAGTCCTTCCTTACCATTGTAAAGACCTGGATTCAAATCCCATTAACATATGGCCCTGGGTGCCAAGCAAATCTTGAGGCTAAACAATTTTCCTTGTTTAGCCTCAAGATTTGCTACTGCTAGTTTACTAGAAAATAAAATCTTTCTTTTTTTGAGTTCAGACTTTTTTTTATAATATACCAAGAATTCTCCTTCTTAAAAGATAAGAAAGAAGTTTCTGGAAAGGAAACTAATTTCCCGCCCCTATTTACTAACCATCTGACTTATATGTTTGGTCACTTAGTTGCACTACTCCTGCCTTTCAGTGATGGGGGCCTCTCAGTAGATGAAAAGACATCACCCAGGACTAAAAGGAGTTTAAAATGGCCCAGAGTAACTATAAATTGTTTAAGCAAGTTAATTCTAATAGAGCAGTTAATGACATATAACTGAATAAATGCCAGGCTGAAAGGAAGAAAATCTGTTCCTTTCAGTCTGCTGTACCTTTCTTTTTGGTGATGCATTTTCATTAACACCAACTTTTGGGAAATTATTTCCAGTCTTTGTTCAGAAGACTGTAGAGGTTTTAGTAATATGGTGAGTATGGGCTTGGCACACCCAGGGTCCTGAGCTGAATATCATCATTTTTCTCTTTCTTCTACTTTTATCTGTCTGTCTTTCTCTCTCTCTCAGGGTAACTCAGGAACTTTTTTTTTACCCCCGGTGCAGCATAAGCCTCAGGCTTCCTTGCACCATATGGCTATTAATAATAATAAATAACAATAATAGTTTGTTCAAAAAATTATCAAAAGAGTACAATCAGGTGAGCTTTTAATAAAAATCTCACAGTATCACAAAACACAAAAGTTGTTTTCAACAACTTCAATCAGAAGTTGCTGAAAACAACTTTTGCTGGAATATCAGTTGAAGTTATCTCACATAATACCCTGAATACATTCAGAGGGTGTTATTACAGAGTGAGACCTATTATCTGATAAAGAAAGAATTGCTATATGAGTTAAAAGATCAACAAGTGTACATAAGAAGAATAGTGATGAAGAAGGATGGCATTCTCACTCCAACATGATCTGAAATTCTTACATTTAATAATACTGCTCTACCTCATTCAGTAAATGCAGGATATTTAAATTGCAAATATTGTGTATGTAAGAAAAATAATGATGATGATTAAGAAGGATGGCATTCTCAAATCAACACAATCTGTAATTCTTACATTTAATGTATTAAGTGCATTCTTATGTTTATATTTAATTCTTCTCTGCCTCAATCAGTAAAAGCAGGATATTTAAATTGCAAAATAGCTGATACACCGATTAGCCAAAAACATTATGACCACCTACCTAATATGATGTTGGTCCTCCACGTGCAGCCAAAACAGCTGGTACCCAGCGAGGCATGGATGCTACAAGATTTCTAAATGTGTCGTGTGGTATCTGGTACCAACACGTAACCAGCACATCCTTTAACTCCTGTAAGGTCTGTGGTTGAGACGCCGCAGATCGGAGTTGCTGTTCGTACACAAAACACAGATGCTTGATAGGATTGTTGTCTGGGGAATTTGGAGGCCAGGGCAATACCTGGTCTTCCTCATGTTTTGCGAACCAGTCTCGAACAATCCGGGCAGTGTGGTATGGCGCATTATCCTGCTGAAAGACAGCACCGCCAGAGAGGAAGACCATTGCAATGAAAGGGTGTACCTGGTCAGCAATGATGTTTAGGTAGGTGGTAGACATCAGAGTGCCCAACACATGGATGACTGGACCCAGGTATCCCAGCATAACATCGCTCAAAGCATGATACCTCTGCCACCGGCTTGTTTTCGTCCCACGGTGCATCCAGGCACCATCACCTCCCCAGGTAAATGATGCACACGTACCCAGTCATCCACATGGTGCAACAGGAAATGTGATTCATTGGACCAGACTACCTTCTTCCAGTCACTCAAGGTCCAGTTTCAATGGTCATGTGCCCATTGTAGGCACTGTAGCCAGCAAACTGTGGTTAGCATGGGCACTTGGAGTGGCCTGCAGCTACGCAGCCCTATTTTCGGCAGGGTTCGATGTACTGTTTTTTTTTTTTTTTTTTACTCCCGTCACCAGCATTCCAATTACTGGCGAGTTGCACCACAGTCACCCTTCTGTTGCCACGTACTATCTGGAAAGCCTTCGCTCACCTCGAGCACTGATGAGCCGTGGTTGTCCAACACCTCACTGGCAGTTCATGGGTTTTTCATCCTCGGACCACTTTTGGTAGGTACTAACCACAGCTGTCTGTGAGAATCCCACCAGGTGTGCCATTTTGGATATGCTCTGACCCAGTCGTCTGGCCATTACAATTTGGTCTTTGTCAAGCTTGCTTAAGTCTGCTGCCTCTTCCATCTGAAGAACCAGAGTAACACTGATTAACGGAGCTCAGTATCAGGTGTTTTTTATATCATGTCCCAACCCATTCCTGCACTGTAGTTCACCTGCAGTTGCTTCGATTTGCATAACGACTCGCTGGTCATAATGTTTTGGCTCATCATTTGGTTTACATGCCAAACCAACAAGATGTTATCATTGTCAGCAATATGGTCACTCTTAGGTGACTTGTTGAAGAGACCTTATTTTCTGTGGATTGAAAGAATATGATCAAGTAAATTGCACTTCCACTTCATCCCCCTCTGTTCAAATTGTAATATGCAAAAGTACAAAATAGAAAACGATCACTACATAGGTGAGAAAACAGGTATTTTCAACTTAACCTTCATGTTCTTATGGTTCAGCAGTAAAAAGTGCAGACTGTAGCCTAGTGCAAACAAAAGTAGCCTCTCCACCAAATCAAACTACAGACTGGCTTAAAGTACTCTTATTGGCAAAAAGTAACATTACAAGAAAAAAAAAAAAACCTAGATGAAATGAATATTGATAGTACTGATGTTCAAGGAGAGAATGTACTAGAATTTCACCTTGAAAATGAGTATATATCAATATAAATTGTAGAGTTTGCCTGTAAAGAGAGAGAGAAAGATATTCAAATGTGATAAATGCAATAACTAACTCTAACTGAAATAAACAGTCAGAACAAACAAATGGATCAAAATCTAAATAATGCAACATATCACATGGAACTATTGTGGTTATGTGGGAAATCACAAGAAATATCCAGTATAAGCTAGTCAGCAACATTCAAGAGACTTATCTAATGCCCCAATTTTCCTACAAGTTTGAAAACTATACATTATTCCAAAAAGACAGAAATATCAGTACAACTGTCAAAGGAGCAATAGCAATACTGGTGAATACAAACAACTAAGCTAAAATGCTTTCCCTATGGGAATAGCATTACACAGTAACCTAGTAGCAGTAAAAAAAAAAAAAAATAGCCATTATTGGATTATCATAATTGCATCCTTATGGCTTCCATCAAACATCCTCTCCAGATCAGAACTGTACAACCTTGCTGTATAGCTCCAACTTTCCTACTGTCTTATATAAATGCCCACCATCCATATGGGATCTATTTATGTGGGCAGTAGAGGTAACATGATTGAAACGTGAGGATCAAACACTTGGCCTAATACTTATATTAGTTTGTCTATAGGTATTACTTCTACAATAGCTTAATCAGTATATGCTTCATCAATTTTGAACTCTATATAGAATGGTCTTTATTGAGTGAACTTCATAACTGATCATTTTCCAATAGTATGTTCCAGACAAACACAGCTGATCCATGCACAACCAAGATAATATGGAAATTTAAGAAAGCTAACCAGATTGAATATATATGCAATTAAGCAAGCTGGATAAACAGTTATAGAAGAGACAGAGTGAATTCCTATAGGTGGTTCATCTATAGAAATTCTCTATAGATGAACAACCAATCAAGTTAATTTGCTAGCTATTCTATAATGCATCAACATTTCATTACAGTTCATCCCTTCTTAATAAAAGACTCTAGGTCTATGTAAACAGTCAGTACCATAAATTATGTGGGTGAAAGCTATATGGAATGAAAGAGAAGAGAGCAGCTAATTATTATTATTTTATTATTATTATTACTAGCCATATGGTGCAAGGAAGCCCGAGGCTTATGCTGCACCAGCCAAAAAAAAAATTTGAGTACCCTGAGAGAGAGAGAGAGAGAGAGAGAGAGAGAGAGAGAGAGAGAGAGAGAGAGAGAGAGGGAGAGAAGTAGGAGGGAATCACCAAAAAAAGAGAAGAACGATGATATCCAGCTCAGGACCCTGGGTGTGCCAAGCCCATACTCACCAGATGTGAGCCCCTGGGATTGATAATGAACAACCTTCAACCAACTATAGACTTTCTCTCCACCATAGTTCAGACCTGTAGATGATTCTATCATGTACATATCAATGACCAATTGCTGCACTTTTTAAAAACTAGTAGAATGTGCATGTAGAATGTGCAACAGTGAAAACAAAGCAAAATCTTGCATGAATTATGAAAATATCAAACTACAACTAAATTTATTGCATATAAAAATAAAGCCAAAGCTGAAGTGAGGTATATTCAGAGAAAGGCCAAGGAAAAACACTTGGATCATTTGTGCCAGCACTCACTAGAAACTCAAATCCTAGTTTAGTGGGAAACAAATTAGGATATTGAATGGTAAGTATCCTAGCATACGGTCTCCAATCTTTCATTGGAAAGGGCAGACAAGAATGTTGCAGATGTGTGTATATTATAGCATATAGTATACCACGATACTACACCTTTGGAGCAATATGCCTTAGTTGCTAATGCTCCTAAAAACCAAATAACAAACAACAAACAAACGATACTACACCTAAACTTACCTTACCTTACCTAAGGAACCTACCTATGATCCAAACATATTCTGGCTTATACAATAACCTCTGATGTAGGGTAGAGTCGATTGCTTTACCAAAGTCCAAATAAATAGTGTACAAATTATTTTCTAATTTTTACACTATTTATTTAACTAATCATATATTACACTAATCATATTTAACTGAACTGGTTAGCTATTTTGATGGCCAGCTCACGAGTGGCTGTCAAAATAGCTAACCAGTTTAGTTAAATATGATTTTTCCATTGCAGGACCATGCTGTGTTACCAACAAATGGTTCAAAATACCATTTCTATCTAAATGTCTCCATATTGCACTTTGATTATTGCTTCCTTGATTTTCCCTACCAATGAAGTCTGACTAGCTGGTCTGTAGTTACCCACTTCACTCTTAGAACCACAACTTCCTGCCTGGTAGCTGCAAGCACTTCATCCCGTGGGCCCGTAAGATTTTAGACCCTAGGGCCCTCCTTAGTGATGACCTCACCTCCACCACCTTTATCCCCTACCATGCTGTGTTACCAACAAATGGTTCAAAATACCATTTCTATCTAAATGTCTCCATATTGCACTTTGATTATTGCTTCCTTGATTTTCCATACCAATGAAGTCTGACTAGCTGGTCTGTAGTTACCCACTTCACTCTTAGAACCACAACTTCCTGCCTGGTAGCTGCAAGCACTTCATCCCGTGGGCCCGTAAGATTTTAGACCCTAGGGCCCTCCTTAGTGATGACCTCACCTCCACCACCTTTATCCCCTACTACCCGGGCGTGTCACAACAGCTCTCTAAAATCTTGCAGGCCCACGGGATAAAGTGCTTGCAGCTACCAGGCAGGAAGTTGTGGTCCCTTTTCTTGAGGGTAAAAACACCGACCCCCCCCCCCCTTTGGCATAGCGGTTCGGTGTATCGCATATCCTGCCATGACTGCAGGATATGCGATGCATATGTTGGCAGCTATGGTGGGGAATCTGGCAGGAGGCTCCAAGATCGAATCTCCAAACATGAGAGAGGAATCTGTTCTGCAGATTCAGAACACTCAGCAATCGCGGACCACTTCTGGTCTTTCCAGCACAGCCTTGATCCACGCTGTGACTTTGAAATTATTGGCCAATCCCAACACTACCATCATCGCACATGGTTGGAATCGCTACACATTTCCTGTTGTCAAGATGCCTTTAACTGAAATAAAGAAGGACACATCCATCCCATCATGGAAGCAGTTATCCTCCAGAATGATAAGTGTTGGCACACGCTTCATACTCAAACAATACATTTACAACCACAAGCCTCTGTTTCCAACAGCTGATTGTTACCTGCACCTGTGTCATGTGTTTCACCTCGCATGACCACCATGGCTGGGCATCTGGTATTCTTTGTTTTATAATAACGCTCATTCCCCAACTGAAGAAGGACTACGCAGGTCCGAAAGCTTTTGATAGATTTATTTATTTTTGTTTGCTTAACTTGTCTTTAACTAATATTAAAGTATTTTTGCTCAAACCTTGTTTTTCTTTATCCATTACTCCGACACGACTGAAGTATATATATTTTTTAAAAATGAATCACGGAGATAGAGGCCCTTTCCAATTCAAACATATTTATTGTTAAGCAAATAAAATAAATTTAGATAAAAACGATGATCCTCTTATTATATGATATTTTTGAAAGTTAATATCTAAGTGTTTTATTTAAAATACATTGAAGTAATTTATTAGGGTGTGCATGCCTCAGGAAATGAATGAATATTTTGTAGTATTTATTAATTTATTTTTTTATGAAAACCCCAAACACGAGAGGTATTAGAACCTATAGTACTTAGTACCATGCTTGGGTTGGAGGTCGAGAAGACAAGAGAAGATATTTGTTGACATTAGACTTGAGCTTCTGTAGACTGTAATTTTCAGGAAATACGTATGAAGGAAGGTTGTTCCAGAAAACGGCATTTGAACAAATAAACGAGGAAGATGAAAAGTTGGTTCTTGTGAGTTTGAAGTTGGACAGTAAATGGATGTTGGCTGGTAGCGGCACGTGTTCGGACTGTTTTGAAAGAGCGAGCAGGAATTATAGACGCTAATTCAGAAGAACAGTGCCCGTGGAAGTACCTGAAGAAAAGGCATGCAGCAGAAATAGTACGTCTATGAGACAGAGTGGAAAGACTCTGTTAGAGATGAGTCATTAATTAACCTAACTGCCCTCTTCTGAATGGAATCTAGAAGCCTGAGAGAGGTTTTGGGGGCAGCGCCCCAGATGTGGGAACAATAATCCATGGTAGGGCAGATTTGCAATTTGAACAGAGTGAACAGCTGTTTGGAAGAAAAGTAATGCCGAGAGCGAAAGAGAAAACCAAGTTTTTTAGATGCAGAGGAAACAATATTTGTAATGTGCTTGTGCAAAGAGAGATTAAAAGTCAGGGTAATCCCAAAAGAGATATATCAACTTGCCTAAAAATCGGTGTCACCAAAGATAAGCATAGGAGCAGAAGAATCCTTTTTTCGAGATATAAGACAAGACTGAGTTTTAGAAGGATTGAAAACAACTAAGTTGTCTTTGCCCCACTGGAGAATTACCTGGAGATCGGCATTTAAGGAATTGGTAGCGGATGTTCGAGAAGTTGAAGCTGATTGAGCAGGGCAAGGTTTCTCAAAATGGAAAGTGGAATGCAATGTGCTATCATCGGCAAAACTATGGATAGGATTTCCAGTCAATGGAAGAAGGTCATTAATATACAAGAGGAAAAGAGTGGGGGAAAGAACTGAACCATGGGGGACACCGGCATTAGTGGAGAAATTAGAAGACAGAGAGCATCTAGCATCACTCTCAGTGAGCGATCAGAGAGAAAACTGGATAACCAATTACAAAAAACAGTTGGAAAACCATAAGATGGAAGCTTGTTTAGAAGACCTTTATGCCCAACACGATTAAAAGAATTTGTGATGTCAAGAGCAACTGCTTGTGTTTCACCAAACTTTTCCATTGAATTTGTCCATAAATGGGTAACATAAGCCAGAATATCACCAGTGGATTGACACTGACGGAATCCATACTGGCGATCGTTGATCAGATGGAAGGTTTCTAGATAGTTTAAAAGTTCGCGGTTAATTGATTTCTCCATTACTTTGGAAAGAGTAGAAGTAATTGCAATGGGACGATAATTGGATGGGAGGGATTTGTCGCCCTTTTTAGGAACTGGCTTGTTATGAGCAAATTTCCAAGCCGAAGGAAAAACACCTTGGAATAAGAAAGTGAAAAAAGGCGACAAAGAACAGGAGTAAGTTCAGGAGCACAGGTTTCGAGAACAAGTGGAGAAATACTATCAGAACCTGGAGATTTCTTAGTATCAAGATTTGTCAAAATCCTTCTGACATCTTTTTGACAGAAGACCACAGGAGGTATTGAATGGAGTGTGTGTTTGGAATGGTGGGAGGTGTTTTTCCAAGATCATTAATACATGAGTTGGAAGAAAAATGGGATGTTAGCAGATCAGCTTTATCTCCTGAACGGCCTTAGCACATTTATTGGAAAACCAAGGTTTAGATAAAGGACAAGATTTTAAAGTGGAGTGTGGGATAAAGGATTCCATCCCTACAAGAATAATTTCACTGACACGATCTGAGCAAACGTTGACATCAGAAGTTTTGAAACAGTAGTCCGATCAAGGAAAAGAAGAAAAGAAATCTTGCAAGTCATCCCATTTTGTATTCTTGTAATGCCAAACAACACAAGGTTGAGAATAGCCATGAGATAAAGGCTCCATTGGAGAAGAGACAATCACCAAGTTGTGATCTGAGGTGCCTAAAGGACCACTCACTTTGACTGTGTACTTAGAAGGGTTGTTTGCAAGAAAAAGATCAAGTGTGTTGGCTGTATGGTTAGGATTGTCCAGTATTATTGTAGGTAAATGACCTCTCTGTGCAAGGTCATTAGTAATTGTAAAAGCCTCAGCATCTTGACCAGCTGGGTCTGTGTGACTAGAAAACTGAAGCCAGCTGGAGTTGTGAACGTTAAAATCACCAAAGAAAATTATCTCACTGTTAGGAAAGTTGGACTGGAGAAAGTCAAGTTGCAGAGAGAGGAAGTCGAAGAACTCCAAGTAATTAGTGGAGTAGGGAGAATGGTAAAGACAACAGATGAATTTGACAGAATGAGGTAGATAGATTTTAAGCCAGATAAGATCGAAAATAGGAGATTCCAAATTACCAAGTCTCTGACGGAATATCGGAACGGACATATGCACAAATACCACCTTTGAGGTGAAAAGAATCATACAGCAAATAATTTGGGCAACTGAGATGAACAGTAGTCGAATCAACCGATAACTGAGATTCTGTCAGAAAAAGTACATGGAGTTTGGCAGACTGCAAGTGGAAATGGACATCATTGAGGGTAGATTTGGGACCACGTATGTTTGTGAAATGAACTAGGAAGTGTTTTATTTATTTATTTATTTTAATGCATCCACTAAATAAACAAAAATAAAACAGTACCAAACACAGTACTAAAACAGTGTCAGAAAAAGTACATGAAGTTTGGCAGACTGCAAGTGGAAATGGACATCATTGAGGGTAGATTTGAGACCACGTATGTTTGTGAAATGAACTAGGAAATGTTTTATTTATTTATTTATTTTAATGCATCCACTAAATAAACAAAAATAAAACAGTACCAAAAAATTCACAGTAACCATCACACATTAATAAAAAGAATTACAAATAATTATAAAAATTTAAAAATCTGAGAAATATATATTGGAAGTTTTTACCCACTTTCAGTATGAGAATATGTGAGCGTGAGAATTCCATAAAAGATACATGTAGCTTTCAATGTCGGTACCAACAAGTGGTTGATCTGCATATTTATACTATAACAAAATATTATACTACACAAAGTAAAGAGGACAGTAAAAAATTATATATGTTGAAATAATTTTTGTGTCTTATACATTAGGTTTAAGACACAAGATACATCAACTATGTCCAAGATACTTGATTATACATCAAGTATGTCCAAGCACACTTGACCTGTAATAAGCCTGTGGAAAGTATCCATCACTACAGTATGTAAATATGTTCATACAATAATGACTAGAGTAATATGCATGAAACAGAATTTCTAGATTAACAAATTTTTTTATAAGGATAAAATCTTTGTCTAATTATGGCAGTGCATCCTTTGACTGCTTTCTTAAACCTGTATGTGTCTTGTGCACATAATGTTGAAGAATTATTTTCTGATTCTACATTTCTTGGAAATGCTTTCACATGAGGGGTGGACTGACTCGGGGTGGCAATTTCCCTATGGTCAACAGAAAATTTGGTGGGTCACTGACTAATAGTCATGACATAAATGATTAAGGCAGAACCAAAATTGTTGGGAACCACCTGGGGCCAGAACTTTACAGGCCAGCCTGTAAAAGAACCACAAATAATTACAGTTATTTGTGATTCTTTTTAGAAGGAAGAATTATGCAAGGAAGTAGGCCAAAATAAAAATAAAAAAACACATTATCTTTCCATGTCCTCTAACGATTTGTCTAAACTTCCTTAATGTATTCAAACTACCCACTCCCAGAACATTGTGATTAAATGATTATTTGGATTAACTAGAAACAGTTAATATGTATTTAATTTTATATTAAAAAACTGCTTATTCACTCTGAATTAAATCTTATAATTTACTCTTCCTTTAGGATAGATTGTTTGATATCCCTCCAGAGGAAAAGCTCAATAACTTAGAAGTTGCAGCTCTGGTCAGTAAAAAACTAGGAGAACTAGAAGTGGAAAATTTGGCTCCCCCACCTCCACCTCCTCAAAGGATTGACAGTAGACAAAACTTCTGCCCTGTTAACAATCACCCTTTCCATTCAACAACAGGATCACCATTAATGACAATTTCACAGTCCAAATCACCTCTCCCATCAAAATCTCACTCACCTTGTAAATCTGGTTCCCCAAAATCTAATAATGAGCATCCTAATGTAGCATACCACACTGTAGAGACAGACATCTAAGGCTTTTTTAAACTCGCTCACTCCAGGCAGCTGTGGTTACAGTGTACATAGTAATGGATCTGTTATGTACAGTATTTGATTCATACAAAGTTTGTAGTTATGTATAAACAAAGAGACTTACAGGATTCATTGCCTTACCTCTGATATCTGTCCAGATTCCAGTAGCAGAACTCTTGATGTGCTTCACTGTCACATCACCAGTGAGAAATACAACTGGGTAGGACAGGTTTTGTGCCAACATGCTCACAGCTGCCCAAAACTCCACAGACATCTCTAACCATCAGCCTTCCGAGAGGAGAAGAAATTCTGCTGGAGTCTCTCAAAATGTGTGATTCTCCAATACAGCCACTATAGCTAGTTGTCTTAAGGTTCAACAGGGTATAGATGTTGCAGCAAGCTATTATTTTAACATTACCTTATCGTGCATCTTTCCTCTTGATGTAGTCCTTACAGTTCCTCATATATCATCAGCTTGACAGCCTAACACTAAGGCTGGAGTGACCCACCGTATGCTTCTTTATTCCAAGGCCACCTGTCTGATCCATGCCTTAGGACAGAGGGCATCCATTCTTACTGTGATGTCATTCCTATCATTTTGAGGGGCATACTATCAGTACATTACTTTATGTGTTTGCAGGTCACATATCATAAATAATGACTTGTAAATATATGTACAGTTGTTAATATAATAAAGTTTGTACAGAATAGATTAATTTTCCCATTTATTTCTATAAAAACAGCCAGTTTTATCACAGATCAGTGTCTCATTCCTTGTTATTTAACACCCTTATCTCTCATTGTTAAACTGTATTTATCTCGTAACATTTTTAGGGAAAAATCATTATGCACATTTATTAATAAAAAATTGAAGAAAAAAATGGTATTTATTAGATATTGTGAGAATTTGTCCAATACATAAAGGATGCCCAAGATATCAAAATTGTTTTTTACTGTCAACATGAACAAATTAAGTAAATGTCATAACATCACTCTGTACCTGATGAGGTGCAGTTTATAACTTTAACAAAATTGCCATGTGTGGGATAGAATCTGCATGGGCCAGGCCCATGGGTCTATGGACTAATTCAAAGACCTCAGCTGGGTGAGACAAACCTGGTAACATTCAAGTTGAGCTTGGTTGAGATTATATTAAACAAATATTATTACAATATTTTGGACTTATTTTGAGTTTAAAATTTTAATATTATCTATTAAAAACTAATTTACTTTTTACTGAAAGATTACCAATTTAACAGTCCCAGATAAATGTTATATACTATACATATTTCATAGTTTTTGTTACAAAAGAACAACCAACATCAAACCTCTGAATCAATTAGTTGTTCAAAGCAAGTAGTAAGTCTATTATTTATGGTGTCACAGCAGCTAGAGATGAAGTGTTCAGAATTGTTCTGTTTATTACTAAATCCTACCATCTATTTCCATGAAAGAAAAGGTCACTCATCCCTGATTCATATGAGGGGATGCAAACCAGTGATGGAAGAAACTTTTATGGGCATTTGCCATGTCATGGCTGAGTCAGTCAGTTTCAGGCAACGATTGCATTGTTCCTCCCCCCCCACGATCGTGGTTTTCATTAAGCAAAACAGGCACATTCACAATATATCAACTTTATGACTTGAGTTGCCCTATCATAAATATAAAAATTCCATAAAACAATATTCAGAATTCATGTGAGAGAAAAAAAAAATATATATATAGTCTTCAGTTGGGAATGGCTTAACGTGTTTTTATTTGTCCTCGGGCTTAGGTCAGGCCAAGTCAAACAGTTGTCAGACCAAACAAGGTAAAATTTAAGCCTGTGCATGCAGACCTATATATGGGTTGAAGAATTTTCAGAATTCAAAATTTTACTTCTTACAGTAAAATTTTGCATTGGCTACTGTTTGTACTGCTGTGGAATATTGTATTTTCTACTGATTCATGTAATTATATTTAAAAATTCACGAGTTACTAAACCAGGCCTGTTTTTAAATTAGAATCAGTACATAAATAAAACCAGAATATCATTCCAATTAATAAGGGTGATGTTTTTTAATAATTCCAAGTATTTCAGTTATTAAACTTTTAAAAAACGTTTTCTGAGATGTTAAGATAGTCATTGCCACATAAAAATTTAAGGAAAATCTAATTGTGGCAACCAAATGCCAGAACCAACGAGATCTGATGTCTAATACAGGGCAATTCAGATAGAACGATACACTTTCATATGGTTATCGTTAAGTAACCAGTGAACCTGTAATATGCACCAGTCATTAGAAAAACTCATACCCTAAAAAAGTTTCATATCTTGAAGTTATAAACTTACATTGTGTGCACCTTATGTTATATGGCACACATGAAGTTGATAATCGAATTCCCGCCATACTTTTCCAGCATGTCCACGTTTGTGGCCACTGCCGCTGTGATGATCCATCATCTTAATTCCTGAAGATCGTGTGGCAGATAAAGTAGCGTATCTGTTGGCTTATGAGATGCTGCGGCGTGAAAGATGCACTCTAATGGGAAATTTTAAAAAAAACTTTTGAAAAAAATGTATTGTTAATACAATGGAAATTTAAAATTCAGTAAAAATAAAACCCAGTAAGGAAAGGTATAGTATTATTACTCTTATTATATTAGTATTATTCAACTTCAGATTCATTACTAACTTGATCATCATCCTCTTCACTAGTATCACATCACTGTCACCGTCATACAATAAATCATATTCAGTGTCATCCATTGCATTACTTACACTATGTTTTTTAAAGGACTTGACCACAGCAATTTTAGTCTTAACATCATGCCATGACTTCAGCACACATTCACACACTTTTGCTATTGATGAAATTCATCCTTCCTATTTATTCCATTGTTCCTGCATGTTATTGTTGAATGGCATTGTTAAGGTGATGCTGACATCTAATGGCTGTAACTGAGAAGTTAAGCCACCTGAAATTACCGCCAATTCTGTGTTCATAATTTCTGCCAGTTTGATGTTTTCAGTCCTATGTGCTCTAAACTGATCCCATACTAGTAGTGCATTTTTAAACAGTAGTCCACCATTTTCGGCTTCTAAGACACAGGGCGATTTATTTTTTAAGGTATTTATAAGGGAAAAAAATGTGTCTTATAAGCCGACAAATATGGTATATAGATGGTATCCTTCATATACCTCTAAGAACAAGAAGTTGCATGGGTTGAGGTCTGGAGACCTTATTGTGCATGTTTCTTCTTGATGTTGTCCTTACTGTTTCTCATGGGATTAGATTTAGAGGCCAATTGTAGAAGAACAGGTCATTAGTGGTAGCACATCCATTCTAGCAGTGTAGAAAAGTTTCATACAGGTAATGGTGGACTTTAGCAATAAAAATGAGGCAGAGCACCATCCTGCTCAAGAATGTAGCTATGCACTTTGCGGATTCTGTGGACTTTGCTAGACGGTTTGTCAAATTCTGTCCACATTATCTTCTGATATACAAGGATAATTAGTGTTTTTCCTTTTTCAGATACAACAGTCATCTTCAAATTGCTTATACCAACAGTAAATGTTGCTCTTAGTAAGTGGATCAATTCTGAAATGTGTAGAAATGTCTGTTGTGCCATTGTCATGCAGCTAATCTTCACAAATTGCAGGATATACAATGCCTTTTGTTGTGGACACCATTTCATAACAAGATATCAAATGAACAAAACACTTTCCCATGTCAATTTGAATCAAACTTTGAGAGTTTTTCTAACAATTGATGCATATTACATGATTGTGGGTTCATTTCACAATAAACAATGATTGTATGTGATGTTCACTGGCTATTGGCCATGAAAGATTGTATTATTGCGATGCATTAAAGATTTATTAAATGAAATGCAATTACAATCTATTGTCAGGGAAATGGGAAATATGTTGTGCAAGAAGGATAGATGGAATAGGAGCAGGGTATGTCTGCCAGGGGGCAAAAGTAGATGATGTTGTAGAGCAGATATCTTTTAAGGGAACAAAAGGTGATATTGTTGTTCATGTTTGGCACTAATGATATTAAGAGTAGGAGATCTGAGGACTTACCTAACAAGTACAGGGGAAAGTTGGGAAAAAGTTGCGAGTTAGGATTGAATTTGAAGTGTGCAATTCTGTGCAGACACGATAGGAGGGAGTATATGTTAGGAGCCTTGTCAATCAATTTGGCCTTGGAGAGAACGTGCAAGGCTCATGGGATAGAAGTTTTCTCGGTGTGGTTTGTGTTACGGTGTCTGGAGACTAGGCACCTGCGAGGTGATCTGATTGAGGTGTATAAAGCCTTGAATGGTTTGAGCATGCTCAATGCTGATGGGATTCTTCCTCTTGCTCAGAATAATCACCTGAGAGGGCATAAATTCAAATTGAGGAAAGATGGTTGTAGGATAGATGTGCAGATGTTTGCCTTTAGCCAGCGGGTGGTTGATTGCTGGAACAAACTTCCATCTGTCGTAGAAGTTGATAGCTTGAATATATTCAAGGCAGATCTTGACAAACATTTGGAGTGAGTGGATGGGTGAAATAAGAGTTTGTTTTTTTTTTGGCTGATGCTATATAAGCTTGCTTTCTTGCATCATGTGCCTTTGCTAATGCTAATGGAGAGAGAGAGAGAGACTGTTTTTACAAGGATAGGATACCCTTTGAATAGAAGGTGGGTGCAACAATATTTGCAGATGCTATCGAGACAGTAATAGGTGGGTCAGAAAACTGCTAGCTTCTGGGGATACACAGACTAATAGCTTAACTAGAGCCATAGGCAGAGGTGAAAGTAATTCTTGATTGCTATTGTTGGTACTTGCAGCAGCCTGGAAAGCAAGGTGTCTGGAACTTCAGGCCCTGCTATGGGTCATTATGGAACAAATAAAATACATGTGTTTGGGTAACTAAGAGTAAGAACAGATGCATGTATACTTACATGTACACTAATGCTATGAGCATAGTAAATAAATTTGACGAATTAGAAGTACTGATTAAGTCATCAAATGCAAAATTGTAGGAATAGTGGAACATGGTGTCACTCAAATATATGTGATGCTGAATTTGAATATGGAGAGTACAATGTATACAGGAAGGACTGACAAGATAAGAGAGGTGGAGGGGATTATGCTTCTTAGTTAAGAAGCATATTAAATCTAAGGCAGTGCATCTAGTTGACATGGGTGACAAGTGCAATGATGAGTCAGTTTAGTGTGATGTAAGCACTGGGAAAACAAAATAGTAAAACCCCACCTACTTCTCTTCTTACGGAAAACCACGCTCTTTGCACTCACTTAGAAACATTCCTAGTGAAGTTTACAAATTCAGCTCTTACACTGATGAAGTTATTCGTCATCTCTGATTATATGAAAAGCATTAAAGAAATAAATCAAGATACTGCTGCACAAATTAATCAACTTGTTGACTACTTGAAGATGGCAGGGCTCCAAATCAAAAAAAAGTCCTCCCAAATATCTATCGCCAAGAAGCAGAGAAAAAATACTATTCAAGCTATATATATGGCTATATAAATGACAATAAAGTCACCAAGGTTTCATTCCACACAGATCTTGGTCTCACCCGGGATGAAAACCTTACTTTCCAGGACCATTTCGTCTATACAAAAAAGAAAACATATGCAGCCTTCTGGGTGATTTGCCAGAAGCTTGTTGGTTGCCAGAATATGACACTCATTTGCAAATGCATTGAAAGGTGCCTCACACCCATTGAGCTATCATAAACATCTGAGCCATGGTCCTCACCTCCATCAAGTATTGTAAAGAAATTGATGGCAATTGAATATTGAGTTCTGAGGTAATTAAACAGGATCCATGGTAACCCAATCACCATCTCTAAATCTATACCACATGCAAACATGAACTTAACACCATGGAAAATCAAAATTCTGGAAAAGAACCTCATCACTCTTGCCAAACTACTAACTAATAAGATAGATTCCCCAAACGTGCAAAAAATCATCTCAGCATCAAGTATCCATCCTAGAGAGTGACGTAATCAGCATTATAGATTGACATTTACCAACCTCATCTACCTTAGAGACATGTTCCCAGCAAACATTATTGAACATTTCAACAAGCTGCAAATTGACCCCAACAAACTATTGGATGACAAGAAATACAGGAAGAATATCCTGGAAGGCTTGCATCGAAGCACTAGTCTCTAGTGAATGCTAACACGATCATGCCAGTCCATCATATGTCATCTAAGGACATACAGAAGTTTTGTACTTGAAGATGTTGGCCGTCTTTTTAATAGATTGTAACTGAATTCATATCGTACACTTAATTAATCTTCCTGTGTATATATTGAAACCTAAGTTATCTCCCTCATGTTAATATATATTTTTATACTGTGCCAACTCCATGCAAGTGCATCATCAAACACTATCATTCATCCTTTTGATGTATATGTTTTTCACTTATAATTCTAGGTATGCCCTTCTAGCCAACCA
This sequence comes from Mastigoproctus giganteus, assembly GCF_048544385.1. Taxonomy (NCBI): domain Eukaryota; kingdom Metazoa; phylum Arthropoda; class Arachnida; order Uropygi; family Thelyphonidae; genus Mastigoproctus; species Mastigoproctus giganteus. The sequence continues at coordinate 142,302,842 of NC_143586.1, forward strand.
TCTGTATAAGGGGTGAAATCAAGCTTAATAAAGTGAATAATAATAATAATAATAAAAATTTTAGACTCGGAATGTGTTATAGGCCTAATGACTGTGGTGAGTAGACCAAACAGCTATGCAGAGAAATAGAGTAGGCCAGCAAATCAGAATGTCTCATAATTGAGGATTTTAACTTTCCAGATGTAGACTGGTATTTATGGGTTGGTTGCTCACATACTATAAAAACTTTTGTGGATTTCTTGAATGACTGTTTTCTACAGCAGTATGTTAGACAGACAAAAAGAAGAAGAAGAAGTACTCTTGATCTGGTTATCTGCAGTGATTATTCGTGCACTATGAATCTGCAGATAAATGGCCCACTGGGTGACAGCGATCACAGTGTACTAATGAATTTAATTAAAGCCATGACTACTATCAAGGTAAAGGGAAAGGCTTTTGCTTTCATTAGAGTGACCACAGTGGTCCCAGAAAGTTTTTAAATTATGTGCAGTGGGACCAACATCATCAGTTGGTCGCCATTTATTGGAAATAAAAAAATTATTTACACAATTTGTCACTATATGGCGCATAACTATCTTAGTTACGATTATGCAAATAACTTACATTATTTGCATAATCGTAAGTTATACCAGGTGGGAAGGAGCAGCAGTGCGTAGCACACGCTTCTTGATTAGAATGGTGTTCGAGCCCGTCACCACCAAATACGGAGGATGCAAAAAGGTCAGGGAATGATCACCGCATATCCCGGAGCAATATGGCCTTAGTTGCTAATGCTCCTAAAAACCAAAATAACAATAACAATAACGTAAGTTATTGCCACAGAACCACTACTCAGCTCTATTTTACTGTATAAAAGCAAAGCAGTCTCTTCAAAATCATACAGTAGATGTTTGCCTGCACTACAGCAGCAATGCCAACAACGTTGCAGGAAAAGATGCTATTAGTGAAGCTGTACTATCAGAACAGCAACAATGCAGCTGCGGCTATCAGAGAATTCTGGTGTCAGAAGTGCATAAGGCGTGGACCTAAGACTGTGCTGTCTGCAAAATAACCCCAGGGGCTCACATCTGATGAGTATGGGTTTGGCACACCCAGGGTCCTGAGCTGGATATCATCATTCTTCTCTTTCTTGGTGATTCCCTTCTACTTTTGACTCTCTCTCTCTCAAGGTAATTCTGGATTTTTTTTTTTTTTTTTTTTGGCTGGTGCAGCATAAGCCTCAGGCACCATATAGCTAATAATAATAATAATAATAAATGATTGCAAAATTTCAAGTGACAGGACATCTTGGTATTCAACCAGGTAGAGGTCGAAAATGAGCGGACTCCTCTTGTTGTAGATATGGCTATGGCTGTCGTGGTTTTATCAAGTCAATCTCCATGTGGTAGCGCAAGTGTGCCAAACTCTAACGAGGATCTAAATAACTTTGTGATAGTGGAGGAGAAATTGTTGTAGATGGGCATAAAAAAGGCACTGGGGTGGATGGGATCTATCCAGTTGTATTAAGAGAGGCAGCAGAGGAGTTAAACAAACCCTTAACTATAATTATGAGAGCATCCTTGGATTCAGGGGAGATCCCTATTCACTGGAGATGAGCAAATGTATCCCCAAGTCATAAGGAGAATCAAAAGGTAACAGAAGCAATTACAGACCTGTCTGCTTAACATCTCTTCCAGGAAAAATAATGGAATCGCTGGTTAAAGAAGTAATGCAGGGCCATCTGGACAGGAATGCAATTATACTGCAATCACAGCATGAATTTGTTAAAGGGTGGTCTTGTCTGACCAGTGTGATAGGTTACTATGATGCAATGACCAAGGAACTGGATGCAAAAAATAATTTTGACATCATATACTTGGATATCAGGAAGGCTTTTGATACTGTTGCACCTAAAAGACTGCTGTACAAACTGGATCAATGTGGCATTAAGGGCAAGTTACTGATATGGATAAAGCAGGATGTTTATAAGGAAGAAGACAGAGATTGGTTATCAAAAGGGCACTGCTCTTCGTGGACTAATGTAATTAGTGGAGTTCTCCAGAGTTCAATACTAGTACCATTGTTATTTTCAATATTTATCAATAATATTGATGAAGTTATATCAGGCTTAATGTCTAAGTTTGCAGATTACAAACTTAGACATGCAAAGGTTGGCAGGGTGGTTAACAATAGTCATCAAGGTGAGCTACAACAAGATCTAGGAAAATTGGGTCAATGGACTGAGAAATGGCAGTGAAGTTTAACATTGACAAATGCAAGGTACTGCATATAGGTAGCAGTAACCCAAGAGTAATTTATCAACTGTGTAGTACTACACTCAGGGTAGTTGTGAATTAAAAACAACTGTGGGATAATTGTGTAGTCAGACATGAAATTCTCTGATCAGTGCAGATGTCCTGCCAAGACAGCACATGGGTTTTGTTGATAATAATACAAAAACTTTGCTAGCAAGGATAAGGAGGTGATTATCCCTTTGTATAAGGCCATGGTTAGGCTGCATCTTGATTACTGTATACGGGCCTGGAGGCTTCAATTTAGAAAGGATGTAGATGTGCTGGTAAGCAGACTGGTGAAGGGAACTAAAGGGTGGTCTTACCTAGAAAGGCTTCAATTGCAGCATATTGAAAATAGGCACTGTTGGAGATCTGATTAAGGTATTTAAAGCCTTGAATGGATTGAGTTAGCTGAATGTCAATGGCATTCTTCCACTTGTTGATACATGGGGCATAAATTCAAGTTGAGGAAGAATGGTTGCAGAATAGATGTGCAGAAGTTTGTCTTCAGCCAGCAGTTGGTTGGTTGCTGGAACAGGCTTCCATCTGTTGTTGTGGAAGTGGATGGTTTGAATAAATTCAAGGAAGAACTAGACAAATTCTTGGAGGATACAGATGGGTAAACTGTAGGTTTTTTTTGCTGATGCTATATAAGCTTGCTTTCTTATGTCATTTGCCATTAATACTACTATTGTTACAAGCACTCTCATGCATGACACACTTGGTAGAAACACCATCTTCAACACACGAGGTGGAAAAGACCTGAGTTCGAGTCCCATCGATGATGTGAGGAATTTTATGGGTCTTCACAACGTGGCTGAGTTCGTTGGTCTCGATCGACAGTAGCATGGTTTTATCTCCCATCGGTTTTTTCTTTGTTCCGTTCCAGCAAACAGAAAATCGAACATAGAAAACACGCAATTTACAGACAATATATGCGGAGCAATATGGCTTTAGTCGCTGATGCTCCTAAAAACCCTACTACTTTTATTACAAACTTAAAAAAAATTAAATCTTGGCTTTGCGAAAAAGCACAGACCAAGTTATTATTGCCAACCTTCAACACCACCTCCAATAGGCCAATAATACCAGGAACTTTTATGAGCTTTTTATTTTTATTCATTGTGGCTGAATTAGTTGGCCTTGGCCAAGACCAGAGTGTTTTTTTTTTTCATGGTAACACGGATTTTTTTTGCCGAACTGGGCAGATAATCAGACACCACATATGCAATTCATAAGCATAACATGCTATAGGTGTCTAAATTACTTGCTCTTGTAATTTTTTTTTCTTTTTTTTTATAGTTAAATACTGCAGATTTCAGAGTGGAACAACAAAAGCACATTTACCAGTATCAGTCGGCATGTTTTTGCTTTTATCAAAAGATGTCTTTTGCTTAAGAAGCACAGAGAGATCCTCCCAATTCCAACTTCTGAGTCCTGATCATTTTATGCTTAAATACAAATGCATTAATTATTGAGAAAAAATCTATTAGAAAAATGATTTGGGGTTTCCTATTGAGCTGGAGGTGCATGCCAAACATAACCCTGTCACCTCCCCATTGGGCCAGGAAGTAATGGGGTATTGGAATGCAATTTTTTTTTTTTTTTCAGGGAATAGAATTTCGACGACTGAAATGATTATTATTGAAATTACTGATTATTAATCATTCAGTTATGCTCATCACTAATCAATTTATCATTATTAGCCATATGGTACAAGGAAGCCTGAGGCTTATGTTGTACCAGACAAAAAACTTTCTGCATTTCCCTGAGACAGAGAGAGAGAGAGAGAGAGAGAGAGAGAGAGAAGGGAATCACCAAGAAAGAGAAGAATGATGATATCCAGCTCAGGACCCTGGTGTGCCAAGCCCATACTCACCAGATATGAGCCCCTGGGGATACAATATCGATAGCAGAGACTGGTTATACATATTGTATACTGTATTGGCAGCTCATAATGCTTGTATAATGATGATTTTTTTTTTTTATATTGGGAAGTAATAATATACTGTGTATATATATATATATATATATATATATTTTTTTTTTTTTTTTTTAATGATATTTTCCCTCAACTTGCCAGTAGTTTTTTTTTTAATTGGCTTTTAACACATGGCTATATTAGCGTAGCTACCCTTTTTCAGGCCCGGAGGCAAAGAATATGTTTGGACCCTACTTAATTAATGAAAATTGCAAAAAGAAGAGACAGCCAAAGACACCAGGCCCCTAAAGGGGCCGAGCTCGGAGGCAATTGCCTTGCCTGCCTACATGGTACTATGCCACTGTTTATTAGTCTTTGCAGCTTTAAATATGACATACCGATTTGGAATATTGCGCTGATTTGGAATCATTGAGCAGCAAGTCTTTTGGGCCATAATGTTCAAACAAACCCTAAAAGTATATATAATAATTTTTTTTTTTTTTTGCTTCCTCATTGCCACTGTTTTTCAAATTCTTTCACCTGTTTAACCATTACTTCACTTCCACTTTCGACTATCCCTTAAACTTCTCTTAGTTCAAGCACAATGTGTACTTTTCATTTCCATTTTCACAGACACTTTATCTATTTTAGAAACCACACATTATATCCTTTTTGCTTCCTTTACTGCTGCACTGCATGTTTTGGAGCATTAGACATATGACAACTTTTGTTATTTTCCTTTTTCTGCTTCTTAACAGGTGTATATTACTACTATGTATATATATATAGGGGTTGTTAAAATTAAAGTATTCCTATGTAGAGGGCTCTGGAGTGAGTTCTAAGGCTCATACTGAAGAGAAATTTGGACAACAGGTACAATAAAGAATGTGCTCGCCATTTATTGGAAAAAAAAAATTGTTACAAAATGTATTGCGCGTAATAACTACCTTAGTTACGATTATGCAAATAACATTATTTGCATAATCGTAAGTTATTGCCACAGCATCACTACTCAGCTCTACTGTACTGTATAAAAGCAAAGCAGTCTCTTCAAAATCATACAGTAGATGTTTTCCTGCACTACAGCAGCAGCAGTACCAACAACGTTGAAGGAAAAGGCGCTATTAGTGAAGCTGTACTATCAGAACAGCAACAATGCAGCTGCGGCTATCAGAGAATCCCGGCGTCAGATGCGCATAAGGCCCCAAGTGGACCTATGGCTGTTTGCGCTGTCTGCAAAATGATTGCGAAAGTTGAAGCGACAGGACATCTTGGTGTTCGACCAGGTAGAGGTAGAAAACGAGTGGACTCCTCTCGTGTTGAAGATGTGGCTATGGCTGTCGTGGATTTATCAAGTCAATCTTCATGTGGTAGCGCAAGTGTGCCAGCTGTTTCTCGTGAAGTGGACATGCCGTATTCCACTGTAAGGCTAGTAATGCATCAGGTGTTCCTTACAAGATGCGCATGCTACAGCAGCTAAAGTATGGCGATGCAGATATTCGTTTCACATATGCACTTCAGTTTCTAGCGCGAATGACAGTGAATATCACTTGGCCATGGAACATCCTTCGGAATGATGAAGCCCACTTCTGCTTAAATGAAGAAGTGAATACGCACGCATTTGGGCAACAGAAAACCCTCGAGTTATCCAAAAGGTGCAGTTGCATTCTCCAAAAGTGACAGTGTGGCGTGGCTTTACGGCCACGTTCATGATTGGGCCATAATTTGTTGAACAGGTAACACCGACTGGACCCCCGCACCTGTTCCGTCACTGCACAGCGATATTATGAAATGTTGGCAAATTTCGGAATACCAGAGCTGCAACAACGTGGGTGCCTTCAGGATATTCCATATTCATGCAAGAAGGTTCACCATCCCACATCCACCGTTGTGTCCAAAGCTTGCTATGGCAACACTTTACAGACGAACGGGTCATCAGCTGCTGTTTCCAGACATCTTGGCCTCACCGGACCTCACCCCCATGCGACTTCTGGTTGTGGGGTTTTTTGAAGAACCAGGTATATCGGGAAGGATGTCAAACTCTGGCAGATCTGAAGGATAGCATTATGTTAACTGGAATAGCAGCTGTAGAAAATGCTGTTCTTCGAATGGAAACTGTTGTTGACCAAAATGGAGGACACATTGAACAATTCTAACGCTGTTGAAGTGATTTGTATTGCCACAGTGCCATATAGTGACAAATTTTGTAACTAATTTTTTTTCCCAATAAATGGCAAGCGCATTCATTATTGTACCTGTTGTATGAGCCTTAGAACTCGTTCCAGAGCCCTCTACATAGGTATACTTTAATTTTAACAACCCTGTATACATGGCATGATCCTATTTATTTTTGGGTTTGTGTATATTGTGTAATTTATATTTTGAATGGAATAGCAATTTGGAGCGCTAGCAGATGCAGTCTGACCCTGGCAAGAAGAGAGGAGGATGAAGGCAGTTTTTATAGGGGGAAGGGGATTATAATAATGATGTTACGTATGATTAGTAGTAAATGAAAAATTATCCCTGAATTTATCTCGAAATTTTAAGTAGCTGTTATATAACGACCATTGGCTGTCACCTTAGTTAAATATTCGTTGGATATGTTAAAATTTTCGTTATTATTATTATTTTTAAGGCGAGATTTTTTAAGTTCTTAATTAAACAGTGGCGCCGTTTATTGGCAACTAGTTATTTCGTCTTTTTTTATTATTATTATTTTATTTATCCAATTTTTTTTTTTTTTCTTATTTTGGTTGCCGCGGGTAGACGTTACAGGCTGATACCGAGCGGCAAGTGGGAGAGTGAAGAATTGACAAAAAGAGCGTAATTTAAAAATAATGTAATATAGATAGTGATAATTTTAAATGAGAATCCGTTTAAGTGCCAGTGGCTTTGTTTAAAGGAGTCCTGGGGCATAAAATTATCAAGAAATTGATTCTTTATTACTTAATTCATCACAAAAAAAAAAATTAAGAATAAAGAATTTCTTGATTCACTGAGAGAAGATTTCCACACTGGTGGAAAAAGTTTTAATTTCCTCACCCCTTCACGATAACTGCAACAAAGCATTTCACCTCTCTCCTTCTTTTGCCAGACTCTCCTTAACCTGTGCAAACGTTCATTAGTCGATGTACAAACAACTTACAACATTTACGTTCTGAACGTGTAAATGTTGATTTACACGTTTGAACGTTTTCATAAATTTCCATATCGCAGAGTTTGATAGTGCCTTACGACATCGAAATTGCTTTCAAAACTGCGTTGAAGGGTTTTAAACGGTATTTTGAGGTAATTTCTGTCATGAACACACGCTCTTCAACATTGAACACCAAATCATTTACTGCTTGCAAATATACTTTCACAGTTTTACAAGTTATCAATAGATGGCGACACCACATACAGAATAAAAAATATTGCCTGTATGTTTTGAAATTGTAGCACCGTTTTGCTGGTACGCATTTCATGTGTAAATACATTGTTATTTTTTTTTTTTTTTATAAATATTGGAGTATAAATAAATAAGCAAATTATTTTTTCATTATAATTTGTGTTTTTTTCATGGCGTTTTAGGAGAAAAATTTTCCGTTTTGCCTAGGGCGCAAGATTCTTCTAAAAATTATAGAATTTTTAGAAGTGAAAAATAAATAAATAATTAAAAATGAGTAGCGAAACTACCGTACTGACAATCCACTGGTTGGTATGTATGTATGGTTGTTAAAGATCAAGTGGGAGTGGAAGAGAATACCCTCTGATTAATGTTTCTCACAGTAGACTTAAATTATTACCAGTACAGTATAGCCACTCTTTGAGCAAAATCACAACGATAATCATTGTTGTGACTTATTCACTGAAGAAATAAAGTTAGCATTAAATGATACAGGAAGCAAGCTTACACAGACCCCCCCCCCCAAAAAAAAAATATATATATATATTACCCATTTAATTCTTTCTCTTAATTTGCTCAATCCTTCTCTAATTAAGTTAAGTTTACGAATATTGAAATGACCCACAATTCTAGGTGGAAGTTTGTTCCATTATTAGTTACTCTTTTGTGCGAAGTAAAATTTCTACACATTCTTTCTGCATTTATCCTTTTTCCAATTTAAATGTGTTTATATGTTTCCCCAGAAAGAGTAAATTAAAAAAATATAGAAATAAGAAAGTTATCAATTTGAGTATTCCCATTGGTGCGAGCATAAAGTTTGCTGTAAAGAAATAAATAACACTTTTGAACCGAAATCTCTCGGGGCACGGTAGCCATGTTAGCAAGAGCGCTGGGCTGTACTGAGTGGAGTGTCGGTTCGAATCCGGCTATCGGTAGTTTGGAATTAATTGCGGGTTTTCCGCTCAGTATCTGAGTTAGTCGGTCTCAGGCCGTGTCGTGAGGTTTCCTCCGGGTACTCCGGTTTCCCCCTCACAAACCCAAAACCGACCGAAGAACATCCGCAACACGAACACCTACACACTTTTTCTTCAAAATCCGCCACATGGGGGTTTTTCCCCATGTGAGGGATATTGAAGGAAGGGTGGGGTACAGTGGGTGCCACCCACCCATTGGTTAGGTGGCACCCTCTGTGCTCTTGTAACTCTCAATTTCAGCCCCTGTTCGTTGGGTAAAATGTATTTCAATAATCCTTGTCTAATCGACAGGGGGCGCAAAAGTTTGTGTCAGTCTGTTACTTTGTGTCTAATGGATGGTCGCTAATACAGCTTCTTTCTTCAGTTCATTTCGGCAAAGTTTTGATTAGTAGTGATCGTGCTGTGTTTTAAAGTGGTTGGGACTGTTTTGCGTCTAATACAGCTTCTTTCTTCAGTTCATTTCTGCAAAGTTTTGATTAGTAGTGATCGTGCTGTTTTAAAGTGGTTGGGACTGTTTTGCGTCTTCAAACTGGTAAGCGATTTTTAAATGTTTGACGAAAACTAAATTTACCAGAATTTTTTTCAAACTTTCAATGTAATTTTCAAACATAAATGTCTAAGGTGATATCACAATGCAATGCTTCTGTAAGAGGTCATGCTTGTGTGAAATGCTTTCTGTTCCCTTCTGCCTTTACAAATCCCGAAAATGAAGATTCGCTGGAAAATAAAGACCTCTTCCCCTCCTGGATGATATTCTTCATTTCAAGTAGTAATTAAAAAATTGCGTAAACTATTTTAGAACGTTCACTCCAATACTAATGGAGTTCACTGAATTCAAAAATTAATAATTTTCTCTTGTCGTCTTTGTAAATGTCTGTAACAGTTGCAGGAATTTTTTCAAACTTTCATTAAAGTGATTTCTTAAACATAAATGTCTAAGGCGATATCACATAATGCTTATAACTTTTCGAAGAAGAATGTCAGGCTTGGTTGCAAAGTGACATTATTTTGTCTCTGATGTATTTAGGCTTCTCAATGTTGTATCTGCAGCAATTTACTGAAAATCCAAAGTTCGTCAGATTGGAAGTAGCAACAGGTGAAGTCAGACGGCGCCATTTTTCAAGTAAACTTAACAGGAATGTGCGAAATAATATTATAATTCCAACAGATCTCCCACCATGTATGCTTCATATGGAGCGATGGACTTTTGAAAATTGTGTGAGTGACCATCAAAGATTGTCATTTTGTCCATACCTCAAATTATTATGTGACAAGTGCGAATTAGACCTCGTACAAGTAGGCAGTGGGGTAAGCTTGTTTTTATTGCTAATTTAGTTCCCCTAAAGCAAATGAAATTTGAACCTTTTTTTAAATGTAGAGCTGGTTGTATGAATGTAAATTTTATAATAATTTCTGCTGCCTTCTTTCGGTAATATTAATCGCCCTTTAGCTACTTACACTTCTTTTTGGGTTAAACTGGTTAATTAATTAGAGATTACTGGATTCTAATCTTATCTCTTCTATCATCCTCTCCCCATTTAGACTGTCCGGTTATCAAGTAATTTCCAATTATGCATGAGAAATTTATGACCTCATCCACTTTGATTCCGATAATTCACTCTCTACTTTTAAACTGTTTGTAAATGAAGACGATAAATATAACTTCATTTCTTAAGTTTTGCTTCACTAAAAGAGCTTTTCTCCGAGGAATTGAAGACAAAAGTATTTAGTATGAACACCATTTGCTTCTTACTCTCAAACAATATACCCTAACTCCCCTTTCATGTTCTTTGTTTTGGCTCATGTTATGTACTTCTGGTGGACCAGCTCAACTAACGGAGCTGTTCAAAAGTTGTTAAAAGCAATTTTCTTGTTTTCAAAATAGTTTGCATTCTGAATCCGTCAGATTATTTTCATTTGCAAAGATAATCTGCAATTTTAGACTTAACTAAAGTGAACATTAATAGCATAAAAGCATTTTCATCATGCTGGCCAGGAATTCATAGCGGTTAATTTGACTAATCATATATGTGACTTCCGGTATTCTTTCATCATTTTATTTAGCTGACTTTGTCTCCAGTTTGTTCACGATTATCTCTCATTATGACGAACTTTACAGGTTTAATGCGATCTGCTTTTCTGTTTAATAGTTGTCGACTTTTTAAAATGTCTAATGCAGAGACGGTGGGGGGAGAGGTATGAAAGGAATTCTTAATTTTTTTGCACAAAAGATATTTCTTAGATTACATTCCAACCAAAAAATGAATTTGTTGAATAAAACAAAAAACATACAAAGGAAAGGAAATTGAAAATAAATACATCAATTTTAAAATAAGTTGAGGGGCAACAGGATGATATCAACATTTGGTGTAGTCGCCCTGCAGGATGATTTTTGTATCTTGTGTACTCCATTAGTTATCCTAACACACATTAATTGAATTTCATTCATGTGCTCTAATGTTTAGTTACCCCTTTTTCCGCAGGTTTCCGACTGTTCTATGTCGGAATTCCAATACGATAGATGACACCTAATCAAGCAATGTATGTTTGATTTCTCTCTTATCTGAAATAAATGGCTAATACTAAGATTTTTAGTAAAAAGATTAATCTTAGCTACAGTATTTTCATTTTTCCAAGAACATTTTTTCGGTTATCGTTTAGTTAAGCCTCTTAAAAAATTATCTTGACCGATTTTCTCGCCAAAATAATCTAAGACATGTACCTTTCTGCTGAAACAAGCATTGGGATGAGATGTTATTATACTAGTGTAAAGCTAAGCTTTCATTCGCTATAGCAACTTGGAACATTTATTTTTAATGCTTGCCAAAAGCAGCCTGAGTGCAAAAAGAGCTTTTGCTGAGTCTGAAGTTACTTCTGCCAGCATAGAATCTGTGTGATGTTAGTTAGAAGCAAAGGTATAATGAGAGTGGGAGTAATCTACAGACCAGAAGATTGTGAAGAGTATGATGAGTCTTCACATTCAGATGGATTGGGCAAAGAAACGCGAATGTTTTATCATGAGTGACTTCAATCTGCCCCAGACTGATTTGGAATAAATGGAAGGGAAACTCACCATGGGGAAATTTTTTTTTTAAATACACTAGATGATTACTATTTGTACCGGCATGTCAGGGATAATACTAGGGTGAGAATATTTTTGACCTCATCATTACTCAAGAATTAGATGACATCACAGGGTTTAAAATACAAGAACCATTGTCAAGTAGTGACCACGAAGTCGTCAGTTAGCATATAAAAAAAGATGATGCTGTAGTTAAATGTAAAGGCACAGGTTTTAATTTCAGAAGAGGGGAGTTGGACAGTTTAAAGTGCTATTTGGGATCTATTAATTGGGTAGATTGCAGAGGGCGAATACACTTGAATTATGGAATACCTTTTAAAGTAAAAAGCACAGAAACCATGAAGCATACATACCATTAGGAAAATGTTGCCGAAATGGATGAATGCAGAGCTGGCCGGTCAAATAGAGCAGAAATGATAGCATGCGATAGTTAGAGCGGTGAAATGTAATAAAGCCTACAACAGCTACAAGTTGATTTGTTTTTGTTGGTTTAGGGCTACTGAGGCCAAATTGTGTCTGTTTATTTACAGGCAACATGTTAAATTATATGCTCCTGTACAGGTCATAAAGCTGATTTGTAATAGTACCGCAGATAAGGTTAGAGAGGCAAAGGCTTCGTATGAGAGAGCAAATAATGGTGACAAGACATTTTTCATGTATGTGAATACAGGGAAGAAGAAAAAAGTGAATCAGCTCGGAGCCTTGAGCACTGGGTGTGGGAAAGTCTTAGACAAGCCAGCTGATATTGCGGATGAATTTAACAGATAATTTGCATGTCTTCACTGAAGAGACATTTCATGCTTGAGAGTGTGAGTAATATGAAATTAGTGATGTAACTGTCCCATGCTATCATTTTCTGCTCTGTTTTGACCGGCCAGTCCGCATTCACCCATTTCAGCAATATTGTTCTAATGGTATGTATGCGTTCATGGCTTCTGTGCTTTTATTTTAAAGGTATTCCATAATTCAAGTGTATTCGCCCTCACTCTGCAATCTACCCAATTAATAGATCACAAATTAGTGATTTAGAAATTAGATGATTGTTTATTAGAACCAACTTTCGAGCATAAAGGCAAGTAAGACTCAATGTCATAATCAGCGGTACAGTTAATGATCAGTACTAAGCAGCGCTTCTTCAGAATGACTTGACCTGGTTGAAAGAATGATGAGAAAAGTGGCAGCTATGTTTTAATGCAACATCTTACACTTGGGGAACAGTAACCTCGAAATAAACTATACACTTGGTGGGGTTGAATTAAAAACAGTAGTAGAAGAAAGGTATCTGGGAGTTATTATACGGCCAGATTATGAAGTTTTATGCGCAGTGTAAACAGGCAGCTAGGAAAGTCCATGGTATCGATGATTTATCGAACATTAAACTGTATAGATATGGAGATCATATTCTAAAGTATAAAGGAGTTGTAAGACCACACTTGGAATAGTGTGTTTCAAGTATAGGGACCTCATCTGAAAAAAGAAATTGAGCTTCTTGAAAAGGTCCAAAGACAGGCAACTCGCATGGTGAGATCGACAAAAAGGAGACCATATGAGGAAGGCCTCCGTATATGTGGGCTACAGAACTTGCAACCTGGCACCTAAGAGATGACCTGATTGAGGTTTATAAGACTGTGAGGGGAGTTTAGTAAAATGAAGAAAGGGGGAATTTTCAGTCTTATAGAGAATTCCAGAACTCGGGGTATAAATGAGGTTACAGGAGAAGAGGTTTAGAGTAGATTGTAGGAAGTTTTCTTTTAGCCAACCTGCTGTGAACAGATTGCCTTCACAGATGTTGATGCTGTCAGTCTGAATAAATTTAAAGGTGAGTTGGTCAGTTACCTATGTTTTCAGGGAAGCAAATAATATGTAATGTATTTTCGCCTGTACTTTTTTTTTCAGCCAGGTCAGCAAAAGTCTGTGGTTTTCTTGCACTAGTTGGCGATTACTATTACCATTCATAATTGTAGCTAATCGAAATATTCACAAGAGGTAGCTTGTTGTTTCGTTATGTTATATATTTCGATAAACATGTTTACTCTGAAATGAAATATTACTTTATTTTGCTACTTAGATAAATACACAATATTAAGCTCATATAGATTTTTTTTTCTCTGTTTTAAAGCAATTAATTACAGAATCTCTTTTTATATCTATTGCACACTCATGGTGGCGCTTCTTGTAAGTTCACGCACAAAATATTTTGCTGTTCGGGAGTTTGCGGTTTAGTTATGCACACTCTAATTATATGGTGAGCCAGTTTGACTAGGTAAGCCATGTGCCTTTTGGTAAACAATATAGATAATTATATTTTCTGTAACAATTCAAATTTAGCTTAACTGCATGCCTTACGATGTATGACATAACTTTTCACGACAGTCACGTAATTAAGGAGTACCACTAATTCTGGTCTGAGAGACCACGGGTCTATCCGAATATTTTAGATTTATTATTATTACTGGCTATATAGTGCAAGGAAACCTGAGGCACCAACCACAAAAAAAAAAAAAAAAAAATTCCGAGTTACCCTGAGAGAGAGAGAGAAGTAGAAGGGAATTACCAAGAAGGCTTGTTTTCGTAAAGGCGACTACGATGGTCTGATAAATTCTATACAGTGGGACCAACTGATGATGTTACCAACAGCAAACTCAAAATGGGAAGCATTCAAAGAACTTATCTTGGAAGCTACTAGGCTTTACATACCAACTAAGAAATATTGTTCAAGGTTCAGGCCTAAATGGATGTCAGAGGCACTAATGAGACATATGACAGAGAAGAAAAATGCATGGGATACATATAAATTAACATGTGACACAGAAGCCTATGATAGATATAAGTTGATCTGTAACCAAGTTACAAAGGAGGTTAGGCAGGCGAAGGCAGATTACAATAAATCTTTGGCAAGGGATGCAAAGAAAAACAGCAAGGAGTTCATTACTTATGTAAACTCTAAAAGGAAGGGGATGAATCAGATTGGTCCACTTGATATTGATGGGTCAACTGTTGATGATCCTGCTCAGGTAGCTAACAAACTAAATGAATATTTTGCATCTACATTCACACATGAGGAGTTATTCAGGAAGTGGAATGCCATAGATGAAGTAAACACTGGCAGTGAGCTAGATGATCTTGTAATAATTGAGAGTAAAGTGGAGGAGAAATTGTTGAAGATAAATACAAGAAAGGCACCTGGGGTGGATGGGATCTATCCAGTTATATTAAAGGAGGCAGCAAAGGAAGTAAGCAATCCGTTAGCCATAATTATGAGAGCTTCCTTGCACTCAGGGGAGGTACTCACAGACTGGAGATGTGCAAATGTAACCCCAATTCACAAAGGAGGATCAAAAGCTGACACAAGTAATTATAGACCTGTGAGTTTAACTTCTGTTCCAGGAAAATTAATGGAAGCACTGGTTTAAGAAGCACTGCAGGATCATCTGGACAAGAATTCAGTTATAGCTCAGACAGCATGGTTTTTTAGCATTTTGTTAAGGGAAGGTCAATTTGATTGGATACTATGATGTAGTCACAAAAGAATTGGATGCAGGGAATAACTTTGATATTATATATTTGGATCTTAGAAAGGCTTTTGATACTGTTGCACATGGAAGACTGCTGCACAAATTGGAGCAGTGTGGCATTGGTGGCAAATTGTTGCTATGGATAAAGGGATGAGTGGCAGAAGACAGAGAGTGGTAATTAATGGACACTGCTCATCGTGGACTAATGTTATTAGTGGAGTCCCTCAGAGTTCAGTGTTGGGTCCATTGTTGTTTTCTGTATTTATAAATAATATTGATGATGGTATATCAAGCTTAATGTCCAAATTTGCAGACAATACAAAGTTTGGCAGGGTTGTTAAGGACGCTACTGACGCTATGCTGCTGCAACAGGATCTGGAAAGGTTGAGCAGATGGGCTGAGAGGTGGCAAATGAAGTTTAACATTGACAAATGTAAAGTACTACATATGGGAAACAGCAACCCCAGAGCAACGTATCAACTCTGTGGTACTATACTGACAGTGGTAGAGAATGAAACGGACCTGGGGGTGGTTGTGCAGGTAGATATGAAGTTCTCTGAGCAGTGCAGACGGGCTGCAAGAGTAGCTCATGGTGTATTGTCAATGATATATAGGAATTTTTCTAGCAGGGATAAGGAGGTGATTATTCCCTTGTATAAGGCAATGGTCAGGCCACACCTAGAGTACTGTATACAGGTCTGGAGGCCTCATTTCAAGAAGGATGTAGAGCTGCTGGAACGAGTACAGAGAAGGGCAACAAGATTAGTGAATGGAACAAAGGGGTGCTCTTACAAAGAAAGGCTTAAATTTTGCAAATTACAGTGTCTGGAGACTAGGCACCAGCGAGGTGATCTGATAGAGGTTGGCGCATTATAGCCCTAGTAGCTAATGCGCCAATAAAACCAAAACCAAACCAAATCTGATAGAGGTGTATAAAGCCTTGAATGGTTTGAGCATGCTCAATGCTGATGGGACTCTTCCTCTTGCTCAGAATAATCACCTTAGAGGGCATAAATTCAAATTGAGGAAAGACAGATGTAGGATAGACGTGCGGAAATTTGCCTTTAGCCAGCGGGTAGTTGGTTGGTGGAACAGACTTCCATCCCTTGTCGTGAAAGTTGATAGCCTAAATAAGTTTAATGCTCAGCTGGACAGGTATTTCGAACGAACAGAGGGGTGAAGTGGAAGTGGGTTTTTTTTTTTTTTTTTTGGCTGATGCTGCATAAGCTTGCTTTCTTGCATCAAATGCCGCTACTAATGCTGATATATATGTACACTGCCATGCAATTAATATCCAGACACCTTTCTGTTGGTAATTGGTCATGTCTTATCTAAGCGGCACCTCCGTAGCCAGGTGGGCAGGAGCAGCAGTGCATAGCACATGCTTCTTGATTAGACTGGGGTTCGAGCCCGTCACCACCAAATACGGAGGATGCGGAAAGTTCATGGAATGACCACCGCATATCGCCGGAGCAATATGGCCTTAGTTGCTAATGCTCCTAAAAAAAAACGAACAAAAAAAAAACACCTTACCTAAGCACCATGGACAGGCAACTATAAATATGCTCATAGGCCTTTGAGGGGACAATAGTACAATTATGATTGCAAGTTGCTGTGATTAATGGAGTTAACAGACTTCCACTGATAATAGGGTATCACATAAGCATTTGGTCTGTATATGGTATTTCACTGGTACTGATGATCCCTAGGTTGATTGGTAATGAGCTGCAAATGGAAGTATACTGGTGCTGAAACCATCATGGAACAACTCGGAAACCTGCAAAGATTTATCTGCTCAGAATGCACATCAGTGTTGTCACTGAAAATACAGGCCGTCACTGAGATGATTGGGACACGCGTCAGCACCAGTACAGTGAGCAGGATGTTGCATGTGGGTTACCAAAGTTGTGCAGCCGTTCACAAGACACCAATCATCCCAGCTAATTGGCAAGTGTCACCACCTTATTATAAGGCCCGCTATTCTCGGAGACTGTAGATCAATGGAAAGCTATGCTATGAAGTTACAAGTCAAGGTATGTGGTCTGAGAGTCTTGTCTGGTTGTGGCAGATGCCTGGAGAAAGCTACCTGCTGGATTGTATCATCTCAACAATGAAGTTTGGTGGAGGCAGCAAGGTGGCCTGGGGCTGTTTTTCATGCTTTTGATTAAAAACAGTTGTTTTGGACAAAACCACAAATGGACATCTACCTAGATGTCTCAGACGATAATGCTTTGCTCACATTAACAACAATTCAGGGAAAGTCCAGGATAATGCTTCATATTATACTACTTAAATTGTGATGGACTGATTTGAGCACATGAGCATTTAAAAAGTTGGTCTGGCCAGCCCAGAGCCCTGATCTCAATCTTATAAAGAGCTTCTCAGTTGAATTGGGTGTGTGAGAGGAGAGAGTGCTCAAAAAACAGCTGAACTGGTTGTGCTTTGAACACCAAATGGTAGAAAACATTTACAAAAACTGGTGAAGAGTGTTCCATGGAGAATATAGGCTGTTGTAAAGGCTTAAGATTTCAGCACACTTAATTTTCTTGTAAACAGAGGCTATTCGTTGATATTCAGGTGTCTGGATATTAATGATAGGGCCGTTTTGTGCGTGTGTGTGTGCGCCTCATAGGGTGTTGTGTGTAGAAGAAATGGTTAAACTGCAACAAGATGTAGATGTGGCTGAGAAGCGGCAACTGAATTTTAATATTGACAAATGCAAGGTTAGACACTTGACATGGGGAGTAGAAATCTCAGAATAACGTACAAACTGTGTGGTACCACACTAAGCAAAGTGGAGAACAAAAAAGATCTTTGTGTAATTGGGCAGTTAGATATGAAGTTCTCTGAGTAGTGCTGCCAAGACAGCTCATGGGGCTTTGTCAATGAAATACAGGAATTTTGCCAGCAGGGATAAGGTGATTATCCCATTGTATAAGGTAATGGTCAGGCCACATCTTTAGTACTGCATGCTGGTCTTGAGGCGTGATTTTAGGGAGGACATGGATATGTGGGAATGGGTGCAGAGAAGAGCAATTAGATTGGTGAAGGGAACAAAAGGGTGGTCTTACCAAGACAGGCTTCATTTTTTTAAAACTGCAGCATGTAAAGACTAGTCACCCGCAAGGAGATCTGATTGAGGTGGTTAAGGCTTTGATTGGATTGAAAAAGGTCAGTGCTGATGGAATCCTTCCATTTGCTGAGACTATATGCATGGGAGGGGGCATAAATTGAAACGGAGGAAAGGTAGTTTGATTGCTGGGTAGTTGTGCAGAAATTTGTCTTCAGGTGGCAGGTGGTTAATTGTTAGAACAAACTCCCATGTGGTCTTGTAGAGGTGTGTAGTTTGAATAAATTTAGGGAAGAATGAGGGAAACTGTTAGAAGGGATGAACAGGTTGGCAAGTGTTGGTTTTTTTTTTTTTTTTTGCCTGATGTATAAGCTTGCTTTCTTGCATCATTTTCCACTATTAATACTAGTACAAAGTATATTTATCAAACAAGATGTATATTTTTGCAGAATGATAAACATACATATTTCTTATCAAGCAACACTTGCCCAATGCATTTTGCTTTAGTACTTTTCCATGTATATATCATAAATAATTATAATAGCATTACCTTCTATAATTTCTTTAGATTTACTCACAAAATTTGATTTACCATGTTACAGCTTTACCAATATGGCAGCTTTAAAGAAGACAGTTTACGAGATTTTGGGTCATCCAAGGTATTGTAACATTTGTACTGTTTTGAAGAGACAAATCACACAAAATGCAGATGCGACCACCGCTGCTGTTTCTGTAGATCATAAGACGTGTCTTCATCATCCTGTAATGGTAAAAGAAGTTATTGAGATGTTGGCTCCCAAGAGTAAACAGGTTAGACTAAAAGTTTCTAATCAATGTCATTTTTACTTTCATAGTCTTCAGTCACTAATCTATCCATCCGTAGTCAGTCCTGTGTTAAACTTGTGCTCTATCAACTTTTTGTAATATCAATATGTTTCTTTTTTTTTTTCATTTTCCACATCTAGCTATTCTTCAAATGAAATTTTTATCCCTTTCTCAGTATTGTTTTGTAGTTATTGAATCTAGTTCACATGCCTTGTAAAGTTTTTACTCTTAGTTTTATATGTCATCTGTCACTTGTATAAAATATGTATTCAGTATTAATTGTTATCCTGCATATTTAGTTAATTTTTAGCAGTACTCGCGTGCTTTATATTTTCTATGAGGTGCAACTATAAAATAGCAGTTCTGCAAAAGAACAAAACCAGAAGTCTTCAAACACCCATAAATACCAAAATCATGCAGTCGATGTAACCTTGCATTGTCTCTTCTTAACAGTTTAGTACTACTTTCAGAAAGTTTGTTTATGCCTCTCAAGATTTTGGATGGTCTCTTCACTTTCTTTGTCATCTGCAGTGTCTTCTTCCTGTAGGATTTATAATTCACTGCTTGTTGTGGAAGTTATGTTTATGCATTCTCTGCAAGTGGTTAAGCCCACTAGCATTAGTAGAGGCATATGATGCAAAAAAGCAAGCTTAAATAGCATCAGCCAAAAAGAAAACCTTCCCATTTCATCCATCCATTCACTCCAAATGTTTGTCTAGTTCTGCCTTGAACTTTTTAAGTTGCTGACCTTCACTACAACAGATGGAAGTTTGTTCCAACTATCAGCTGGCTAAAGGCAAATTCCTGCACATCTATTCTACAGTTGTCTTTCCTCGATTTGAATTTATGTTCCCTCAGGTGTGTAATTTGAGCAAGAGGAAGAATCCCATTCGCATTGAGCTTGCTCAATCCAAGGCCTTATACACCTTAATTAGATTGTCTTGCAGGTGCCTAGTCTCCAGATTATTATAATTTTAAGAGCTGCTTTTGAAGCAATGTTATGTAGACTTTGCTGCATTTCTGCGGGGTTCGAGCCCGTCACCACCAAATATGAAGGATGCGGAAAGGTCACGAAATGACCACCGCATATCCCGGAGCAATATGGCCTTAGTTGCTAATGCTCCTAAAAATCAAATAACAAGCTGCATTTCTGTACTCATTAGTTTTCTGATTATCCCATTCATCCTATTGTAAGTTTGTATTTTGGATTCTAAATTGATGTTATCGCATAATATGATGTTTCAAAGGTACTTAATTTCAAAATTTGCTCTGTTATTTTTCCACCAAGTTCTGTCTTAACTCGTTAAATATTATTCCACAAATCTCTATTGCTTTTGTGTCTTTGTCTTAGATATTTTCATTTTATATTTATTTTGTTCAAGTAATTTGCTGCAGCTTGAATTTTATCTTCTGATGTAGCAATTAAAACTTGGTCATCTGCATAAAGAATAGTATTTAATTTTAAATCCTTTTAATTGGATTCTATTTATACAAATGTTAATCACCATAGGTGAGAAGCCACAGCCCTATCTTACACGTTTGATTTGTTGTAATAGATTTGAAAATTTTCTGTGAGCTTAATGACTGCTTTTACTTAATGACTATAAGATTTTTATTGGTTTTTTTATTAGTTGTGGTGGTATATTATATTCTTGCAGAATTTTCCAAAGTATTTTATAATGAAGGTTGTCATGTTTTTTTTATAGTCAATAAATAGAAGGAAAGTGGGTAGGTTGAATTCTTTTCTGTTTTTTCCATAATTTGCTGAATTGTAAAAATAGCATCTTTGCAGCTTCTTGCTTTTTCTGATTCCACATTTTTTTTTTTTTTTTCTCTCTAAGTAATTTTCTGTAAACGTAATTAATTTATTCTTTAAAATGTTTGCATAGGTTTGGAAGCTGTTGTCTGTAGTTTCATATTAATTTTTGGTTCCTTTTTTATAGATGCTTATTACTATTACAGTTTCTCATTCCTTTGTGATCTGCTGAGATTTGAGAATATTGCTAAATAAGATTAATATATATTTTTATTTCTTTTAGCAATGGTCACCGCATTTAAATAGTTCAACACATATATTATCTATATCTTTTTTTTTTTTTAACACTTCTAAGGTCATTTTGTCTATATTTCCCAGTTTATTACTAGCTTCATTTTCCTGTAAATATATCTGTGTGGTGTTTTTCATTCCATAATAATCTGTAATATTTTATCCAACCTTCTTTTAGGATTAAGTTTATTCTTGGTCCTTTCAATCATTTTCTATTGATTGAATACTTTGAAGCCTCTCCTTTGTGAGAGAGAATCTCTATTGAAACATTTGATTGTGACTGGTTACAAGATTAAGTATTGCAACTTTCCCTTCATGGCCAATAGGCCAGGGGTTTACAGATAGGTGTTTTTGATACATTCAAGAACAAAAACAAGATGACATTAAATGATATAGGGATAAAACGAAATGACAAATACAATTTACAGTAATGACTGTTGTCCTCACAGTTCATGGGAGAGAGCACTGTCAGGCTCATTTCTCCATTATGCTCACTAACTAATTCACAGGGTCTCCAACTGGGGCAGTTTCACTTCTGTCTAGACGGTTGCAATGCTTTGTCAAGAGATGGTGGCGGTACATCCGCTGTGGTCGCCATTCCCTGTATTAGGTAAGGGGTTTGGCGATTGTCAGATGCAGCTGACAGTTTGTGGTCCATGGAGGGTGTTGGGCCGAGCATCCCAGGTCTATATTGTGAGTTGACGGCAAATTTGTTAAGGTCGGCGTCGATGTCCTGGATTCCTCCAAGCATCTGTTGTGGTAGGAAAGGATCTGATAGGTGGAGGCATGAATGAAGAGGGCAAATAGTTGGGTTGGCTCTGAGCTGGGCAGGTGGAATCCTCCAGCCACAGAGATCCCAGAATGCAGGAGATGTGATCAGACCGGTCAACATCTTTACTGTGATTATCAGTCTTTTTTTCATCAATGAGAGAGGGCATTTCCATTTTTCCATTCCATTTATTTGTACACACACATTATTACATTTATATACAAAAGTTACAAAATATATACACATTAACATTCTCATTATATGTATATAAAGTACTATATTATATATGACCTCCTGGTGCATAGCATTGGTGTATCCCAGAATCAAGGGTGGCTCCTAGGCAAAAGCCCATCTCCACCTAATTCATCTGTACAGCCGTAGAACCTCTATGAAGTTGGCTTAAAAACATGTGTGCTGTATTATAGCAACGCCGCTACAAGACAACTGCTACCTGGTGCCTTTCTCTAGGCCTGGGTTTACATTGTCTGTTTGTGCCGAATGCACAAGTCCCACACCCACCGGAGGTAGTGCAATACAGGTGGGTGCCTATCTCGCTTCCTGAACTTGGAGCGAGTGAATAATTAAATAAAATGAAAAGTGAATCACTAGTGGAGAAAATTCCACAAATTATCCTCAGTCCACCAAGAAATAGTAATTATTATATAAACAGATATATACAACAGTTGTTTTAAATGGACTAAGTCTCCGAATTCCTGAGAATCTGGAAAACAATATATAATTAGTTTACATACAATAGACTATGTTTAACTACAGAAATACTCTTCAGAGAAAGACCACCTCCACATTCAATTAACAGCACTAGCTAGTCTTTCCGCCAGAACTTCCAAACCTGCTGATATGTTGTCAATAGCAATTGACAAAAAAATCAACACAATACCGATTCACGTAAATCTTCCATTTCCACATTAATCATTTGTCTTTTTGTGAAGTCCAGACGTTAAATTCACTGTAGGTTGAGAGTATAATGAACAGTTCAAAAGTACATGAATCCGATAGAGACTCAATTGTATGTTCTCAGTTGGCGGACAGTAAACAGACGCAATATAAAAACTTATGAAAGGTGTGGAGATCATTAAACAGGTCACAGTGTCCGTACACAGACCTGTAATGTTGGTAATCACCAAATCATTATTTAAAATAACTATTGCAGCCTGGGCCATTTCAGTTGTATGAACATGGGTTGTAACCTGCACTTGTAGGTTACCCATTTGAGGAGCCAATATTCCGCTGCCCAGATTTCAGCTGCATAAAGTAGTGGGGAGTATATAATGTTCCTGACATATTTTGTTGCTGTAACCCTGTCCGAGACTTAATGCTTCGCTCTCCATTTCAGGTGCGCCCCATGACTGATGAGTTTGTCAATGTGCTTGTTGAATCTGAATTTTGTGTCAAAGACAATCCCCAAATCTAGATGATATGGAACAGTTGGGATGGAAACTCCACTGATGTTGGGCGAGGTGATTGTTGTTTCTTTTTTCAGGGAGTAGAGCATGCACTTAGACTTTGCTGGGTAGCCCACTAGTGTGAGGAGGACACTGTTAATTTCCTCTGTGATCCTAGAGGGATCTGTGTTTGCTTGGATGGTGGTCAATATTTTAAATCATCTGCATAATACAATACATCTGCTGTCTGGCTTATGAAAGGGGAGATAATGGCAGTAAAGAGGGGTGCACCTGTAGATAGATTAGGTTTTTTTTTTAACGATGGAGTACAATAGTACGGTTGAGAAGGAGTGATGAGAGGAAGTACAGTGCATCCCTGCCTATAGAGTAGTGGTCGTCAAGCAGTTGTAGGAGGGCAGGTACATGAATGGCATCAAAAGATGCTTTGATGTCAAAGTATGTTAGGAGGAGTTCTTTTTTCTCAAATTCTCTAAGGATGCTGTGGGTGGTGGCAAGGAGATTGGTAATGAAGAATGAATTTGTGGTGGGGCATCTGGAAGTATGAGAGTTATTAGAGTTGGAAGGAGGGCTCTTTCTAGTAGTTTCAGGGGAGATGGGTCTGAAGTGTCTTTCCAATGATGGCATTCTTATTTTTGGGTGTGGCCTTACCAGATATACATTCCATTGATGGGGGAAGATGCAGCTAGTCAGCACTGCATTGAAGATGCTAACAAGGGGCTGGATGATATATGGTCCCAGGCATCTCAACGTGAACTGCGGTATTCCATCAGCACCCATAGCTTTAGAGAATGGGGTTGAATTCAAGGCTGTCAAGATTTGGTTCTTTGATATGGTGATAGTTGTCAGAGAGTTCTGTTTGTCATGATTGAATAGGTGGTTGAGGCTACTGCTGGATCTTGCGATGTCTTCAAATCTGGTTATGAAGTCAATCCACTTCTGGGGATCAAGTTGCTCTGGGAAGCTGGTGGTTTGTTTAGTGTATAGTATCTTACCTATTGCTAGCAAATGTTCAAAATAGCTCTTGATGGTCTGGGAACCTGTTCCTGTGATTTAATCCTTGTGGGCAGCACAGTTAACTGGTAGGATTGCTGTCCTCCCCACACTGGGTAGAAAAGACCTAAGTTTGAGACCTGTCGATGATGGGAGAAATTTTTATGGGCCTTTATCATAATGTGACTGAGTTAGTTGGTCTGAGGCAAGCATTGCATGTCCCCACCCCCTCCCCCGGAAACTTGGGTTTTTCATCCAGCAAACAGAAAATTAACCTAAAACTTTCCAAAACTTTTTTCAGACATATAAATATCCATAATCACAGATGGAAAACTAAATCAATAATTGATTTAGTTCCACTACTTCTCCAGCCAACATAGTTGGCCGAGAAGTAGTGGATTTGCATAGGATACATTGAAGATAGTGTCATTAATTAGGAAGCATTAAAATATCTGTTTGGCTTGACTTATTTATCTTGCACTTCCTTCATACAAGAAACTAAAGAAAGAAACCTTGGTTAGTTGAAACTAAACAATACATTTTAGCATGGAAAAAAAACCAGTGGCATTTTCAGAAATCTGTAGGGGGAGGGCTATAAAAACCTAATTCATTTTGCAAATTTAACTTATAAAATAAATTTCCATACAATTAGAGTATTGTACAGAACTACATGAAGTTTTTTTTTTTTTTTGTATACTTTCAGGTTTTTATAGACATGACATTTGGTGCAGGAGGCCACACCAAACACTTGCTTTATGCTGCTGAAGGCATCAAAGTTTATTGTTTGGATAGAGATCCCAAAGCTCATTTGTCGGCTGTATCCTTAGCTAAAGAGTACCCGTAATTACTTGTTACTGCTTTTTTTTTTTTTTTTTTGTTAATCTAAATATTTGAACAAATATTAAGAAACTAAAGAAAGTAGGATATTATTTCAGCTGGTATTGAAATAGTTTGAGAATATAATGCTAATCTGCATTATGGTTTTTATGTTGGTTTCATTGGAGATACTATTGTCTCTTTAATGGGCAGTAACAGAGCTTGGGCTCATTTTAGAAATGATTGTATTATCACAAGTTAAATTTACTGTATTCTCCTTTTAATTGAATGACACAACCAAAAAGGTGAATCTGTTTTCGTTAAAAATTTAAAGGCACTATTTTTACTAGTTTCTGGGCCATTCGGCTCATCATCAGACAACAGGTATCCTCAATCAGTAACCTTGTGTCAAATGATGAATAAATGTATGAAGTCCGTAAAAACACTACTCCTATTACTGGACCGTATCATCCCAATACAACGGTTTAATAATGAATCAAGGTCAACAAGCAGTTTGAGAAAATAATGCTACTCTGCATTGTTTTTCTAACCTTACTTTCTGGGGACACTGTTGTCCTTCCAGTAACTGCTCACAGTAGCTTGTCTGCCGACAGAAAAATATGAAACTGGATAGCATTATTTTCTGAAACTAAAGACAATTAATGGCACAGGAAGCTGTAACTGGTGGTGACTGTGAGATTCTTTTCATTATATTTCATCCAACAGATCCAAACAAGACATGTGATCATTAAATTTTTTTCCTACAAGAAATAAATTGTACCAGTAGAGAGAATATTTAAGATGAATTGCATTCTAGATGGATGAGAACACTTAAATAGTTCTGTTTTTCCTTACATATCATTCTTAATTAGGGCTTGCATAAAACCGAGAAATTTCAAAACCAAGTTTAACCGAAATTTACTCTTAAAACCGATTTTCTCAGACTTAGGGAAAATAATTAAAAGTTTATAACACAGGTATTTATTTTATCTTGGGTAGATTGTAAAAATCATAATCAAATCTTTTAAACAAAATCTATCACCTCTTCTAGTAAAGAAAATTACAAAATTAAAATGTTCCAAAAAAATTAACCAGCTTGAGATTATACAAAATTACAAATTGTATTCAAATCCTTTGAATAAAAACTACCTTCTTGTATAGTAAACAAAAAAATAATAAGCTCTATAATAATAATAATAATAAATAAAAATAATGTGAAAAAAAAAGCTTGGGGAAATTACTTTACTATTTATTGCTCAGCTTTTTTCTGAAAATGATCCTTTAAAAAACACAGTATATTAAGCATTTTTCCTGATAGAGTTGACCTTATTTTTGTGTTAAAGAGACCAGTGATCGAAAACACTCTCTCAGATTGGACACTTGTTGGTTTAATGGTCAGCAGTGCTCTATAAACTTTCTCCAGCTTTTCACTTCTACTGCTAGTTGCCTCCAAAATTTTAAATTCTTTGCTGATTTCCAATTCACTCAGATATTTTGAAGGCTCTTCAGTTAATCTCTTTATTACACTATCATACTCTTGCATGAGTGTATCTCCAACATCGGAACTAGACGAGTCTTTGTTTTCTTCTAAAAGAACAGTTCGTTTATTTTCAGTTTGTTCATTCAACGTTAAGACTCCTTCAGAATGTTTTGCAAATAATCTCTGATAAATCTCTTCAGCATGCTTTTTCAAAACTTGCTTACTTGGAAAATCAAAAGTTCTTCAATCTGAATCTTCTTTCCTAAACTTTTTTGGGGTTGCGTAGATAGCTCAACAAAACCACAGTTTGGCAATTTCGTCTTGCATTGTAATGCTGCAAAAGGCTTTGGTGAAACTTTAAAAGTAAATGGGTTTTCTGCTGTATCAAGCTTAGCAAGCAGAAATTCTATTGAAGACTGCTTTAAGTAAGTCTGTATCTTCTGAGGTTATAGCCTTCAGAATCATTTAACTAGTCGCAGAGTTTCACGTAGCAATTCAAGTGTTTTCCAGTCATCGTCAGACACAGCTTCAGTTGACAGTACTGCACATAGAGCATTTGGAATGCAATTTTTCAATTTCAAAAATCTCTCAATCATATAGAATGTGCTATCCCATCTAGTCTTGCAATCTAATATAAGTTTATATTCTTTCCCATTAAATTTTGCTTTAACAAAATTTTGTAATATGTCATTTTTGGTAGGCGATTTTTGAAAAATCTTGCAAATTTTTCTGACTTTGTTAATAGTTTGTGCAATATTGGCCATTGGATTGAAGAAATAAATGAGCTCATCGGTAAAGTCGGTTTGATAAAGCATGCCTTGCTGTCTTTCTTCAACTTCTTTATTATTTTCATTTTCTTCATTGTCTTTAGGAGACTCAGAGACTGTGGCACCATAATTGATTGCTTTTTCATAAAGTACATCTATAACTGACAGATGTATACAATGGGCTATACATTGTTGATGATTAGGCGTAATTTGCTTGCCAAACTTAATCATCATTGCTGCTCCATTGGTGGTGCAGGCAACAATATCCTCATCCAAGTTCAAACCAAATTCCTTCAAGTGTCCATTCACAATTTCCTCAGTTCTTCTGCTATCAAGTGAACCATTAATCTCAATAAGACCTAAAGACCAATGATTGTCTTTTGAATGCACATTTATATTCATATACCTTTTATTTTGTATAGACGTACATTCGTCTAGAGTCAATGAATACCGTGCACCCAAAACCAATGAATTTTTGAAATGCTGAATGAGTTCTTCTTTCTTAGTTTTATAATAATTCAGAACCATTTTTTTAATTCCATTCACTGAGGCTGGTGGTAATTTATCGTATTTATTTCTCTGAAGGTTAAGGCTTGATTGTATAAACTCACTCTTGGCAAATGAATTAAAAAATCCATCTAAAGCAGCTAATTTTGAAATCTCTTCATCCATAGATTTTTTAACGATAAAGTTTTCTAATGTTCTTACCATCCTCCAGACGACTTCATTATCTTCTGACATTTTGAACATTGTGCTTCATCTTTGCTTTTTCGAGCAAAATAATTCCATACATTTGATTTCATCTTAGACATATTAAGAGTAATAAATATTAATTGGTAGGAATTTATATCACCAACAATTTTAAATAAAAATATTAAAGATAACACAATACTATGTGTCACTCCCGCAAGCACTGAGTGAAGAGTCTAAACGAAGCAAGTTTCAAATTTTTCACGAAAGAAATTTTTTATTTATTTACTTGCAATTTTTTTCCCCAATTAAATCTATTGTATTTTCAAAATTACATAAAAGCTAAATTTGGTGAAGCTGCTTTTTGGAGAATATTTGTCCGCAAATTTAATAGGAATAAAGAAGCAAAAACTTTCTACGATTGAAATTTGATGCAATATTCAGCGAATCTGTTTCTAGTGGGTAACCATCAATAAGGCGCGTTCCATAACTTGCCTGGCGAACAAGATAGATGGAATGGAGAAATGTTGAGCATTTTCTTTTACGCTATCGTTTCGACTCACTCAGTCGTAAATGAGTACATCTGCATCGTGCCATGATACAGGTGGGTAGATAAAAGGTACCCCTCCTAGATTTGGGCCACTTGCCCATGAGATTCGTACCTTAAAATAAAATAAAAAATATAAAGCAGTTGAACGATCCAGACAAACAAACAAACAAAAGAAAATGTGCGTAACAAAAAACTATATTCGAGGGCTAACTAAAAAAATATTTGAATCCGGTTTTAGAAGCTCGGTTTCGGTTTTAACAACTCAGTATGAAAACCGAATTTAACCGGTTTATAAAACCGGTTTGCAAGCCCTATTCTTAATGATAGGATATGCAGAGATAAGTCCAGTTTTGCAATATTAAAAAAAAAACATTTTTCATCCTTCTCTGATTCTCATGGATAACAATATTGAATGAGCACTACATCATCTGTCTCCTGATGACTTGGTTAGGATCAGAAGGGAAGGTTGAAAATTTGTTAAAAATAATTGTATAAGATGTAAATTGCCTTTTAACAACAGCTTCTCAGGCACATTTAAATACTACTTGGAAAGGCTGAATGCCCTTCTTGCTTTGTTTACATGATAAGATTAATGGATCATCTCTTAGCGTACCCACAATTCATATTTAAGAGAAATCCTTTTAATTTTATTATATTCATGCAGAAGGGGGATGCTGTATATGTTTGCTATATTGTTAAAAAAAAAAAAGATGTATTCTGAAAGTACTTTTCTAGTCATAAGGGCTTAAAGACTTCTTGACATCAAGATTATTAGATTCTTTTAATATATATGAGGACTGGTACAAAAGTCCTAATTTTTTGCTTTCAAATGTGGCAGCGTAAATCATTTCATGTGGTGCTTGTAATCGGTCTGGTGAGTGCAGCACATGGATAGTTCAAAATGGTGGATGTTACTGATATATGTATCAAGCAGAGTGGTGATTGAATTTCTTACCAAGGAAGAAGTGACACCTATTGAAATCCATACGCATCTCAAATATGTTTATGGTGACAGTACAGTCAGATGTGGGGAAAAGTAACATTGTTGACAAGCCCCAAAACTGCCAGCCAGTTCTTTGATAGCGGACAACAAGAGCAGGATCGATGCACTGATCAAAGAGGACTGGCATTACAACATGCGAATAGTGCAATGCAGTAGGTATAGGGAAACCTATTGTGATAACCATCATAAAGGAACTAGTCTACAACAAGGTTTGTGCCTGGTGGGTCCCGAAAATACTGACGCGTGAGCATAAAGAAGCCCAGAAAGTCACCTGTACGGAACTTCTCCACTGCTACGAGAGTCAAGGAGAGGGTTTCATCCATAGTCACATGTGACGAAACCTGGGTCCACCATTATGACTGAAACAAAGAGACAGTCGATGGACTGGCACCGTGAAAATTTAACGCTGAAGAAGTTCAAAAGATAGCCTTTTGTCGGTAAAGTCATGGCGAGAGTGTTTTGGGACAAAGATTGGGTCTTGCTTGTGGACTTCTTGGAGAGTGGCACCACAATCAACTAGATTTTAAAAAGTTGAAAGCCTGCATTTGTAGAGTGACCAAACAAACCTTAATGAGGTTCTTGTCCATGACACTGCATGACCCAAAAGCAGTCTTCACACAATGGAGGCCATTACAAAAGTGAGGTGCACTGTTCTTCCTCAGCCCAGATCTTGCACCTTCTGACTTTGGCCTGCTGAAGGATGCACTCAGTGGAACCCATTTTGTAGACGACAACCAGCTCAAGCACAGTGTTTGCAAAGCCTTCCGGAGCAAGAGTAAGGACTTTTACAGGATTGGAATATATGTTTGACTCAGAGATAGTGGAAGTGCATAGAAAATGATGGTAAAAAATAACAGTGTGTTTTTTAATGATTGTGGATTAACTGATGTAAAATGCATAGTTGCAGGAATTAAATTTTTTTGAGGAAAAAATTAGGAGGCATTAACTTTGTACTGCTCCTCGTATTTTTGTTGTAAGATTGGTGAGAAAAATTGAATGGATAGTGTTTGGCATTGTATAATGTAATTTAAGAATATCGGGTATAGGAAAAGCAAGGTACTAATAAATCAGTGTTATCTTTATATATTGATGTGACACAAGTTGTCGTGAGAAAGCTTGACACAACTGTTTAACCTTTTCGAAATGGAGTTTGGGATTAATTAGTATCTTGATTACAACTGTTGTGAGTCTTTAGTCTAGGCAGAAAATGATGTTGGAGATTTGGATACAACCTAATTGCAACGTTTTTATCTCGAACAGTTGTAGAACATTTATTAAAAAACCAGGGTTTGGTTAAACAGCAAGATTTTGGGGTGTAACGAGGAATAAAGAATTTCACTGATGTGACTTCAGAACCTGCAGATAAATGAACCACTAGGTGGCAGTGATCACAGTGTGTTGAAGTGGGATTTACTCAAGGAGGTAACTACCATCAGAGGTAAAGGGAAGGGTTTTTGTTTTCGTAAAGGCGACTATGATGGTCTGAGACAGTATTTAAATTCTATACAGTGGGACCAACTGATGATGTTACCAACAGCAAACTCAAAATGGGAAGCATTCAAGGAACTAATCTTGGAGGCTACCAGGCTTTACATACCAACTAAGAAATATTGTTCGAGGTTTAGGCCTAAATGGTTGTCAGATGAACTAATGAGACATGTGGCAGAGAAGAAAAATGCATGGGATACATACAAATTAATGGGTGACATGGAAGCCTATGATAGATATAAGTTGGTCTGTAACCAAGTCACAAAGGAGATTAGGCAGGCAAAGGCAGACTATGAAAAATCCTTGGCAAAGGATGCAAAGAAAAACAGAAAAGAGTTCTTTACATACTTGAACTCGAAAAGGAAAGGGATGAATCAGATTGGTCCACTGGATATTGATGGTTCAACAGTTGAGGATCCTGCTCAGGTGGCTAACAATCTAAACGAGTATTTTGCATCTACATTCATGCATGAGGAGTTATTCAGGAAGGAGAATGATGTAGGTAAAGTAAACATTGGCAGTGAGCTGGATGATTTTGTAATAACTGAGAGGAAAGTGGAGGAGAGATTGTTGAGGATAAACATAAAAAAGGCACCTGGGGTGGATGGGATCTATCCAGTTATATTAAAGGAGGCAGCAAAGGAAGTATGCAAACCCCTAGCCATAATTATGAGAGCTTCTTTGGACTCAGGGGAGGTACCCATAGACTGGAGATGTGCAAATGTAACCCCAATTCACAAAGGAGGATCAAAGGCTGACACAAGTAATTATAGACCTGTTAGTTTAACTTCTGTTCCAGGTAAATTAATGGAGGCACTGGTTAAAGAAGCACTGCAGGATCATCTAGACAAGAATTCAGTTATAGCTCAGACGCAGCATGGTTTTGTTAAGGGCAGGTCTTGCCTGACCAATTTGATTGGATACTATGATGTAGTCACAAAAGAACTGGATGCAGGGAATAACTTTGATATTATATATTTGGATCTTAGAAAGGCTTTTGATACTGTTGCACATGGAAGACTGCTGCACAAATTGGAGCAGTGTGGCATTGGAGGCAAATTGCTGCTATGGATAAGGGGATGGTTGAGTGGCAGAAGACAGAGAGTGGTAATCAATGGACACTGCTCAACGTGGACTAATGTTAATAGTGGAGTTCCTCAAGGTTCAGTGTCGGGTCCGTTGTTGTTTTCGGTGTTTATGAATGATATTGATGATGGGATATCAAGTTTAATGTCCAAGTTTGCAGATGATACAAAGGTTGGCAGGGTCGTTAAGGACAATACTGACGCTATGCTGCTGCAACAGGATCTGGAAAGGTTGAACAGATGGGCTGAGAGGTGGCAAATGAGGTTTAACATCGACAAATGTAAAGTGCTGCATATGGGAAACAGTAACCCCAGAGCAACGTATCAACTCTGCGGTACTACACTGACAGTGGTGGAGAATGAAAAGGACCTGGGGGTAATTGTGCAGGCAGATATGAAGTTCTCTGAGCAGTGCAGACGAGCTGCAAGAGTAGCTCATGGTGTCTTGTCAATGATATACAGGAATTTTTCTAGCAGGGATAAGGAGGTGATTATTCCCTTGTATAAGGCAATGGTAAGGCCACATCTTGAGTACTGTATACAGGTCTGGAGGCCTCATTTCAAGAAGGATGTAGAGCTGCTGGAACGGGTACAGAGAAGGGCAACAAGATTAGTAAATGGAACAAAGGGTTGCTCTTACGAAGAAAGGCTTAAGTTTTGCAAATTACAGAGTTTGGAGACTAGGCACCGGCGAGGTGATCTGATAGAGGTGTATAAGGCTTTGAATGGTTTGAGCATGCTCAATGCCAATGGGATTCTTCATCTTTCTCAGAATAATCACCTCAGAGGGCATGAATTCAAATTGAGGAAGGACGGATGTCGGATAGATGTGCGGAAATTTGCCTTTGGCCAGCGGGTGGTTGGTTGGTGGAACCGACTTCCATCACTTGTTGTTGAAGTTGATAGCCTAAACAAATTTAAAGCTCAACTGGACAGGTATTTCGAACGAACGGAGGGGTGAAATGGGAGTGGGTTTTTTTTTTTTTTTTGGCTGATGCTGAATAAGCTTGCTTTCTTGCATCATATGCCTCTGCTAATGCTAATCAGAAGATACGTACTGAAAAGATGAATAGAAATTACGCAGACTATCCCATTTCACTCTCTTAGGATGATGAACAACAGGAAACCAATAAACGTCATAAGGAGGAGACCAGGTGGTGTCAACTGGGATTGTATGGGATCCTAGTAAGTAAGTGAACAAATTGTGTAAGGTCATTAGTAATACTAGCAAATGTCTCAGCATTTGCTAGTATTAGACCAACTAGATCCACACAACCAGGAAACTGAAGCCAGCTGGAGTTGTGATAGTTAAAATCATCAAAGAAAATTACACCGATGAGCCAAAACATTATGATCCCCTACTTAATATGATGTTGGTTCTTCATGTGCAGCCAAAACAGCTCATACCCGGCGAAGCATGGACTTTACAAGATGTCTAAATGTATCTTGTTGTATCTGGTACTAACACGTAACCAGCAGGTCCTTTAACTCCTGTAAAGTCCATGGTTGAGACGTTGCAGATCGGAGTTGCTGTTCCAACACAAACCACAGATGCTCGATGGGACTGGAAGCCTTTCTCATGTTCCGCGAACAAGTCTCGAACAACCGGGCGGTATGGCGTGGCGCATTATCCTGCTAAAAGATAGCACCACCAGAGGGGAAGACCATTGCCACAAAAGGGTGTACCTGGTCAGCAACGATGTTTAGGTAGGTACTAGACATCAGAGTGCCTGGCACATGGATGACTGGACTCAGGTCTCCCAACAGAACATCGCTCAAAGCATGATACCGCCGCCACCGGCTTGTTTTCGTCCCACGGTTCATCCAGGTGCCATCACTTCCCCGGGTAAACGATGCACACGTACCCGGCCATTCACATGGTGCAACAGGAAATGTGATTCATCGGACCAGACGACCTTCTTCCAATCACTCAAGGTCCAGTTTGCGTGCCCATTGTAGGCGCTGTCTCTGGTGAACCGTGGTTAGCATGGGCACACGGAGAGGCCTGCGGCTATGCAGCCCCATTTTCAGCAGGGTTTGATGTACTGTGTATTGTTATACATTACTCCCACCACCAGCATTCCAATTACCGGCGAGTTGCACCACAGTTGCCCTTCTGTTGCCACATACCATCCAGGAGAGCCTTCGCTCACCTCGAGCATCAATGAGCCGTGGTCATCCAACACCTCACTGGCGGTTCGTGGGGTTTCTCTCCTTGGATGACTTTCGGTAGGTACTAACCACGGCTGACTGTGAGTAGCCCACCAGCTGTGTCGTTTCGGATATGCTCTGACCCAGTCGTCTGGCTGGGTCAGAGCATATCCATTACAATTTGGCCTTTGTCAAACTCGCTTAAGTCCGCTGCCTTTCCCATCTGAAGAACAAGAGTAATGCTGATTAATGGAGCTCAGCATCAGGTGTTTTTTAAACTGTGTCCCGACCCATGCACATGCCGTAGTTCACCTGCAGTTGCTTTGATTTGCATAACAACTCGCTGGTCATAATATTTTGGCTCATCGTTGTGTTGAACTTTCTGAACAGTAAAATAATTCTGAGAAAGTAGAATTTTAAAGAAGGAATGTCAAAAAGTTCTGAGTGATTTGTAGAGTTGGGAGAATGCTGAATTTGACAGAATGGAGTTAAGAGATTAAGTTGGAAGAGGTTTCAGGTTAGGAAGTCTAACAAGAAATATTAGAGCAGGTACCACCTTTAAAGCAGAAGAAATTGTGGGGTAAAAAAATGAGGAAAAGTGTGATTAGTGGTTAAGCAAACTGATAATTGAGATTCTGTCAGAAAAATTAAGTAGGTGGATTGTAGGTGAAAATGAGCATCATTGATATTGGAATTGAGACCATATATATTTGATGGGAAGGAGCAGCAGTGCGTTAGCACACGCTTCTTGATTAGACCGGGGTTTGAGCCCGTGCCCACCAAATACGGAGGATGCGGAAAGGTCAGGGAATGACCACCGCATATCCCTGGAGCAATATGGCCTTAGTTGCTAATGCTCCTATAAACCTAATAACAAACAAACAGCTAATGCTACTAAAAACCAAAATAACAAATAACAATATATATTTGAGAAATGAATTAGGAAATCAATTGGTGGTCAACATAAAAGGTATGGACTGTGTTGAATTGTGGTATTACTGGGACTATCCCTAGATGCTGTTTGATACTAACGCATTATGGGAAGTGTTAAAGGAATTTATCCTGGAGGTCCCTTACTCCCGTGTGATAAGTACTGCAAAAATTGATGAGAAGAGAACTGAAAGATTTGAATAAACAATTGGCTATCATGCAACACTGCTTCATAGGATAACTGTAATCAAATCACTGATAGGGTAAGACTTGCAGAAGCTTAGTTTGAAATATCTCTGGGAAAAAATATTCTACTGATATGTGAATGCAAAATAACAGATAAATTCGATAGGTTACTTAAAATCAAAGTGGTGGTAGAATCAATCTGCCAAATGGCAGCCTGGTTGAACAGGTATTTTATAATAATCTTTACCATGAGGGAATAGTGAAATTGAGCTTAACTGCTGTAAAATAAATGACAATATTATCAGAGAAAGTGTCTACTGTGGCTGAGAGAGCATTAAGCCTAGGGGCAGATGTCATATACTGTAGAAAGTGGCAAATGAGTGTATTCCAAATAATAATGTTAATGAGATTAACTTTAGATTTGGGTTCTATTCCACATTATGTTAGTTCTTCATCACAGAAAAATCAAGCAGGTCTCTTAGCAGCTGTCACTGTCGAAATAAAAACATTTGAAAAAATGTTTTCTAAATGGCAAAAATGACTTGCACTACTATTATTATCAGCCATATGGTGCAAGGAAGCCTGAGGCTTATGGTGCACCAGCCAAAAAAAAAATTCTGAGTTACCCTGAGAGAAAGAGAAGAATGATGATATCCAGCTCAGGACCCTGGGTGTGCCAAGCCCATACAGATGTGAGCCGTTAAGATTGTTTTGTTTATTTCATTCATTTTTTTAATCTTAATTTTCACATGAAATAAGATGATGAGTAAACAAATTAGAAAATATTGAAACTTTAATAGTGAAAAATATTTTTGAATAAACTGGAAATGAAAACACAAAGTAATTAAACTTTGCTTATTCTTCATCCCCATCTATAAAATAGTTACAGTAATGCAGTGGTTCCCAATCTTTTATCACCGAAGTCACTCTTGAAGTTAAGATGCATATTCATACACACTTAGTGACTGCCATTGAATAATCTCACTAGTTGGGAACTGCTGTAGTGATGCATGAATGTCATATTGTGAATCAGAATAATTACAATTTTCACAAATCTAAAGGTAACCTTAAAATAGCTTGCACCACTCTGAACAGTTTTTATTCATTCAGTATGACTGAATTCCCATGGTCGCTTGGGGAACTAATGACTGCTTAGAAAGTAAACGGAAGCAAGTTTATGAAATATGTATATGAGTATAAGTCACTGTGTAAAAATTGATGACTTGCATCACAATCACGAGTGCTTGGACAGTTCTCTGTAGATGACACATGGTTTTCATCACTTCAGTTCTTCAATAAGTGTGATGGTAGTGAGAGGTATCTTTAGTTGAAATAAGTTCTTCCTTAGCTTAATGCCAGCTTTTTGAGTCCTGTACTATTCCTTTTTATCTTGGTTTAAGTCCCTCTAACTCTGCATTCCTTCATGTACTCTTCGGTTGTCTCCACCTTCAAAATTAGGATCCTATTTGCTGGTTCATCCCTACACTTTCTCTTTACATGTCTGAACCATATCAGTCTCCTTGCCTTCTGATAATTTTATTCTTTCTGGTAATTGCACTATCGATTTTAATATTCATATTTTTGTCACATTCAACCTTTGTTCATGTCTCTTTTTTAACACCCAGCACTCTGAACCACACAAGGTGTGGCTATTAAGTAATGAGACTGTGTATACAGTCACTACACACAAAGTGCCACCTGTGAAACAAAGGAACAGCATTTGACTGCGAACCTTTCCCCCAGTTTTCTGCCAAGTTACATTCCAACACACTCATTCTCTTTGCAGTGAAACAGGTTTTTGTTACCTTGTGTTTCTACAGTTTGCTGGAAAAATGACAGACAAAAGAATTGAACAACGAATTAACTTCAAATTTTTAATAAAAGTAAAGAAAGCACCAACTGAAAGTTATGAATTGTTACATGAAGTTTACAGGAAAGATACTATGGCATAAAAGATTTTTAGAAGGAAAAGAGAATGTGGAAGACTATGG
The DNA here is from genome assembly GCF_048544385.1 of Mastigoproctus giganteus. Classification (NCBI taxonomy): domain Eukaryota; kingdom Metazoa; phylum Arthropoda; class Arachnida; order Uropygi; family Thelyphonidae; genus Mastigoproctus; species Mastigoproctus giganteus. Next base: position 142,340,254 of record NC_143586.1, read on the forward strand.
ATGACTAGTCCATCCAATATCCATGAAAAATTTGAATATAAAGATTAAAGAGAAGACTCCAAAACTGCATTTCGGTATTACGAAATGCAGTTTCACTATCTCACTCCAATCCATCTAGTCTTTCATTCAGACACCATGGCATATCCCCTGAATGTTCCTTCTCAACTGATCTAAAATCACTGCATTGAGAAGAACCTGATGCAAACTACCATAATAAACTAAGGAAGTTGTATTAGAGTGAAATATGTATGCCGTATCAGTTTACAAAGAAATATGTATGCATGCATTATTTTATGAATATTAATTGAAATTTCACATGGTATTCATGATATTTAATTTTCAACCAGTTTTTGTTAATTTATGTCTTTTTAACTGAGAAATCAGTTAAAAAGACATAAAGATTCACACTGTATTTCTGATGATGATAGATTAGTTTATCTTTGACATTTTCTTCCCCCCCCCCCATTTTTAGCAATCAAGTAGTTCCTCTTCTTGGCCGTTTCAGTGAATTGAATTATCTTCTTGATATCCATGGTGTTAAGATGGGGTCAGTTGATGGGATTTTATTTGATGTTGGCTTTTCTTCTCTGCAGATGGATGAAGCAAACCGTGGCTTTTCCTTAAGTAAAGATGGTCCTTTAGACATGAGAATGGATGGAACGAGGTAAATTTTGTTTCTTAATGTTCACAAATATTGGCAGTTGATATGGTAGGGTTTAAAATAAGCAAGAGAGACTGAGAATCTATATGTAGCAGGAACGTTAAGATTTCTAGAAACAGGCAACTTGTTCCACAGTTTGATATTCTTATTCAAAATGTTAGTTATGATTACACTTCTAGCACAATACAAAGAATTATTTCAGTGGTTTGAATGCTTTAATTCAAGCACTTATAAATAGAAACTGTAGTAATAATAATTTTAAAAAAACTAGCTCATATACAAATGACAAGTTACACAGAAATAAATTTGTGTAACTTTGTTTCTGGATGGAAGTTGGCAGTATGTGTACATTTCAAAGGTAATTTAATGAGTTGTCTTGAAATATTTGAAGTAGGTGTTGCCATATATTATCAGTGTTTCCATGTTATTGTAGACATTTTGTAATAGGTGGCTGTGATTCTCTTGTCTGATTTTAGCTAACAAAAGCCAAAATTTAATAAATTCTCTGGATTTCTGATCTAGATGATATTACTGTATCAAAAAAAATTAACTGACTTTTTTTTTAAACTTCACTGTAATATTGGCCAGTAAAGTGCAAAAATTCAAAATTTGATAGAAGTGACTGGCATGGTCCCGTGTGAAAGGATTAAAGGAATTATCCAAAAAGCCATGAATTTTTGTAAAATATACCGAATGAAAAAAAAGTTACATATGAGAAATCTAAGCTGATATCTAACAGTATTATAGATCAGGTAAGAAAAGTGGAAGCTGTGTATGAGGGATAGAGAGTTCTCATATGCAAATGGCAGAAAAAAAGGAGATGATGGTCTAGAATGGTGAAATTAGACAATCCGATGTTTTTGAAAATATCACCTATTTGGCCCATGCAAATCATTTTCCAGAGAGAGGGAGAAACTTAAGCATTGAAAATACAAGGCAGGTTCCTTGACCTGTTTAATAAATGTATTTTCATTCCTATTGGCAAATGGGGGCATAGGGTGAGTAATGTTATGGTGAGAAGAGTGTTAATTTCAGATTAGAGATTTGCCTTTCTTGGGATGACTTGTGCCTGCAGAATGGTTTACAATGATGCCTTTCGAGTATTGGCAGGGCAGGGGCCCATAGATATAATAATAGTGAAAAGATTTTTTGAGGCAAAATTTAAATAATGACATGCAGTTTAATGAGGTGTTTAACAGTGAGCAAAGTTACAAGAGGTTTCTGGACTTCTCAAGTGCCTTATGATTGAGGAGGAAAGAAACCCCTGGAATAATTTTCTGAATATGTTTTGTGATATTTTAACGTAGCAACGAGAATAAGATCTGGTGGAGTAACATGCTCACTGCACTTAACTGTGTTAGGTGATGAGATTGGCTAAGGCACAAATATTGTGATTATTGTAGATATAGTGTTGTTAAGTGCAGATGGACTGATGCTGAGGAAGCACCAAGTGACGTTTATCAGATGTCTATGTATTTCTTAACCTGGATGTGAATGCCAGAGAATTGGCTATTATAAGCCATTATTGGACATTAATGGCTGACAAGCCTTTGCTTCATTAATTTTAAAACACTATTGAAGGTAGCATGAATATTGCTGGACAAATTCACCAACCTTCTACTCTTGGTGGAAAAGGTGCGGGTTTGTATCATGTCAATGACACAATTTTTATTTGCTTTTTTATACTGTGGCCAAGTTAGTCAGTGCAGGGAGGACTGCATGGTTTTTCATCCAGTAAACACAAATCCTACTGCAATATGCTAAATGTACTGAAAGCTCACAGCTTGTTTTCTTCGTTTTGTAACACAATCATGGTACATTGCGCTGCCGTCTACAATTATTTGAAGTGAATGGTTAAGGTACAATACAGGAACAGCTTGATAAAAACGAAATTAGCATTAGTAGAGGCATATGATGCAAGAAGCAAGCTTATGCAGCATCAGCCAAAAAACCCTCCTCCCATTTCACCCCTCCATTCGTTCTAAATGCCTGTCCAGCTCAGCCTTAAATTTATTTAGGCTATTAGCTCCCACAACAAAAGATGGAAGCCTGTTCCACCAATCAACTACCCACTGGGTAAAGGCAAATTTCCACACATCTGTTCTACAACTATCTTTCCTCAATTTGAAACTGTGCCCCTCAGGTTCTTGGTCTGAGGAAGAATCCCATGAGCATTCAGCTTGCTCAACCCATTCAAGGCCTTATAACCTCACAGGTGCCTACTCTCAAGGCACTGCAATTTGCAGAACTTAAGCCTATCTTGGTAAGAGCACCCCTTTGTTCCCTTCTTTGTACTAGTTTTAGCAACTCTACATCCTTCCTAAAATGAGGCCTTCAGACCTGTACGCAGTACTCTAGGTATGGCCTGACCATTGCCTTGTATACCGGGATAATCACCTCCCTGGCAACCCGTCTGCACCGCTCAGTGAACTTCATATTTGACTGCACAATTACCCCCAGGTCTTTTCCACTTCCCTGAGTGTAGTACCACACGGTACGTTTCTCTTCGGTTATTGCTACCAGGGCTTGCAAACCGGTTAAATCGGTTTTCATATTGAGTTGTTGAAACCGAGCTTGTAAAGGCGGATTCAAATATTTTCTTAGTTAGCCCTCGAATATAGTTTTTTGTTACGCACATTTTCTTTTGTTTGTTTGTTTGTCTGGATCGTTCAACTGCTTTATGTTTTAAACATTTTATTTTATGTTTAGGTACAAATCTCATGGGCAAGTGGCCCAAATCTAGGAGGGGTACCTTTTACATTCCCACCTGTATCATGGCACGATGCAGGTGTACTCATTTACGACTGAGTGAGTCGGAGCGATAGCTAAAAGAAAATGCTCAACATTTCTCCGTTCCATCTATCTTGTTCACCAGGCAAGTTATGGAATGCACCTTATTGATGGTTGCCCACTAGAAACAGATTCACTGAATATTGCATCAAATTTCAATCGTAGAAAGTTTTTTGCTTCTTTATTCCTATTAAATTTGCGATCAAATGTTCTCCAAAAAGCATCTTCACCAAATTTAGCTTTTATGTAATTTTGAAAATACAATAGATTTAATTGGGGGAAAAAAAATTGCAAGTAAATAAATAAAAAAAATTTCTTTCGTGAAAATTTTGAAACTTGCCTAGTTTAAACTCTTCATTCAGTGCTTGCGGGAGTGACGCATAGTGTTGTGTCTTTGTTATCTTCAATATTTTTATTTAAAATTGTCAGTGATATAAATTCCTACTAATTAATGTCTAAGATGAAATCAAATGTATGGAATTATTTTGCTCGAAAAAGCAAAGATGAAGCACAATGTTCGAAATGTCAAGATAATGAAGTTGTCTGGAGGATCTACATCATCTTTGATGTTACATTTAAAGCAAATGCATCAGATTGACATTAAACAAGATAACAGTGATCCTCCCGTAAAAATGGTAAGAACGTTAGAAAACTTTATCGTTAAATAATCTATGGAAGAAGAGATTTCAAAATTAGCTGCTTTTAGATGGATTTTCTTTTAATTCAATTGCCAAGAGTGAGTTTATATAATCAAGCCTTCAGAGAAATAAATACGATAAATTACAACCAGCCTTACTGAATGGAATTAAAAATATGGTTCTGAATTATTATAAAACTAAGAAAGAAGAACTCATTCAGCATTTCAAAAATTCATTGGTTTTGGGTGCACGATATTCATTGACTCTAGACGAATATACATCTATATGAATATAAATTTGCATTCAAAAGACAATCATTGGTCGTTAGGTCTTAGTGAGATTAATTGTTCACTTGATAGCAAAAGAACTGAGGAAATTGTGAATGGACACTTGAAGGAATTTGGTTTGAACTTGGATGAGGATATTGTTCCCTGCAGCAATGATGATTAAGTTTGGCAAGCAAATTACACCTAATCATCAACAATGTATAGCCCATTGTATACATCTGTCAGTTATAGATGTACTTTATGAAAATAAATGGTGCACAATTATGGTGCCAAAGACAATGAAGAAAGACAGCAAGGCATGCTTTATCAAACCAACTTTACTGATGAGCTCATTTATTTCTTCAATCCAATGGCCAACACACACTATTAACAAAGTCAGAAAAATTTTCAAGATTTTTCGAAAATCGCCTACCAAAAATGACATATTACAAAATTTTGTTAAAGGATAATTTAATGGGAAAGAATATAAACTTATATTAGATTGCAAGACTAAATGGGATAGCATATTCTATATGATTGAGAGATTTTTGAAATTGAAAAATTGCATTCCAAATGCTCTATGTGCAGTACTGTCAACTGAAGCTGTGTCTGACGATGACTGGAAAACACTTGAATTGCTATGTGAAACTTTGCGACCGGTTGAAATGATTCTGAAGGCTATAACCTCAGAAGATACAGACTTACTTAAAGCAGAATCTTCAATAGAATTTCTGCTTGTTAAGCTTGATAAAGCAGAAAACCCATTGGTTTTAAAGTTTTGCCAAACTGTGGCTTTGCTGAGCTATCTACACAACCCCAAAAAGTTTAGGAAAGAAGATTCAGGTTCAAGAACTTTTGATTTTCCAAGTAAGCAAGTTTTGAAAAAGCATGCTGAAGAGATTTATCAGAGATTATTTGCAAAACATTCCGAAGGAGTCTTAGCGTTGAATGAAGGAACTGTTCTTTTAGAATAAAACAAAGACTCGTCTAGTTCCGATGTTGGAGATACACTCATGTGAGAGTATGATAATGTAATGAAGAGCCTTCAAAAGATCCGAGTGAACTGGAAATCAGCAAAGAATTTAAAATTTTGGAGGCAACTAGCAGTAGAAGTGAAAAGCTGGAGAAAGTTTGTAGAGCACTGCTGACCATTAAACCAACACGTGTCCAATCTGAGAGAGTGTTTTCGATCACTGGTCTCTTTAACACAAAAAATAAGGTCAAGTCTATCAGGAAAAATACTTAATATACTGTGTTTTTTAAAGGATCATTTTCAGAAAAAAGCTGAGCAATAAATAGTAATTTCCCCAAGCTGTTTTTTTTTTTCATATTATTTTTTTTGTTTACTATACGAGAAGATAGTTTTTATTCAAAGGATTTGAATACAATTTGTAATTTTGTATAATCTCAAGCTGGTTACTTTTTTGGAGCATTTATTTTTTTTACTATAAGAGGTGATAGATTTTGTTTAAAAGATTTGATTACGATCTACCCAAGATAAAATAAATACCTGTGTTATAAGCTTTTAGTTATTTTCCCTAAGTCTGAGAAAACCGGTTTTATGCAAGCCCTAATTGCTACCCATTTACAGTACTTTGCATTTGTTAATGTTAAACTTCAGTTGCCACTTTTCAGCCCATTTTCCCAACTTATCTAGATCCAGTTGGAGTAGCATACTGTCATTAAGAACCCTGCAAACTTGGACATTAAACCTGATATACCTTCATCAGTATCATTGATAAATACACAAAACAACAATGGGGACTTCCACCAATAACATTTGTCGATGAAGGGCAGTGTCCATTGATTACCACTCTTTGTAGTCTCCCACTCAACCATCCCTTAATGCCATACCTCTCCAGTTTGTGCAACAGTATCAAAATCATTTTTGGCATTCAGTTCTTTTGTAACCACATCATAATATCCAATCAAATTGATCAGACAAACCCATGCTGTGTCTTAACTATTACTGCAGTCTTGTCTAGATGATCCTGCAATGCGTCTTTAACCAGCGATTCCATTATTTTCCCTGAAACACAAGTTAAAGTAACAGGTCTGTAGTTACTTGTGTCACCTTTGTGAATTGGTGATACATTTGCACAACTCCAGTTCATGGGGACTGCCCCTTCTGTGTCACCTGATTCTTTATATGCATATCTGCCACAAGCCTCATTAATTCATCTGACATCCACTTAGGCCTAAATCTTGAACAGTATTTCTTAGTTGGAATAAAAAGCCTAGTAGCCTCCAAAATTAAGTCCCTGAAGGCTTTCCATTTAACATCATCACTTGAGACCTCTGTAGTCGCCTTTACCTTGATGGTAGTTACATTGTGATCACTGTCACCCAGTGGTTCCTTTATTTGCAAATTCTTAATGCATGAATAATCACTGTTGATAATCAGATCAAGAGTATTACTCTCGAACATGTTGCTGTAGAAAACAGTCATGCGAGTGACCAATCCGCAAGTTCCAGTCAATATCTGGAAAGTTAAAATTCCACCATTATAAGTCATTCTGATTTACTGGCCCACTCTATTTCTCTGCACAATTACTCATCAGATTCATTATGTCTATAACACACACACACACCTCTCATTTTTCCTTTCCCAGTGCTTATTTCACACTGAACACTGCATTGTCCACCAACATCAATCGGATGCACTTCCTTAGGTTTTGTGTTTCTTAACAGCATAATCCCTCCTCCTTTCCTGTGCACTGCTTATATCTGTGACACCACTTTTCTGATATCCCAACAATATCTGCCTTTGATGTCTTGACTAGCACTTCAAGCTCATCAAATTTATTAACTATACTCCTAGCATTGCACTTGTTCTAATATTACTCCCAGCGGTCCTGGAAATCTCCAGGCTGCTGCTCATTCTAATAGTAGCAGTGCAAAAATTACTTTTTCCTGTAGCCACTGTTAACCTTTTACTCAGTGTGCTCCCCCCCCCCCAAGCTAGCAGTTTTCCAACCCACCTAACACTGCCTGAATAGCATCAGCACATATTCTTACACCCTTTCTATTTAAGTGTATCCCATTCTTGTAGAAGCAGTCTCTCCTGTCAACAAGCACAGACCGGGCTGAATTGATCAACAAGGCTCTCATTATAAACTCTCTCTCCTATCGTGTCTGGGCAGAATTGCAGACTTTCGCATTCAACCCCAACTCGTAACTTTTTTTCAACATTTACCTGTACTTGTTGAGTAAATCTGCAGATCCCTTAATGTCATTAGTTCCAACATGTACAACATCATCAACTTTTGCCCCTGGTAGCCATACCCTGTTCTACCTATCCTTCTTGCATAGTATATTCTCCATCTCCCTGACAATAGGCTAGGTTACCAATAATAACTAGTTCCTTTAGGACCAGTGCATTCTGCCTTGGAGTGAGCTTGATGGGTCCCTCATTTTTAATTTCTTCGAGGGCATTTACCTACACCTCAAGCTCTCATAGACTTCCATCCGAATGCTGTGTTGATGTCTAATTTCTTGACACCTAACTAACACACACACACACAGAAAGGCATCCTCCTCGGCTAGATCATGCCCTGTTTTAGAAAGGTCGGCAAACATTTTTTGAGACTGATGCGTTGGAGAATCGCCCTCTTCGTTTCTTGCTAGTCTGGGTCATGATTTCTGTTTAAATACAATTTGATTAATTGATAATACTATAATAATTCTAATATAGTGCTTTGTATTATGCTATGAGTTTGAGATATATACAGGGTGATTCACTACCAGTGCGACAAACTTGCAGGAGGTGTGTAGGGGGCACAAAGACGATTCAGAATCACATAGCATTGCAGGGTCCGAAATGCCTTCGTCATGCGGTAGAGGACGTTGAATGGGAGGTCGCGTGAACAGCGATCCCACTGGAAGTCAGCATTTGTGAACCGGTTCCCGAGGCAGTAGGATGGACGAATATTCAAACGTTGAACTAGCCGACATGCACCTCGCGTATGGAGCTGCAGACTGTAATGGGCGCACCGCTCTGCGCTTGTACCAGGAACGTTTTGCACGTGTGCACAGAAGGTTACGTGAGACTGGTTGTTTCACAAGAGGTACCATGAATCGAGAGTGAACGACGAGGACGCCAGACAATGAGGAGAATGTCCTACATCTTGCAGAAGGCAGTACAAGTACTCGAGCAATAGGCCAAAGATTGGGTATTTTCCAATCCACTGTATGGAGGATACTGTCAACAAACCAAATGAGTTCATACCATCTGCAACACGTCCAATCATTGGAGCCTGCGGATTATCCACTCCGGAGGACTTTTGCTACTTGGTTTCTTCAACAGAAACTGTTCGCAAATGCTGACTTCCATCGGGATCGCTGTTCACATGACCTCCCGTTCAACGTCCTCTACCACATGACGAAGGCATTTCGGACCCTGTAATGCTATGTGATTCTGATTCGTCTTTGTGCCCCCCTACACCTCCTGTAAGTTTGTCGCATTGGTAGTGAATCACCCTGTATATGTTAAGCTATTTCTTATCGACTACAAGATTGACACCAAAACCAGGAGTCATAACTTCCAAAAATTGCATCTTTTCTGACAAATGTTAATTACCATAATGACGTAAAAGAATTTAGATGTATGAGACAATCTTGTGAACATCTGGTCCAGTTTCTACTGGAATTAAAAGATCCTTTAATGGATTGGGGCTGGCTGAGTAAAATGGGACAGCGAGGTAGTTAGTGACTTTCGTTGAGAGTAATGTTTAGTATTGAGGCAAAATCCAATATTACTTATTGTATAATCTTGCTGCTATATTGTGCCAAGCAGTTGTGTATATGCCATAATGAAAAAGTTCAAATTTTACCTTGCCTTATTGAAAAATTTATAAAACAATCTAAGCTTCATTCATTCTTATAAATATATGTAATCTCAGTTTCAATTACACTAATTGGCTTTAATCATAAAGCCATTTTAAAGGTATTTCTTGTGCTTAGGTCTGCTCCTTTCCTAACAAGCCCTTGAACGCAGTGTAGTTGTCAAAATATATCATCACCTGCCTCTTGTTTGAAGAGTATTTGACTCCCAACAATGGCTGAAGAAATTTCTTTTTAGAAATTTTTAATACTGAAAAAACATCCAATTAGGTACAAATTAATGTAACTTTTTGATCGAGCATGTCGTAATTAAACATGCTTGCATTGTTCAGACGACTGTTTCTTGATTTAATTTTAATATAGTTAATGTTCAGAAATACGTCGAACCAAAAACTGAGAGAAGTCCAAATGCAGATATTTTCAAATTTATATATGGGTCTGCATTTTAAACTCATCTATTTCCATCCATTTGTGTAGAATTGCAAGGGCACCCTTTTGCCTCTCTAACTCCATTTCAAATTATGCTTCATATGAGATGTAAAGTTAAAGAGCCACAGGTTGCCAACTTCTTTTCTTCCTTTCTGTGTGTCAGTTGCTGAATGACATTTCCAAAGCAGCCATAGATCGCAGCGGGACTACTGGTTGGGTAGGCGATCAGATTCATTTGTGAAAATCCTTGTACTCAGAGCGTTCTTCTTATCTACAAATTGCATCTCTTGTCACTAGTTTTTTTTTTTTGAAACTGTGCAAAATGTCAGTGTCATTCGGATGTTCAGGTATTGTGACCATGTAAACAGAGATAGGAAAAATGTGGATAATGCACTTCCGTGAAAAACAGATAACTATTTGTCAGGTTAAAAGAAAATCACTTTTCTGATTCACAAAGGTGTCCAGCCTGCAAGGAAAGTGAACTAAAACAGCATTTTAAATTTTGTTAATTCTCAATAAATGTATTGTACTTAATAAAATTTTTGAATATGGACACCAGAGCCCATTGGGAATACGCCTTGATGTGCAACTCCTCTGTATGTGGTATAGGTTTTACCAGGTACCACTAAGTTTTAGAATGCTTTAGCTCTCTTAATTCGTGCAGCATCACTAATTGCCAGAAATGCAAACGGTGAGTACCAAGTTAATTTTCTTTCCTCAAGGGGAATTCATAATAATTCGCTGTAAACATTAAGCAGAGGTCCAACTGAGTAATTTAGAATTATAAAAATGGTTATATAGACAATATCTTAACAATAGGCTGTGAAAAAAATTTACGGAATATTTCAAAGTGCCTCTTGTGGTCTTCTGGCAGAAGAATTCTGAACATTCCAGAAGGTGTTCTTATATTTACTAGATTGAATGTATAAGAATCTGCAAAAGCATGATATTATTAAAGAACAGGTCTTCTCTGTTCAATCTAGTAGTGGCAGGGAAAATTAGGAGAATATTGTTCTGTAAGCAGAATGTTCATTAATGCCTTTCCTATGACCACATTTTAAAACTTTGTCAAGGGAAGCAAATGTTTTTTGTATAATGAACGTTCAACTGTGAGAGCAAAAGAATAGCCTTACCATTCTGTTAAATGTTGTAATACAGATAGATTAAGCTGGTGGATATCTTTTATCGATATTACAGAGTATATTTTCAACAATTAATGAAATTTATTATAGGCTTGTGTAAGGGCCAAGCCCTTAAGATTTTGTGAGAACAGGTTTTAGTTTGCCAGAAGAAATAAGAGAAAGCCTTGTGACCATCTTTAAACCAGTTAAGAATGGTCGTAGTGTTATTTGGTATTTCTGGCTGGAATCTCTCTCTCTCCAGCCAGGAAATTAGAGAAGGTAAGATTTCACTGTGAAAAAAAAATTTAATACTCATATTGATTGTGCCAAGGAGGGATTAAAAAAATAATTTTTTTTTTTTTTTTTTTTCTCCAGGTATAAAGATCAACCAAAAGCTGCAGATGTTGTGAATAATTTAAATTCACAAGAGTTGGCAAAGATACTTCGAATATATGGTGAAGAGAAGTTTGCAAAAAAGATTGCAGCAGCAATTGTGGATTCCCGTTTTATGATGAAAGAGATTCACACAACAAAAGAGCTTTGTGAAATTGTAGCAAGTGCTTTGCCTGAGTAAGTATAGATATATTATAATTTGATCATTCTATATAGTGTTCCAGAACACAAGAAAGGAAATTCTTGAAACATGCGTGATTGTCTGTAGAGGTTTACTATAGTGAAAATAACTTTTCCATCTTGTTTACTTCCAAACTAGAGCTACTACATATAAAAGAATTTAAGTAAAATATCACTAATTTTGTGTCAATGTAGTGTTTGTATGCCAAAAAAACTTATTTTTCTTATACAGAATTTTCATGTAATTTAATAGCTGCTTATAATTAAGTTGGACACTAAGTACTTTTGCTTCATTAACACCATAAAAGGTGAATGTTGTATACCAGGTCATTAATTGATTATTCAGTATCTTAAAAGAAACTGTTTGTGGCATTATTCAACATCTGGGACAGAAATAAAGTATTTTGTATCCTATTCTGAGCAGATTCCATATTATTAACTGAATTAGGGTACAAGCTAAGGATACTAATATCAAAAAATACTTTAATTTGTGTTGTGAATGAAGAAAGGACTGGCCACAAATTAATGACCAGGTATACAACATGCTTCAGAATTTCAGATTGCATTACACCCCCCATTCTAATCTACTGTAACTTTCCATTTAAAATAATAAAGACAGCTTCTGATAACATTTCAGCCAAAACTGTTGTATAAAGGTTGCTTCTTTCATTAACATACCATCACCAAAAATGTGACAATAGCTTGAATAATGTTTGATTATATCACTATTCATGTATAATTGTGTTCAGAATAACAATACACACCAAATATTATAAAATATTGTTTATTGTACATATTTACAACAGGATAAATGATCAACATTATTGTTATAAGTAATTAAGCATAATAATGTTATTCCTTTAATGCAAATCAGACTCTTGCCTACAGATATAATTGACAGACTTCCCCTAATTTAATTTAAACATTATCTTTCAGTCTATGCTTTACATGACACTCCATCTCATTTGTTACTTTTTTTTTTTCTCTCACCATACCATGGGAACCAATTGTTGTACAAATCTCCATTATTAGACTTGTATAAAACAACTTCAGTCTTCATTCAACTTAGTTCTTAAAATTTGCAATTATCACCACTTCTCAAAAAAATTTATTTTTTTAAATAATTACCCATTATAACTAAATCATTGTAGTATTCTACATACACTATCTAAATATGTTTTCAGTTTCATAAATACATTTGTTGTCAACCCTTTCTCTTATTTCTAACATTACCACCTAAGTCTGTATTTAAAACTATAATTAATTACTCCCCTGAACACATGTAACAGCATTAACCTAATAATGGTGTACTTAAATTGACAAAAAATTTTTTTTTTTTTTTTCACATTTATTGTGCTCAAATAAAAACAAACCAAATTATTAGCAAAAATGATCATGTTTAATATGCACACACTTGGAGCTACTCTAAAAGACAAGACATTTTTCAAAATAGTGTTGCAATTCTACTTAGGGTCAATAATGCTCCATTTAGGCAGTATATTGTAACATGCTATTACAAAAGCCTGGCCTGAAGAGCAATGAAGTCATATTTTTATTCCAGTGTGGTGTTAATTATTACATGCAGTCATTACGAAAAGAACAAAGAAATTATATACCTCATCAGAAGTTAAAGAATAGAAAAACAAAATATTAGGCTACTTTTGGATATCATTTTTTTTTTTTTTTCAGATATAAGAAACACAAATTGTATTATCATTAATGAAAACTAAAATGACAAAATTAACCACCTACTATGATTCATTAAATGTTGTACTTTCAAGTAATAAACCAGTTTTCTCAGAGAGTATGACCTTATGCAGCTTTAGGTTAATAATTTGAAAAAGTGGAAGGATCCCTTCTCTGTACATACTCAAGAAAATCTACATCCTTCCTAAAATGAGACTTCAAGACATACCCTTATAGAGAGGAATAATCACCTCTTTTTCTACAACCTTAAATTTCAGTTGCCAAGCTTTGTATCAACATTAAGCATGATAAATACACCAAACCCTGTGGAACTTCACAAAGAGCAGCACCAATTGATTACAACTCAACAATCCCAAAAGCTTTCCTAAAATACAAATATATGATATCTTATCAAATTTGTCAGACAAGACTTTCCTTTAACAAACCAATGCTGCAGTCTTGTCTAGATGATCCTTCAATCCCCTTTTCTGAATTGAGGATGGATTTGCTTAGTTGCTGTGCCACCACATGAAATGCAAATTTGGCAGTCCAAAAAATAAACTTCACACTACAAATATTTCTGTTTGATTTATCTCTATGAGTAGTGCAAGTAAAGAATAGATGAAATGAATCAATTTTGAGAGACAGTGAAGCCATGCTATTCTGTAAATCATTAGAGAGCACCACTACCTATAAAGATATAATAAGGTAAAAAAATATTTAGATAAGAATCCACAAATGATTCTTATGCATTGTGTTATTCATAGAGAAAATCTCTTCAAGCTTTTTTCTGAATAACAAAATGCAGACCACATGAGACTTTTACTTCAGTGTGAAGTAAGTTCACTCTCAAAAGGGAACTGCTTATGAAGAATTTGTGAGTTATTTAGCAAAGATATTTGGTTTCATTAAATTATGTCAAAAATGTGAACTGACTGATACAGCTGCTGTACCAGTTAAAACTTTATAAAAGAACCAATGGCATGGCTTTTTTGATAAAACAGAAATTAAACCAACTTTGCAAGAGAGCTTTTGTTACTAAAGAAAAGAAATTGACTGGATATCACAAAACAGGGAGACTTCAGCTGACTAAATTTACTTCACATGGAATTTTGAAATAATTAAAATATTATAAAAATTATTTTGTACTTAAATTTTAGTTTTCTATTATATGTTTTGAAAATTTACTTACTGTGTTGAAACTAGGCTTCAACTTTGGAATATAAAAAAATATGTATATGTTACATACGGAGCATGATTGGGAAACACCACACTAGAGTAATCACTGCCTTGAGTTAAAACTATACTCTAATAAATACATTACAATTATAACTTGATCATCAGCATATAATATAGTCAAAGTACAAGATGAAAATCCTCCTAAAAAAAAAAAAAACAGCCAAAATTGTTATTGATGATAAAATAATGGAACAGCTGTGAGAGTTGGATCATAAATAAGAAAGAAATTAAAATAGATACCAAAATTAGCCTATAACTAGTATGTTTATCCATTACTGTCATATTGACCCAAACACAATAGGAGGATTAATGTATTTATAGAAGAAATAATATAACAGTTTATTCTCTCATTATCCTATTTGTGGGTAAAGGCCTGTTCCACCAAGCAAAATTTGACTTCCTTATAACCTTGGCATGTAAAGCAAGCTTATGTAGTATCAGTCACTACAAATCTAAATGTGCACTTTTTTTTTTTCAAAGTTGAATATCATCCATGTCATGGAGTGCTGGTCAACATACCATAATCAATCTTTACAGGGCTCTCCAGAAGAAAGCATTACTTTTGATGAGTGCTGCAACAAAACAACCAGATACTACTATTTTTAAGACTTTTCAAATACCAAACCTGTGGCTCTAAAGCTTCCATGAATGTAGACAAGAACAAATTTTAGGGATACTTGCATTGTTTACCTTCCTAAATCATATAAGAAAATACCATATAGTTATTAATTCACCATTTGAATTTAAAAACTAAAACATTTTTTCTTTTTCTCTTCCAGTGAAAAACGTGCAGACAAACTGAACCGTCCTAGTCATGTAGCAACAAAAACATTCCAGGCACTTCGAATCTTTGTAAATAATGAACTTAATGAATTAAATTATGGTCTCGAACTTGCCCATAAAGTTTTGAAGCCTGGAGGAAGAGCAGCAGTCTTGACCTTCCACTCATTAGAAGATCGTATTGTGAAACGCCATTTTGTAGGAATTGACATGGATGAACCTCTGAGCTCAACAATAGGTCAGAAATATAGAAATGCTGCCAGGTGGCATAATAAAGATGACATTGATCACTTAATGAAAAAGAAATGGATACCTATCAACAAAAAAGTAATAATGCCATTAGAGAATGAAATTCAAAATAATCCAAGAAGCCGTTCATCAAAACTAAGAGGTGCCATAAAAATATTATCATTTGAATAGCAGCAGAAAGCTGACTGTTACTATTGTACTGAGATGGTCCAAGTTTTATCTTTTAATAGAAATTTCTTATTTTCTAAAGAACCTTTAAGGTTAATAACACCACCCTCATTTACTGTTGACTGCTAAGTGCATACCATGAAGCAAACTAAGCAGTTCTAATACAAATTGTTTTCAGAAAGACAATGACCATATTACTGCCAGTCTGATTGTGTAGATTACACCACCACAAAATTAAATGCTTAATTGTTGTTGTTTTTTATGAATAATGTACAGTACTGTTTAATTTGCACATTGAGTGGCTTTCAAACAATTGGTAAAAACACACTTCTTCCACATTTCATACCACCCTCTATTGCTGTTAAGAAGGGTTGGGCCATTTCACCTGCTACTCACAGTTTCTACAATGTTTGAAAGTAGTAGTATGAGCTTATGCAACATCTGTCCGTTCTTAATTTGAATTTATGCCCCCTTAGGTCATAATCTGAACAAGTGGAAGGATTCCATCAGATCACTGCAATTTGCAGAACTTAAGCCTCTCTTGTTAAGAGGATCCCTTCTCTATACACGCTCAAGTAAATCTATATCCTCCTGACCATTGCCTTATACAGAGGGACAATCACCTCCTTCTCCCTGCTAGCAAAATTTCTATATATCACTGACAAAACCCCATAGCCTGACTGCACAATTACTCCCAGGTCATTTTCTACCACCTTAAGTGTAGTAACACACAGTTGGTACGTTTGTCAAGGTTAAACTTCAGTTGCACTTCTTAGCCCAAATTATCAAGATCCTATTGCAGTAGCACACTGTCATTGATAAATATACAAAACAACAGTGGAGCAAACCCTGTGGGACTCCGCAAAGAGCAGCACTCATTATAGCAACAGTGTCAAAAGCTTTCCTGAAATCCAAATATATGATATCAAAATTATTTTTTGCATCCAGTTCCTTTGTAACCACATCATAATATCCTATCAAATTTGTCAGACAAGACTTTCCCTTAACAAACCCATGCTGTGTCTAGATCATAGGTTCCCAAACATTTTCAGGCCACCACCCACTTTGCAAGACATAAATTTTGTAACGCACCCCCCCCCCCCCAGTATAACAGTTTTCTGCATTTATGCCATTAAATTATTGAAGTAGTGGCCAATATGTGCTTCATTTTGAACACAGTTATTCCGATTTAGTATTAGTAACGGCCGCATGGTGCAAGAAAGCCTATGGCTTATGCTGCACCAGCCAAAAAAAAAAAAAAAATAAATAAAAATAAAAAATAATAAAAAAAATATAAATCCGAACAAAACAATGATAAAAACAAAAAAAAAAATAATTAATAAAATAAAAAATAAATAAAAAGGAAATTAAACCTATCATCCTATGTGCTTCCCTTACCCGAAAGTACTATCCAGATGACCTTTGAATTTCCCCAAACTGTCGGCCTCTACCACCCATGAAGGCAACTTATTCCAGTAATTTATAACTCGCTGGCTAAAATAGAACTTCCTGCAATCCAATCTAAACATTTCCCCCCGTAACTTGAATTTATGTCCCCTAGTTCTAGCATCATTTGTAATCTTGAAAATTTTGTCCTCATTCATTTTACTGATGCCTCTCAGAGCCTTAAACACCTCAATCAAATCTCCTCTAAGGTGTCTAGTTTCCAAACTCTGCAACCCACATATTCGAAGTCTTTCTTCATAAGGACGCCCTTTTGCCGATCTCACCAGGCGAGTTACCCTTCTTTGCACCCTTTCAAGAAGCTCGATGTCTTTCTTCAGGTGCGGTCTCCATACTTGAACACAGTATTCCAAGTGTGGTCTAACATAAGCCTTATATAATGGGATTATCACGTCCCTATCTCTACTTGCAAAAGTTCGATAGATCATTGATAGGACACCATGGGCCTTCCTTGCAACCTGTTTACAATGCTCAGAGAATTTCATGTCTGACCGTATCGTAACACCCAAGTCCCTTTCCTCCAGTACTGGCTTTAGTTGAACTCCACCAAGTGAATAAGTTATTTTGGGATTACTGTTTCCCAGGTGTAATACCTTACACTTTGTTGGATTAAAGCACAGCTGCCATTTTTCTGACCATTCCTGAAGTCTATCTAGGTCTCTCTGAAGAAGCTCAGCTTGACAGTGATCATTAACTACTCTACCAATTTTAACATCATCTGCAAATTTAGACATCACGCCCTCTATCCCTTCATCAATGTCGTTTATGAAAATTAAAAACAACAGTGGTCCTAATACTGATCCTTGGGGAACCCCACTTCTTACATCAACCCAATCTGAGGAATAGCCATTTATCACAACCCTCTGCCTCCTGCCCTGAAGCCATCCTTCTATCCATCTAAGGATTTTCCCAGTGATTCCAACCTGTTCCAGCTTATAAAGCAACCGCTCATGTGGGACTGAGTCAAAAGCTTTGCTGAAATCTAAATAAACAATGTCGAAATTATTCCCTAAATCCAGCTCGTGAGTGACCCTTTCGAAATAGCGAACCAGATTTGTTAAACATGATTTTCCCTTTACGAAACCATGCTGAGTATCCTTGAGAATTTCAATTCGATCCAAATGATCCTGAATTCCACCCTTGATCATTGCCTCCATGATTTTCCCTACTACTGAAGTCAGACTGACAGGTCGATAATTTCCAACTTCACTTTTAGAGCCACCCTTATGTATGGGAGATACATTTGCACTTTTCCAATACAAGGGAATCTCCCCAGAGTCTAATGATGCTCGCATAATTAGCCTCAATGGTTCAATGCACTCGCTTGCCGCCTCTCTTAAGATTATAGGGTATATTCCATCAACTCCAGGAGCCTTACTGGTCTGTAGGCTCGAAAGTTTTTTCATTAAATAATCTTGCGAAATTTCAATATCATTAATTACATATTTTTTAACTTCGCTCCCACAATTTCCCTTTGCCACAAAAGGCTTTTCATTTGTAAATATCGATGCAAAATAACTGTTGAGTTCATCTGCAACGGCAGCTGGTGTATTTATTACTATCCCCTTTCCCTTACATAAAGGTCCGATCTGGTTTGTCCTGCTCTTCTTGGCATTTATATATGTGAAGAATTCTTTATCCCCCCTCTTTGCTCTGTTTGCTAGTGATTTCTCATAAACTGCCTTTGCCTGTCGAACCTTTTCTGTGGCTCTATTACACATCACCTTGTAGCTGTTATAGGCTTCAGTACTTTTTATTGCTCTGTAACTTTTCCATGCCACCTTTTTCTGCTCAAGTAATGTGGCAACTTCACTATTCATCCAACTTGGAACCCTTCTCGTGGAGTATTTTTTTAATGGTATATACGCATTCAAGGCATCTGTGATTAATGTTTTAAAAGCGTACCACAGTTCAATTGTATTCATTCTCTGCGCGATATCTACCCAGTTAATAGAGGCCATGTAGTACCTTAAGGCATCGTAATTTCCTTTTCTGAAATTAAAACCCATTCCTTTGCCTTTTACTTCTGCTTCCTCTCTCGTCATCATCCACCGTAGAACTCCGTGATCACTTCCTGCTACTGGTTCCTCTACTGTCAGCCCTGTTATGTCATCTGATTCATGTGTGATGATGAGGTCTAGGATATTCTTTTCTCTAGTACTTTCCCTGACATGTTGATACAAATAACAGTCATCTAGTTGATTTAAAAATTTTGTTCCCCATGTCGAGTTTCCTTCCCATTTACTCCAATCAATTAGAGGCAGATTGAAATCACCCATAATAAGGCATTGACGCTTACTTGCCCATTCCATTTGCATGTAGAGGCTTTTGTCATAATCTTCACAATCACCTGGTCTGTAGATTACTCCTACTCGCATTATACCTTTGTTTCCAACTATCTCACACCATACAGACTCTGTACTAGCATGTGAAACGTCTGAATCCGGGAAAGCTATCGTCGCACTCAGGCTGCTTCTGATAAGAAGCATTACCCCACCACCCCTTCTATCTAACCTATCCTTCCTAAATACATTATACAAGCCGTACTGAAACTCATCATCGCCAATTTCCGGGTGGCACCACGTCTCTGTAAGCCCTATTATGTCCGCGTTACTTGTTTTAACCAGCAGTTCGAATTCGCTCATTTTATTGACGACACTTCTAACGTTACTGTATAAACAATTAAGATTTACTGTTCTTGTATATTTAACAACCCTAACACAACCCTTGAAGTTTTTTAGGCTCTCTTCCCTGGCATTAGCTACCCGCCCACGTGAAACGTTTGTGCCCCCAGAACATCTAGATAATACGTCCAGTTGGGGTAACAGATAAGAACTCTTGAGGTATGTGCAAGAGTTACTTTGACCAATATTATCAGATAAACGCGTGTCAGTATTACCCACATCCCCCCTAACTAGCAGTTTCCCTGAACCTTTAAGGTATCCTCAATAATACTGGCAAAAACTTTTGCACCACCTTTGTTTAAGTGTATCCCGTCTCTACAAAACAAATTCCTTCTACCTACAAGTGTGGGCCATGCTGATAGAAATTTACCCCCTAAAGCCTTGCAGATTCCTTCAAGTCTTGAGTTAATCCACAAGGCTCTTAACATATAATCCCTCCTATCGTGTCTGGGCAGAATTGCAGACACATAGACATTATGGCCTAGCTCGCGACATTTCCTCAGCATGGTCCTGTATTTTTCCAACAAATCGTCAGATCGTGTACGTTTAATATCGTTTGTCCCCACATGAATAATAATATTTTCTTTACCCCCTTTAAAATCTGACAGTCTGTTGGTGACATCATCAATAGTTGCTCCCGGCAGACATACCCTGGTTCTCCTCCACCTATCTTTATTACAAAAAATATTCCCCGTTTCCCTGACAATGGAGTCTCCTAATAATACAATGTCCTTTTTAACCAGAGTAGTTTGCACTTGGTTTTTCTGTTTTGAGGCTCGAATCGGGTGTGCATCACTTGGTAGATTGCTGGAGTTTTGAGTCCCTGACGAGCTCCCAGATGCATTATTTTCGAGGGCAAGCACTCGTTTTTTCAGGGACTCAAATTGTTCCCTCAGTGCACCAAATTGTAATTTAAGATCGGTGCACTCTTTACATCGATCACAAAGAAAAGAATCCCCAGGTGAGGTAGGATTAGTCACCAGGTCGACCTTGGAAAACATTCCACAGGTTCCACAATGGATTAAATCATGACTCACCCGTAAATCGCCATCTGCTATTTCCGTGTGAGTCACGATACCCTGTGACGTGTTTAAGGCAGATCTCGTAACTACCATTATAATATTAAATAAATATCAATGAAAGTAACTTTAAAAAATTATATCTATAATATTATTAAAATCAAACAGTTACAGGAAAACCTATAACAAAATAATCCAACAATATCTAAATAAATCAAATATTTAAAAGCACTATCCAAAAGTAAACCACTTAACTGAGGAGCCCTGTCTAAGCGCGTCCGCTCACCTCGAATGCCAACCTCGAAAATGATGAAATTTTGATGAAACTGCCCATTTGTAAAGTGTATGCTTAAATAACATTATGCACAGTTTCATACAATGGTTTAAATACGAAAATTTGGAATACATATTAAGAGATTGCAAATGTATTAGTAAGAATCTTATTGTAATAATTAAAACACTATCAAATATATTACAAAATTGTTTATTTCAAACTTACAAAACAAATTAATGTGAAGGATAAGCCTGAGGCATTTTTACAAGTTTGTTAATATTCGTAAAAACAGTTGTAAATGACCACAATCAGTTCCTTTTCTTAGATAGCAAATTTGCTTCTGCACTATTCACAGTACAGTGTCAATATTGATTTCTGAAGCCAGAACTCTTGGTATCCACTTTTGAATTTTATTTTTAGTTCTTCATTTGTTGTGAGTTCTATGAGTCCTCTTCTAAATTTGATGATCCTGCTGTGTCTACATGTGAGAAAGGATCTAGAACCCAATTTCGTATATTCATGTTTAGAATATCCTTGAATCGCTCATTAAAATCAGCATGGAAAACCTCCAAGTGTTCGCAGTATGTAAGTAAATCTTCCTTTTTGAGAAACACTGCTGCTAGATTCCACTTGAACAGAAGAAGTTTCCCCACAAAAGCAGCAATAACGTTTTTTGTTTTAATTAAATTCCAATCATCACCTTGTAATTGTAGATTGACTTCATTAAATATTTTATAGAGGTAATCAGGTTGGCCCGCAATCCGTCGTCTCTGTCTTTTGAACGCTAATGAACTTCTGTGTGAAGCAGCAAACGATTGAAATCTTCATCGTTTTCACTACAAAGTTGGCTAAATAATCTATCACTCAATGAATTGCTTGTAATCTTGTTGACTGCTCTAGTAACATAATGAAGTGACGTATGTAGACATTCACTTAAATTCTTCGCAACCAAATGTTGACAATGAAGAACACAATCTATAGCAAGTACATTTGGTACTGTTTGTTTCAAATGCGCTATGAAACCCTTGTGGCGCCCTGTCATTGCTGAAGTAACAGCAGATAAAATATTACGAATAGGAATAACTTATTCATGGTATTAAATTCTCCCTTTGTATCCGCTTCCAAATTTTTAGCAAATAATAATTCTTGACAAACTTTTTCTTTCTTTATGAATCGTATGTATGATAAGAGTAGTGCTTCATTATTTGGGAGAGTTGAATGGAAAATTGGAATGTCTTCAAATAATCGCACAATAATTTTTCAACGTCTTGAGCCATTTCATCGATTCTTCTTTGCACTGAATTATTACTCAAAGGAATTTTCCTGATGATATCTTACACTGGCAAGATTAATTCCTCACCAATTGTGTGTGGTTTTCCCGCTTTTGCGATTAATAATGAAATATTATAAGAAGCTTGTAATCCGTCATTATCTTGTTTTGATATAGTTGGACATTTAAAATATTTTTCTTCTAGTACCTGAAAATAGGACAAATCTTTATCCTTTTAGTCAAATGCTCTTGTAGCCTAGAAGGCTTCATTTGAAAATACTTTTTTTGGCAAATCAAGCACGCAGGTAATAATTGGTTCGTAGGAGACTGAATAAAGCCATATTTCAAATACTGTACTGTCGACATTTCTTCTTAGATTCAAACATAATGAAACTTGTTCCTAAACAGCAAAAATGTACGATCATATATCAATTTATGAATTATTACGTCGGCAAAACAGCCTGGGAAGCTTTGAAGATGAAACGCGCTATGGCATTAGTTTAAAATTTGCACCTAATCAACAGACGCGGAGATATAATTGACTGGTCAAGGTGATCCAAGTCGAAAATAAAACTGTAAACAAACAGTTGAGCATCATTACTTGCAAACAACATTTTGCTTTACTGCTTTTCGTAATTGTTGTACAAAAGAATTGTAACGAATTGGTTTTGAAAAACATTGCATTTCCTTTCTTCAGTATGTATTGTATCTACTAACAAAAAATATAGAAAATTCATCTATCTATACTGCAAACAGAAGGAAAAAAAAAAAACTTGATCACTACAATGTGCATTTCATAAAAAAAAAGTTCGCTTTATTGTAATTGCTTCTAGAGGACTAAATTGGAATAGCAGTTTCATGGATGTATATTTGATCTTCTTATGAACTTTCAAGAAAATATTTCTATTCATAGCTGCGTTAGGAACTTCGCATGCATCTTACCTTGGTGTGCAAACGAACGAAAAAAAAAATATATATATGCTACGAGTAACAGATTGTTTTATATGCATTTGATAGCATCAAAAAATTTGAATTTTCATTATCTCTCTCACACACACCCGAAAAATTCACCATAAAGTGTCATATGTTTGCTTGCTTGAATTCCATTCTGAGCTGCAAATGAAGGAAAACTGGGTTCATTTTCCTGAAATTTCCACTTTCTTTTATTCAGTTGCGGAAAAAAAAACTCCTTAGGGGAGGGAGTTCACCCTTTCTAGTCCGACCCTAAGGGAAAGAGACAGAGAGAAAGAAATAAAAATACTCTTTTGGTGGGAGGAAGGCCAGGAGATTGTCAAAGGTCTACAACTGTAACTTTCAACACAGATGCTGAAGTTCTAGTAAGTCAGCTTCATCATAGGATGCCTAAGTTCAGATTAGTCCAGTGTGCATTCGATAAAAAACCCTCTTTGCTTTATTGTAATTGTTTTTCGGAACAATATTTTGCAATAATCCCCCTGGAAATATTAGCCAGTGAACTGAATTATACATTTCAAACATCACCGTATAGCTTGTCCTTGAATACAAATGACTAATTACTTTCCTTTGAGTGACCGCCTTGTACAGTTGTGGACACTTACTTCCAATCAATAAAATCAGTAGTCATTCGTTATGTTGGGGCAAGCGGTTTTTGCTCCTAATTGAAGTAGAACTTTCGAATTTTGCCCAAGTCGATTACCTGCACATATTGATAATTGGTGGGCAGCATTCCGACTTGATTGTGTGAAATTGCTCGCCAAAAACCACAGCAAAGCAAGAGAAGTGATGGGAAGAAAATCTATTTTTCAGCAGGGTTTATCTTTTTATTGCAGCTCAGAATAGATTATGACCGTGGATAGTGAATTTATTCGGCTTCTGTACCAAAACAGAATTTCTCCCTTTGCGATGACATCAAAGCGTAAAAAACAAATATCTTCTAAGAATACTTTTTGAGTAGCCATTAGTCGTAATCTGTTAGAAAATATTGCAGTTTTGTGAAGAATACACATTTCAAGAAACAATCCATTATTCATAGCGAATGATTTTTTTTTTTTTCTTTTGCACACCAATTTTCAAAGTTTATAATGCATCTACAAATAGAAATATTTTCTCGAAATTTCTTTAGAAGATCAAACCTAGGAAACTGCTGTTCCGATATTGTTTACTAAAAACAATTACAATAAAGCAAACTTTTTTTTTTATCAAATGCGCATTGCAGTGTTATCAGTTTTTCTCATTTCTAAAAGATGAATTTCCCTGATTTTCTGTTCGTTGAAGAAAGGAAATACGATCTGTTTGCCTTTAAAAACAGTTGTTGCTACTGTTTTGCTTTATTGCTTTTTATGTCAACTCACAGTAGGTCGCATTTCAAAGGCCATAGGCTAATTACGGTGGGTTTAGAAAAAGGCCTAAAAAAATACACACTGACACATTTTTGTCATTTGCGTGAAATTCAAGAGTTTTGAAAACTGAAGTGGGAAATCAAAGAAAACACTTCTGTCTTCACCTATAGCGAATTTCAGCTGTGCCCATAGAGTAAAAATTATAGAATTTATTAGTTGACCTTTGAACTGGGTCCACTGTACCCGAGGAGATAAAAATACAGATAAATAATATAAGGAGCCACCGACCGCCTGAACACCCCCCAATTGCTTCAGAACCTATGGTCTAGATGATCCTGCAATGCATCTTTAACCAGTGACTCCATTATTTTACCCGGAACAGAAGTTAAACTAACTGGTCTGTAATTACTCGTGACACCCTTTGTGAATTGGGGATACTTTTGCACATCTCCAGTCCAAGGATGCCCTCATAATTAAGGGTTTGCTTAGTTGCTTTGCCATCTCCTTTAATATAACTGGATAGATCCCATCCACCCCAGGTGCTTTTCTTATGTTTAACTTCAACAATTTCTCCTCCACTTTGCTCTCAGTTATTACAAAATCATTAAGTATCCTGCTACAATTTGTTAATCTTCTACCATTTTCAAACCTTAATAATTCCTCATGTTTGAATGTAGATGCAAATTACTCATTCAGTTTGTTTGCTATCTGAGTAGGATCATCAACAGTCGAACCATCGATGTCAAGTGGACCAATCAGATTCATCTCCTTCCTTTCTGCCATAGGCTTCTGAGTCACTTGATAATTTATATGCATCCCATGCATTTTTCTTCTCTGTTAAGTTGATTCAAATATTCTGGACTTTTTTTTTTTTTTTTTTTTGCAACTTTGTGAAACACATTGAGAACTCAGATTTCCATTGGTTGTAGTGTTTGGAGGCAAAAAAAACAAGCATTATGTGCAGAACAGTTATTTACAAGTATAATTTTGCATTTTTTCTGTTCAACATATAAGCCACTGGAAGTTGCTCCATATTCTTGAAGCCTTCTTTAATCTATCCCAGACATATTCATGCAGATAGTCACCCTGGAATTTGAAATTTTTGTCAGGAGTGAGGCTTGACAATCAAGCCATGCAAATTCCAAATTCAAGCCATTGCTTAAGCCTTTAAGATTGGTCCACTTATGGGTGAACTATTTCAGCAGCTTGATCAACAATGTGATGTTGAGACATTATATAAAATTTTTTCTGCAAAATCCAAAACAATCATCAGGAGGGAGGTGTGTTTTACAGCTACAGAGTAGGTAGAATCATTCAGTGCTTTGATCTCATTTGTAAAGGATGGCAATATGTTCCCTCAATATTTGTCATAGTAGTCGACCACCCCTGTTGTTAAGTCTTCCTTCTTCCTTAAAAGTTCTTCATATGCAATAAACCCCCAAATCCATTGGCCCTAAAGGGGAGGTGAGGTGGATGATCAGGATCTTGAATAGAAGGTTGTTTCTAGAGTAAACCAGTTTCATCTACATTATTCTGGCTTGTAATCCTCAAAGTATTTTTCTTGAATGAGCTATACCACTTAAATTAAACAACAAGCAGCCTATTTTGGTACTTCATTTAGTGGATGATTCTCAAGGTCCACATACAATTCTAGAAAAACAGGTTTCTGTTACAGTTGTATCGTGAATAACAATCCCTCACTAATATTGATTTATTGTTGTCAATTTTATAGTGTTATAGTGATACAGACAAGTCTGCTACAATGAATTTAGAACAGCTGCACACTGCTAAAGAAATAGATTTATTTCTCATACAGGAATCACAAATTTTTAAACTTGATTTTGTTAAAGACATTACTTATCAACAGTTTCACACAAATTAATTGTAGGAAGATGCTGGCTTCTAATTGGAACTGTATCTGGAACAACATGTCTTGAATTCTTTAAATACAGACATGATATCACCATGACTACATACTTAGTAATACCATTCACAATTCCTAAAATAAGAAAAAGTACTAGTTAGAAAACTACAACACTGTAAGCAGCATACGAATGAGAGTAATTACAGACCTGTTACATTATCTCAATAAAACCACAAGTGGTTTTCCCCTTTATGCAAATTGGAACAGTGAGAAAGAATTAGACAAACTATGAAATTTTTTTTTTTTCTGTGACCTATAATTAGCATAAATTAAAATCACTAACTAACCTGAAGTGGCAAATATTCCTCCCACAATGCCACATAGACGAACAAAGAATCTCCAAATGGAATGTGGCTCCTCACTAACTTTTACTTTAACAAATGACATATCATATTTAAAATAGATTCCAGGAACACCATGACTGCCAGCATCATGGTTTACAGGGCGGTCCTAGAGTAAATTAAGAATATCAACAACAATTATTTAAATAACATGGCATAGGGTACATTTAATAGACACAAAAATATATGTATTAAAGTTATCAGACTTTCCATGACTCATTTTATTGTACAGGCAAAACAAGACAAACATTTGGGGTTAAATGGAAACTTTTTTTTTTTAATTTGGCTGATTCAAGAACGCAAACTTTCTTGCATCATACACTAATACTATTTTACATTTAAAAATGACAAAAAACTTTATTGAAGAAAATCAGCTAATTTTATTAGTATCACACATAGAATTTTCGCAAGCTGTAGATAATGGTGTCCATTCTAAGTCTGACATTGCCAAACAGCTCAATATTCTGAATAGGATTCAAGGACAAAGTATCCAGATTTTGGAATGGCTAATGATGATGTGTGCATCAGATAGATTTTCTAGAAATTTAAAACTCATCATGGCCAAACTCCAGCTGTGGAAGCTACAAGCAATGGAAAGAAAATAATTATTATTTTTTTTTTTTTTTAATGAAAACCCCAAACACGAAAGGTATCAAAACCTATAGTACTTAGTACGGGGAGAGGAGGATACCAGAAACTTTGCTCTAGAGACTAAACATGGGTTTCACCGGTTGATGAAAGTCATCTACCACCTTGCTAACAGATTAACAGCAAATATGATGTCAGTTCTTCAGCCACTTCATCAAGGTGTAATCCAGTGTTTTAAGAAAAAGCTTATTTTATTAGTTAGTGTTAGACACGTCAATGATCCACTGCATGAAATGTCACCTGCTTCTTCCTCTATTAATTGCAAAGAACAGTCCAATAATAGGGGAAATTATATACAGCTTTGATTATAATAGGTATCTTTAGATAACAATAGGCCTATTCATGCATTACATATGCACAAATGAATGGGGACTGAAATTTGTACTAATGAAGATGAGAAATCTAATGTAATTGAACAAGACATTTCAGCGAAAAATGCTCTACCACCAAAACTGTGTTTTGACAGATTTTAAAGTAATTCTCTTGTTAGGTATGAGGTGAAATTAACAATTTAATTGTAACTTTACAATCATAATTTTCTTGTTTAAGGCTGTAGTACATATAAAATTACATTAAATGTTCAAGCTTTTACTTGTTGCTGATTTTATGAACAAATGATAAAACAACTGTTTTCCTCATTCCCCTGGGGAGGGGGGGGTCTTTATATAGAACTGTAATAGGTACTTCTCAAGAGATGCTTTAAACCACTTGACAATAAAATTTATGGACAGAGACATTTAGAGAAAACTTTTTCTAGCACACCCAGGTAAACTTAATGTAACATGAGATTGCATATTAATAAATATATCAAAATGAAAACAATATTATGCTGAAACTCATACTTGTTCTGTAACGGAGTATTGGTATGTAGACATCCTAGAAGTCTGGCGGAGGACTTCTGTAGGCACTATTTTCAAATAGTACTGGAACATGTGGAAGTCTGAAAATAATATGCATTAATTGGCTCAGTATAATACAATTTTAACATTCATTAATGAATTTTGCTATTGAAATATTTTAAAATGGAAAAAAATTCAGAACAATTCTTACTTTACAAATGAACCTGACTATAAATCAGCTAGCCTGGGGGATTGAGGTGTACATACTTGTTGAGCAGTTTTGAAATACATTTGTAATTTGGTAAATATAAATGTACGGAATGGAAAGCCAAGTGACCTGTTAGCAACCCAGTGATCCCCCATTGCCTACAGCAGACGGCTTCATTACAACTTTCAGCCAGCATGTTGTATTCATTAGGGTGGAGAAAGACAACAGTACTTCCTTTGCCAAGAATGACCTTAATTAGCAGTAAATTACTTTGTCATCTTAAGTGTAAACAAATAAAAAATCAACAGGCAAGCATGACCCAGTGTTTATGTACTACAATTAAAATGCCAAACATGTGTAAAGCATTTTTTCTCCCCTTTCCATTTGAATGAAATGTTCAAACTGCAAAAAATTACAGGCATATAAATTACTTTAACTCTTACTTGTTTTTGCTGTTTTTTCATATCCTTCAAGGGGATCAAATATGCCCTGTATTGGATCTCCAAATGAAAATCTTTCTACTCTGTGCGAGAAGTTATAATCTAAAAAGATACATTATTAATTTTAATTATGTTTCTAAAGATATACTCCATTTTTATATATATTTTTTTAAATCACTTGCATAGGTTGGTCATAATATCAATAGATCCATGTATTACAGAATTAAACCTTAATTAGCAGTAAATTACTTTGTCATCTTAAGTGTAAACAAATAAAAAATCAACAGGCAAGCATGAGCTGCAATTTGTGGGTTGTTCACTCACACACTAACAAGGCTTTTGTGATTTTATTGGATGATTGTTTTCTACAGCAACTAGAGGGAGTAATACTCTTGATCTGATTATCAGTAGCGATTCTTCGTGCATTAAGAATCTAAAGATAAAGGAACCACTAGGTGGCAGTGATCACAGTGTGCTGAAGTGGGATTTACTCGAAGAGGTGACTACGGTGGGACCAACTAAGAAATATTGTTCAAGATTTACGCCTAAATGGGTGGCAGAGAAGAAAAATGCATGGGATACATATAAAATAGTAGGTGTGACAGAAGCCTATGATAGATAGCCGGTCTGTCACAAAGGAGATTAGGCAGGCAAAGGATGCAAAGAGTTCTTTACTTATGTAAACTCTAGAAGGAAGGGGATGAATGAGATTGGTTCAAGTATTGATGATGCTGCTCAGGTATCTAACAAACTAAATGAATATTTTGCATCTACATTCACACATGAGGAGTTATTCAGGGAGGGGAATGACAGGTGTATTAAACTCTGGCAGTAAGCTAAATAATCTTGTAATAACTGAGAGAAAGTGGAGGAGAAATTTTTGAAGATAAACATAAGAAAGGCACCTGGGATGGATGGAATCTATCCAGTTATATTAAAGGAGGTTTGTATTTGATTTTTAGGAGCATTGGCAACTAAGGCCATATTGCTCTGGGGATATGCGGTGGTCACGGGCTCAAACCTCGGTCTAATCAAGAAGCGTGTGCTGCACATTGCCGCTGCGGAGGCGCCTAGCCAAAGGACGTAAGCAAACCCTAATCCACAAAGGAGGATCAAAGGAGGCACGGGTAATTACAGACCTATTAGTTTAACTTCTGTTCCAAGGAAAGGGGAAGTCTTGTCTGACCAATTTGATTGGATACTATGATGTAGTCGCAAAGAATAACTTTGATATTGCTGCTATGGATAAAGGGATGGTTGAGTGAGAGAAGACAGAGTGGTAATCAATGGACACTGCTCTTCCGTGGACTAATGTTATTAGTTGGGGCCATTGTTGTTTTCTGTATTTATTGATGATAGTATATCAGGCTTAATGTCCAAGTTTACAGACGATACGAAGGTTGGCAGGGTTGTTAATGACAGTACGCTGCTGCAACACGATCTAGAAAAGTAGAGCAGATGGGCTCAACTCTGTGGTACTACACTGACAGTGGTAGAGAATGAAAAGGACCAGGGGATAATTACGCAGGCAGATATGAAGTTTTTTGAGCAGTGCAGACGGTCTGCAAGAGTAGCTCATGGTATTTTGTCAATGATATACAAGGATAAGGAGGTGATTATCCCCTTCTATAAGGCAATGGTCAACTCTGGAGGCCCATTTTAAGAAGGATGTAGAGCTGTTGGAATGAGTACGGAGAAGGGCAACAAGATTAGTGAATGGAACAAAGGGTTGCTCTTACAAAAAAAGGCTTAAGTTTTGCAAATTACAGTGTCTGGAGACTACGCACCTGCGAGGGGATCTGATTGAGGTGTATATAGCCTTGAATGGTTTGAGCATGCTCAATGCTGATGGGATTCTTCCTCTTGCTCAGAATAATCGCCTGAGAGGGCATAAATTCAAATTGAGGAAAGATATGCGGGTGGTTGATTGCTGGAACAAACTTCCATCTAACATTGTAGAAGTTGATAGCTTAAATAGATTCAAGGCAGAACTTGGCAAACATTTGGAGCGAGTAAATAAAGGGGGTTTTTTTTTGGATGATGCTATAAATTTGCTTTCTTACATCATGTGCCTTTGCTAATACTAAAAACAAGTAAATGAAGATTGTAGTAAGATTAAATTACATACAAATATCAACATCTAACTATAGACATGGGAACTGGTTTCAGACATCAAAATATACTATTATAATGGCACAAGACAGTAGTTGGGGTGGGGGGGATAACATTCAAGCCTTTCCAGTTTGCTCAATATATAGTCATAACTTCTCAGCTCTCCCAGTGATTACAAGAACAGTAATCTTCTGTTATTTTTGCCTATTTTCTCCCACTACATTTGTCAAACCTTTTTTTGAAATATAGCCTTAATTTTTTCCACCCCATTACCTACAAGATAGAGTGGTGGAAACTTCTAGGTCACTATAAACAGCTTCAAATGTATTCAGTTAACTTACAAGGGGTGTTCAGAAGTCATTGTGAAAGAAGACTGAAACAAACACCATGTATTACTTCTTAAACATCATCACCAGACAAAATGGATCAGTTTTGTAGAAATTCAAGGGAATAATTGCGTCCACCAATGTTTCCAACCTGTTCATCGCTTTTTCCCAGCTTTTTGATGGTAGGTTGATTCTGCATGCTTCCGGTGTTTTGACATTTGTTTCATTTCAGGTTCCATTGTCACTAACCATAAAAAAACTCCTCTGGCATTTCCTACAACACCATGTGCACATGGTTTTGCTGATATATTCCGCAGACCTTACACTAACTTGGCAAACTTCCAGGATTAATGCCTCAATTTTTGCAACACTGTTCTTCATCACACCAGTTGGTTGCTGGGTGTTTTCCCTTGCAGAAAGAGGAACTAAATCACCAGTCTGTGTGACACTTCACCTCATTCAGTGCTGCAAAGAAAAAAAAAGTTCATCTTTCTATTGCAACTACTTCTGGGTGAATACAAATCAAATAATGAAAAGTACTATCAGCCACAGAAACAAACATATTTATACAGTAAAATCCTGTTATAAAAATATCAGCTGGCCCCTGATGACTTCCTTTATTACCAGCACTGCCAAGTGAAAAAACTCAAAATGGCAAGCAGGAAGAATAAATTATTTTGGATTTGTCAGTTGAATTAATAAGGAAACAAAACACTATTTTTTTTTATTACAGAACTTCAAAAACTAGTTTCTCAGTAACTTGAATGATGCCATACAAATCATATAATTGACAGTGCACCCCCTTTTATATAGACAAAAAAGAATCCAATACTACAATCAAGCTGCATGTAAAACTTAATAAAGAACAACAATTTATATGCTTATCTGTTCCCTTAAAAAAATATATACACAAATCAGTTTGGTATGCATTCAGTAATAGAGACCTCCCAGTAGGTTCAAAGATGCTATACAATTTAGAAAGCAACTTAGAAACACTGTTTTTCACAGTTCTAAGTTGAATTGGAATACTTGGCTTCCCTTTTCAGTGGAAGCAAAAATCAAATATAGAGTAAAGCATACAAATATTATTTGAACGTAAAAGACAGAACAAAAGCTGATTTTTGAAAAATAAGCAAGCAATACAGAAATTCAAAATATCATTTACTTTCGGTTAATTCTAAAGTTCTTTAAAAATACTTTTTTATATACCTTCCTGCCATCACATAACGAATTGGTCTCTTGGTTCCTGTTCTGATTTAAATGTTTTAATGAAGGCTGGGACTTACTGAACAGTTCAGGAGGTCCACTGCTGATGACATCTATCAATGATTAAATAATCAACCCATAACGTACAGAAATTTCAGCAGCATTACATGCAACAACCACTTTTGTTTTTCTGCTGATAAATTGACAAAAGAAAACATGGTTATGGTCTGGAGAAGGAAAAGCAGATCCAATAAAACCTCACTGCAGACTTTACTAAAAGATTTTGTAATTGAAAGACCAACTCCAATCTGCTTGGAACTAATTTGATTTTATATTAAAAAAATATATATTTGTAGATGAGACATGGCTTTTGGATAACAGCCAACATACTCACAAAAGACGAACAGCACAAAAACAAGTGGTTCCCATTTTTACTAAAGTTACATTGGTCAGAGGGAAAGTCATACTGAAACTGTAAACCTCTGGAAACAGTGGTTACAAAACAAAGAAGAAACCTTTTCTTCTAGTAATTTCTTATGACTTTTTATTGCGGTAGGTAAGTCAGAAATGGTAAATGTTAAAAGCCAGAAATTCAGACTACTTATAAGAAAATAACAGTTCACTTTATCATCATTACTCAATGCATTTTAAATTAAAGCCATTTTATAATATTTGTTAAAATTGAAGAAGGAGTAGTATTAAATTAGTCTATAAAATTTATTTATAGCCTAATATTAAATTAGTCTATAAATTTTGAATTATTTACAGCAGTTATATCTTAATAATCAGAGAACAGCATCACTGTCATTGTTTCTCAATCTTAAGATGTAACAATATTTATTAATTTTAATTTCACTTCTTAAGAAGTCTGCAAGCTAGGGGCATATGGTACAAGGAAGCCTTGTACCATATGGCTGCACCAGCCAAAAAAAAAAATTCCCCGAGTTACCCTGAGAGAGAGAGAAGTAGAAAGGAATCACCAAGAAAGAGAAGAATGATGATATCCGGCTCAGGACCCTGGGTTTGCCAAGCCCATACTCACCAGATGTGAGCCCCCCAGGGCTAATTTTCATTTGTGATTCAAAGGTTTCAAAATGTGTAGGATATGAAGTCTGAGATAAATGATATTAAAAAATATGCTTTAATTTCTGTATTAAGATATCATAATAAATAAAACCAACCTTTGTCTCTAAGGAAAGCTGAAAGGTGTGCATGTCCAGCTGGATGAGGAATGTGCCTATAAATATATATATATATGCATAACCTATCCTTACAGTCAACTATATCCCAATAAAAACACCAATTTTATTTATTAACAATATGGATACAAGTACCTTTCAATCAGACAATTTTGATTAAATGGTTAAAATAGAAAGTTCATTATAAAGAAAATCATTTTCTAAAATTTTTAAATTAGCATATAAAAGAAATGAAAATACAACCATACATTGCAATATCCATTATTCTTTACATTTGGGTACAGTTCTAGGATGGCTTTCATATCTGGCAGACTGTGTAGCCCATATCCAAAAATTTCATTAATTCTTACTCTCAATGCATCATAAATAACCAAACAACTTATCTGTAAAAAGATCTAAACCTCCCATTCATTTCACAAATATATGTAGTCTTAGTTCCAAACTCGGTAAGGTCCATTTTCACCTACAGTCTGTAAAGGCTCACTCACTTTTTTTCTGACAGAATCCCAATTATCAGTTGCTCCAACCAGTACTCATCTCAGTTTTTCTAATTATTCAATGTATGATTCCTTTCGCTTCAATTGTGCATATGTCTGCTCTGATATTCCTCTTTTTGCTGTCATCTGGCTTAAAATCTCTCTACCCCCATTCTATTAAGTTTATTACCTCTTTCATCATCTGAACACTTTGACTTCCTTTCTTTGCATCTCAACTTTCTGAAATCTAATTTTTATTAGTGATTTTACTGTTCACAACTTCAGTTTTCTAGTTAAAGACACAGTGGTTGAAATGCTGAGGTATTTTCTGTTACTAATGATTTCTCTTTGCTTGTTCATTTACTTACCACAAAACCTTTCCAAGTACACACAATGTAAGTAGTCTCTATCACCTCATATCACAACTTGGTGATGGAAGTTGTGATATGAGGTGATAGAGGATGATCTGCAAAATTTTTGTTCTTTTTCTAAGTTGGATTACTGCTTTGATTGTGTCAATCAAATCCTTCATTCCAATCTAAACCTTTGTTTTTCAAGAAAAGAACATTGCAACTGGCTTGCATCCAAATCTCCAGTTTAATCTTCTGCCTATGCTTACAATAACTGAAAATCAGTTATTATTCAATTGAAACTTGATTTTGGATAGGCTAACAGTAGAAAATTTGCTTCTTACAACTACTTCTATTTCTAAAGAATAAAGCTGGTTTATTAGCATCCTAAACTCT